>NC_071512.1:104409206-104718894 GCF_027887155.1 Malaclemys terrapin pileata | reverse complement strand
GGGGGAGGGCCAAAGGGGGGCTGGGCAGTACAGCAGTTTCAGGCCTGGTATCAGGTGCAATAACGCACCCTCCAGCAGGAGACTGTGCCCCTCCCTTGCAGGGAAATACATCCATTGAGCTAAACCGGTCTTCTCCATCTCTGTTATTATCCCACTTTAGGGATAAAGGCAAATGCTTGTAAAGGAAGTTAGCCATGCAAAAAAGGACCTCTCAGTCCCCGCCAGGAGAGGCACTAAACCTATAAGACTGTAATCGCCAGGATCGCTCACCATCCCATGCTTTGAAGATTAATGCTACATTTGCTTTTCTCCACCTTCATCAGCAACCTGGCTCCTTTTAGCCCTTGTCTCTGATGCTAACCCGCTGTGTAATGTTGTCACCCTCTTGTGGCTGGACCTCATAAAACACCTAAGGTGGGTTAAACACACGTGCACACACACAAATCAACAGAAACCTTCCCATCCGCTCGGTGTCCTCATCCAGCACAGCGCACAGACTCTGCCCTTGCTGGGATTGCTAGTGCCAATCTGTTTTGAGCGTGGTGTGAGCAGGGCAGTTTAGAGAGGACTGCTTGCTAAGAGGGTGATTGGGTGTCTCACGCAATGGCTGTTACTGGGATAGATTTGACAGCTCTGACAGAAACCACCACCTTGATGACGGACAGAATATGATGGCATTGCTGTAGAGTCTGTCTATGACTGCAATAGCCAGGTGATTTGTCACATGGTTTGCATGGGGAGCCATTAACATCACCTAAACAGAGAGAGCAAAATATACTGCTACTCTGCACCTCCACCCTACCGCAGTGCCACAGGCATGCACGGTCAGTGCATGGGCCTCAGCTACAAACTCCCATAATCCTCTGGCTCACCACTACCTGACTAAAGAGAACATTTCTTAAAGAAACACTAGCACTTCACAGAGAACCTCAAACCAATATCCAATACCACATGTGCTGGAACGCAGAAATGGGAAAATATGAAGTGGGACCTCTTTTTTGGTGGGGTGGAGGGATCTATATTTGTAAAGAAAGCGTCCATGTTGCAGATAAATGGGGGGGGGGGGGGATGTAGATCTTATTGCAGACTTAATCAGTAACATTGTTCCTTTACAAATACCATCAGTCTATCCTTTTCCATTGTTCAGTGGTTTTATCCCCATTTAAGCATAAATTCAGAGCAATTCCTCATCGACTCAGACTGGAGGTTGAGAGGTGTGATTGTTGTTTATGGAATGGAGTATTTTAAAGGTGATTTGCAAGGGGAAAATGAATCTGTGCCCCCTTTTTTCCTTATTTATGGTGAATTTCTCCCCTTTATTATGTTAGAAACTCTGGTCTTGTCTATTCTGTTTTTCCTGGAAGACTCTATGGATGATGGGAGACCTAGTGAAACAATGACATCATAAGAGTCAAGAAAATGAAAGTGGAGTAATTGGGAGGGGAAGGAATTTTCAGCCAGTCTGTTCAAAACGCTATTTCCTATTTGGTTTTGTCCGTCGTTATTTTATTCAAACACCTGACAAACAATTGGGATTAGCAAACTCATTGCTAAAAAAAAAAAAAAAATCAGAACCAACTCCCTTCAGTCCACAGCTGAGAAAACTCCCACTTCACAGTCTTGGGACTTCCAAGGAGAGCACCAGAAAAAAACCAACCACCACCTTTATATTTCTGATACTGTAAGTCTAAGGTAAAAAGCTTTTTTAAAGACAAATCACCCCCTCTCCTCCCCCCCCACACACTTTTAAGCTTTTCTGAAACAAGCAAGGCTCTAGCCCATTTCTCTCATCATCTTTAAAATCTCAGGAGTTGGTTTTTTGGTAAGAGATTTGACTGATCTGGAGGGAATTAAACTGCCCAAGTAGCTAGAGAGAGACCCCCCCCCCACCCCTCACTCAGTGAAGACACAAGTTAGAATGCCATCAGAACAGATTATTGCTGGCTGGAGGCCAACGCACGGTTACCTAGCAACTTCTGAAGCTGTTGCACAAAAGCACCCTGCCACACAAGCTTACATCACAAGAAGCTTTTACTGCACAACCACAGAGGACTGAAGAAGTCCCCATAGTGTCTTACTGTTGCAGCTCCTCCCCACAAACAACTCCTGGTTAACGAAAGCCTGGATTGTCTGGCCCTCGGGAAGAAGATACAGAACAAATCGATGCATGTGTGATGGCCACCATCTTAGCCAACACTGGGGATTGAACTGACAACCTTCTGAGCTAAAAGAATGAGTCCCTACAGCTCATGCTAGAGAGCCAAAGCTTATAACAGGTTCACCTCCACGTAGAACATACTGAGCAGTGGGTTACACGTGGCTCTCCCTTTATTATGTGTGTCCTGGTCTATTGAACTCAGATCTGCACTTGACCCCTTACAGCTGAGATCCAGCCATTTGTCCTGGCTTTCCAAGACCATCCCAGTTATATTGGGTGGATAATACGTCCTACAAAGCCATGCTTTCAGGACCTAAAATACCTTCCTAGCCCCTCGACATGTTTGTCCATGTGATGTCACAGTGGGGCAACATCCTGATGTGGCATGAAGCAACATGGAGACCTCGTTTTCACCCTAAATTACATGGGGTACTAAGTTCCAAGGCTTTTGTGGCCTAAGTTTTAGAGGTGCCAAGCGACTACAACTCATTGAAGTCAGTCAACTGCGTGTTCTCAGAGCAGGCCTTTGACCCAAAATAAAATTGTGTTCACAGAAGAAGTGGAGATGGCAACTTGCTAGCACTTCTCTTTGCTCTCTGTGGATAACAGGGACGCCGGATGGTTGCACTGTTCACTTGATGCAGACGGTGGGATCTAACCCATGCGCCATCGAAAAATAAAGGTGATCAAAGATTTTTTTGGAGATTCTATTTTATTTGGGGAACCCAAATGGATCACTAAATGACAGCGGTTTGAAACACCAGCCGCCAGCAGCGTCGGACACCCAAAATGCCAGGAGACAAAGGTCAAGCTTTGATCCAATTTAAATGGGATTGATTGTAGATGCTTGCTATCGGTTCACCCCACCCCTTGCTCTCGAAAAGGCCATTCGTCCTTCCAGAGTTCAGATCCAAGTGAGGAGAGGTTTAATTTCCTCTCTGAATGAGCACAGTGTTCATCTGCTTGAGGTAATTGGATTCTTCTCCTCGGACTAAAGAGGCCAGGAAACGTCAAAGCAAATGCCTGAAGGGTGGGATCACTAGAGACAGCTGCTGGCATCTCCCCTTTGCTCACTAATGGCATTTAATTCATGAAGCCTTAGAAAGTAGGAGATGGTAGCGGTCCGTGGCCACACGCATTCTGAGGGTCCAATCCTGTTAGATTCTGAGTGGGTCAGGTACTTCCATGAGCATCGGGAGAGAGAATACTATTAGTCCCATTTTACAGATGGGGAAGGGAGATAGTAAGTGTCTTGTCCAAGGCTTCCCAGGAAGATGCTGAAGACAGGTCTGCCGTGTCCCAATCCAGCGCCTTTAACCACAGAGCAGAAGATGTCAATGGAAATTCCACAGCGGCAGCTTGCCGTCCTGCTGTTTGCTCCAGCCCTGGCGTTGGGTAATTCCCATGCAGACCTCAGAACACACATCACCGGCTACGACCTTGGAAACGCTGCTGGCAACAGCTGATGAATCAAGCCATCCACTCTCTTGGAGAAATGACATTTCTCTTTTAACACAATGAGCCAATTCCTGAGCCGATTCCCTCCCCTCTCTACACACGGCCATTCCACCAGAGAAAAAAAGCCACGTTGGGTTTGGGAAATACGCAGAGAGCCAGGTCTTTACAGAAGGAGAAATACAAATCATTTGGGGAGCCCCGGGGAAGGTCAAATCTTGATGCTTCAGCGTGGATTCACAATTCAAAAAGGATGTTGGTAAATCGGAAGGATTCAGAGAAGAGCCACAAGAATGATCAAAGGTTTAGAAAATCTGCCTTACAGTGATAGACTCAACGAGCTCAATCTATTTAGTTTAACAAAGAGAAGGTTAAGGGGTGACTTGATCCAGTCTTAGGAGCCTTGAACTGAACCCCACGACACAGTAATTGCAGGTTGCGTGGATGCGAGAGCTGCTTGTCTCTTTTGATTCCTGAGCATCTGTTAGTCAGTCCCGGACTGATCATCTCATTTCCCCTTGCTGCAGCCCATCACTGCTGGCTTATACAGAATTAGCTGCACTATTTCTCCTATGTTTTAAGAAGACCAGTGTCCCCCTGCCTCCCCCCACTCCCAGAAGTCCTATTTTGTTATACTGCAGCAGTACAGGGAGCTCCAGCAAATTAAAACCCTCCCCCTTAACTTCATTCCCAACAACAGCACAGCCATAATTCACTGTGCTCCTTCATGCCACGCTTCTGGTTATGAAACAAACTGTGGTTTTCCCAGTTATCCCTCATCTGTGCAAGGACCTAGAGAGTCCTGAGCAGGTGGTCTGCCGGCAGCTGTGTGCAGTGGACACAGCTCACTTGCAGAAGTCTTGGCTGCCTCCCATTTCCCTCTTCCCATGTGCTTTTCCCTCCCCGGGACATTGCACCTGTGTTGAAGATTCTCCTGATAGGGTGTGAACTGGGATGTCAGTCTGACTCATAGAAGGTGGGGCTCCAAAGGCCAGATCCTGAATGCTATTTAGGCTCCAAACTTTCACCGAGCCTAAATACCTTAAAAGATCTGGGCCCAAGAGCCATATTAGGTCTCGACCCTTTCGGCAGCAGAAACAGGCACTGCTGGAGCCCACAGCATGTTTGATCTCCAGCAGCAAATCTCCTGGCTAAATTTAGAGAAGTAGAACTGCTGACCTCATCTAGGGTGAGCAGACAGCAAATGTGAAAAATCGGGACAGGGGGTGGGAGGTAATAGGAGCCTATATAAGAAAAAGACCCCAAAATCGGGACTGTCCCTATAAAATCAGGACATCTGGTCACCCTAACCTCATCCCCAAATATGCATTTAAAGACATCCGAGTGGCTGAAATGCAATCAAAAATCAACGGATCGCCTTTGGGATGACCTCTGGAATGGTAAAACTTGAGGGTTTTCTCCTGTACTCAGCACCCCATAATGAAGGAGTCCAGGGAATTCCAAGATTTGAGCTCAACAGGAATATTGGAATGAAGACAGTCAGAGCATTGTTACAACTGTCTGCATGGCTTTCGTCAGACAGAGGCACTGGAGATGGAGAAGACCTTCTCCTGGTCAGGACAGGACTGTTCCTTAGACATTCACTGTGCTAGTATTTTGTCTAGTCTGGTTTTAAATGTATCACACATCTGAGAGGTTCTGCTACTTCCGTTGGCAGCTGATACTCTCAGAAAGTTTCGCTGGGGAGAGATCTGTTCATCTAGATCTTCATCTTCAGTTTTCATTGCCTGAACCTTATCCTGCTCCTAGTTGTATTCCCCAGTCCTTGGTGTTTTTAAAAATAATTCCTAACTTCTGTTACACATTTCAAATATTCGTAGGTTATTGTCCTTCCTCACTGAAGGACATCTCTTACCCAAGCTATATTTTACTCTTCTTTGTTCGTGTAAGTCAATTTCATGCACACACACACACACACCCTCCCCTCCAGTACCCTAATCTTTTCTGTTGCTCTTCTCCACATCATTTCCCTCCAGTTTGTCGGCATTATTCTGGTGGTGAGGTATCCTGTCATCTAAGCCACTCAGCCTTAGTAGGAGACAATACAGAATTGTTCCATGGATTAGAATTTGCAGGGGTTGCTAGTGTCTCATTTTATACGATCCATGTGATGCCACTGCTTTCTTTGGACTAGTGGGGCATCTTCTCAACTCCACCACCAGAAACATTTTCCTGATCAGTCTAAAATCCATTTAGCTGTAGATTTCTCTTTATGTTTTGGCCTAACTTAACTGAGCTTTCCTTTGACCTTTGACGTTCAGTGATTTAAACCATATCCATTTATTTACCTATCATACATACCAGCAGGCTCTACAGTAGCGTATCTGATCTATGGCGGGTGGGCCATGAAGATTCTGATTGTGAAATTCATTTAATAAGAAACATTCAGTGCCTGAAAAAGAGAACCAGCCCCTTCCAACTCTGGGTCCTGTGGTCCTTCCCAATCAGTAGGTGATACTGCCCTCTGGTGACTTTATGGTGTGCTACTTTTATTTTGAGTTACAATTTTTTTCCCCCCATTTCCCCTGAGACTGCAAACACCACTCTCACCCGCACTCCAGGCTCAGTGTATTTGATACAGAAAAGCCGTCTAGCGTTCAGAGCAGGAGTTTCAGAGATTTTTAAGGCCACTGCTATGATGATCCGGTATGATCTCCTGCATAACACAGACCATAGAATTTTGACCCATGATTCCTGCATTGAATCCAATAATTTGAGGTTGAACTAGAGTAGATCCTTTAGAAAGGCATCCAGTCTTGCTTTAGCTTATTAAAAACATGCTCAAGAGGTGATTGATTATAGTGTCTAAGTACTTTCACAGTGAGAAAATACTGCAGAGTATACCCAGCTACTAAAGGGCTATTTAATTTAACAGAGCAAGGCAGACCAAGAGCCATTGGCTTGAAGTTAAAGTCAGACAAATTCACATTAGAAGCAAGGCACAGAGTTTTTAACAGCAACAGTGATTAGCCATTGAAACAAACTCCCAGGGAAAGCGGTGGGTTCTCTAGATCTCCAAATCCAGACGGGATGACTTCTGGAAGAAATAACTCAAACTTGGGACCACTATGATCATCACGTCTGACATCCTGCACATCACAGGACAGAGACCTTCACCCACCCACTCCTGTAATTGACCCCTAACCTCTGGCTGAGTTACTGAAGTCCTCCAATCAAGATTTAAAGACTTCGGGTTACAGAGAATCCACCGTTTACACTAGTTCAAACCTGCAAGTGACCCGTGCCCCATGCTTCAGAGAAAGATGACCTCCCCCCCCAGGGTCTCTGCCAATCTGAGCTGGGGGAAAATTCCTTCCCAACCCCAAATATGGCGATCAGTTAGCTGCTGAGCATATGGGCAAGAGCCACCAGCCAGACACCTGGGAAAGAATTCTCTGTAGTAACACAGAGCCCTCCCCATGTAGTGTCCCATCACCGAGGACTGTTGGAGATATTTGCCGCTAGCAGTCACAGATCAGTTACATGCCTTTGTCGGCAACCTCATCATCCCACCCCCTCCATACACTTATCCAGCTCAGTCTTGAAGCCAGTTAGGTTTTTTGCCCCCACTGCTCCCCTTGGAAGGCTGTTCCAGAACTTCCCTCCTCTGATGGTTAGAAACCTCTGTCTAATTTCAACCTGGTATCATGTTTGTGGCTTTAAATCATACACTAAGGTAGCAAATAAATAGGGTCCTTTAAAGGGGATGAGATTTGATGGTTACAGACTTTAAATAGAAATCCTCTCTGTGATTCATAAGCAGGCTGCAAAGTTACCCCCGCTCCTTACCAGAGCCCCAGCTGAGAACTCCACAGCACAAAGGCAGGGTACAGAGACGGCATTAAACTCCACCGTTTACTCCATCAATCTCAAGCTGTGTGCCTGCGGAAGTGGCAGGAAGAATCAGGCCTGGAGTTTCTATTGGGCCTTTCATCTCCTCAAAGCTCTGATGCCAATTTCTACCACCACTCACCATGGCAATCGGCATGGGTCACTCAAACCCGAATCAGTGGAGCGGGCACAGTAAGACCAGGCCGCACTTTCAAAGGACCAAGAGCGACTGATTTTCGATTTAGAATCAGCCGGAGGCATGGTCATGGCGTATCAGATGCTGACCCCCAAAAGAGGCCTATTAATATTGAACAATTGGGTGGCTTGTAACCAGCAAAAGGCTTTAGTTTGATTGTGCAACATCTCAGCCGACAGTGTCAGACAACAGGCTGTGGGGTGGGAATGAAACAGCTGTCAGTAGAGACCCCGCTCTCTTGGCGCTCTTGAGACACACATTCACAGCAAGGGCAGTGCTCTGGGAGGCAGAGTTAAATCTCATGACAGGTCTGCATGGTGTCACACCCATTTGAGAGACGGGTAAGCTCAGGCACACAGGGTCACAGCTACAAAAGCGCCCACGTGCCTGGCCCAAATTCCCAGCGAGTTTGTGGCGGAGCTGGGAACAGAACCCAGGAGTCTTGACGCTCTCACCGCTCTATCCCCTATGTAACACTGCTCCTGTTGCATGGGGGGGAAAGAACTGGCCAGCTCCACTTCTCCTCAGCTTACTGGGGAGAGGCCCTGAATCATCAGGTCCCACTTCTACAGCAGGTGGTGCATTTATGCAGGGTCAGGCCCTGGAAAAGGGGAGAGGGGAAAGGGTCCCACAATGAAGTGACGGGCAGACAGATGATGCGTAAAGAGACAGGGAATGAGACAGGCTTCCAAATGGAGAAAATAAAATGACAAACCCCTCCGGAAGGACCCTCAAAATCGTCTCAATACCCACGGGCCTTCTGAAACAGCCCCCCTGCAGGATCCTTGGTGGTGTAAATTCCTTTCCCTGCTGCCTTTGTCTGTCGGTGACACGTTTTCCCATCCAGAGTTTCAGGAACCCAGACGTTTCAATATTAAAAATGCTTCCAAAGCCCCACTCTTCTGTACTGGATCCCTTCCGATTCTGACCTCGTCACAACAGAGCAATGACTCATCCTCCTCCGCATTCACATTTCTAACAAATAATAAACAAACATCTCTTCTGCTCAAAGCTGGAGTGAGCCCTACACCTGATGTTAGTTTAGGAAGGGGAAGGATAATTTAGAGGCTAAAGCACGGGACTAAGGAGAGGTGGTTTTATTCTTAACTGCGTAACAGGAAAAAGCAAGCTTTTGTGCAAGTCATGTGGTCTGTCCCTCATAGGGTGACCAGACAGCAAGTGTGAAAAATTGGGACAGTTGTTGTTGTTGTTGGTGGTAATAGGAGCCTATATAAGGAAAAGACCCAAAAATCGGGACTGTGCCTATAAAATCGGGACCTCTGGTCACCCTAGTCCCTCAGTTTCCCCATACATACAATGGGGACAGCAGCATTGTCCTGCCTCACCAGAGCGTTGTGAGGTTCAGTCCACTGCGTTTGTAAAACACCTGGAGAAACTCACCAGGAAGGTGCCAGGGAGAAGGGCAAAGTGAAACTGTGTTGCTTCCACTGGAAGAAAGCGACAATCTCTCGCCAGACCGTCCCACGCAGCAAGAGTCGAGCTGCACCTTGTAACAGAAAGCGAGAGAGCCGGCCATAAGCCCTGCATTCACAGGCTGAGTGGGTCAAAAAACACACCTTTCCTTTTGTGGGGAATGTTGACGTTTCAAAATTACTTTCCGGATCGGAACGAAAACCTGAAATGTCAGCATGTCTGGTCAAAGCTAAACAAGCCAACGTGGTGAAACCAAAAGTGTCCTTTTGACATGTCACTTTGAAGCAATATTTTTCATTTTGTTTCTCGCAATTGAAAAATCAAAAAAAAAAAAAAATCTAGAAAAAAAAAATCAGCGTTTTTCTGCAAACAAGTCAATTCTGACAGAACGCGCACTTTGCAGTGGGGAAAAACTTTTTCCATGAAAAATGTCAACTAACTGCAGCTAGTGATGCTTCAGAAGGAAGTCAACTCTCATTTGCCACATGGCTTCCCACCTCCTGCGGGTGTGCTCACGCATCCATAAAGCAACTCTGTCCCTGGAGGAAACACTCCTTCTTGACCCTCTGCAAGTGATTATACACCTCTTTCCCTGAAACCATAAACAATGATTACCTTATTATCTTAGACTGAACAGCTGCAAATGCTATTATTGGTTGACATTATCAAGCCCTTATTTATTTAAATGCTGTCCCAGTGATTGCGATACTGACATCCTACTGAGATAACCACACACAGCATAAAGAAATGCCTCCCCTCTTGCTTCACATTTGCTGCTTTTTAAAGTCCCTTGAACGATTTCTTACCTTGTAACTATTTACAAGGTAGGTTAAAAGAAAGACTTAAAATTATGGGTAACACACACTTACTGTGTGGCTCTCTGTCCCCCTCTAGGGGTGGACTGTAGAAACTGGAACCTGCTACAGCCTTCAGCTAACAGAGCTTAAGGTCTTGTAGCTCAGAGGCTGAGTTTTAAGTCCTGCGTTTGATTCCCGCTGCCAATCACCCATGCGGGTGTCATGCTACATAGGTAGTGAAAACTTTTGCAATAGCTGGAAAATCTTGAAATCGGGAAGTGGTAGACAGATTGAAATCATCCTTCTTTCAGCGTATGAAGGGAAGCCGATAAATGTAACAGGAAGGCTACAAGAAACCCAGCAGAAGGAGGCAACTGTTTCGATGCTCCACTTTGTTTTTTGAAGAGGCGTGGTCTGTTAGGTGTATCATAGCACGAACAGGCAGGATTCAATAAGGACTGATTGCCCCCACTGTGCAGGGTGCTGTACACACACATAGGAACTTGAAACCTAATCAAAGCCTAGATGAGGTCACCAACTATCAAAGGCCAAGAGCATCCTCTCCTGCAGAAAAAAACCAGGAGGATGAGGCTCTTCTTCCAGAAAAACCCCACCACATCATCCCCGTTTGGGAACAAGGTTCACACCCAACCCCTGAAGAGAGCATCAGGGCACACCTCAAATCAAACAGATGCCCAGGGATCTGTGGGAAGCCAGGACCATCTATGTGAGGACTCTATGCCTCCATCCTGGCTCCACGATTTTGTCATCAGTTCCTTTACAGCTGCTCCCACAGGGACTCCCATGGCCCCAGATACCTACCAGGGCCCCTACCAAGCCAGCATGTCTTCTTTTCTAATTCCTGTTCAGCTGATGGAGGAATGTCACATCCCCAATCCCATCCCCACCCCCTCTTCCACTTGGCCTGACCAGTGGAGAAGCCTCCAGAGGGCCCAGGGTTAGGAAGAGGGTCAGACAGTTCTCAGGAGATACCTGAAACCTCCTTCCACCAGCAGTCGGGAGCACCACATGTGCACAGTATGAAGCAAGGGAGCAAGCACCGGCCCAACAGGAGAGAAGCACCAGTGTGTGTGTGTGGGGGGGCGGGGAGGATAACAGTCATGAACTATGTACATAAGTGAACAATGCCCACAACTCGATAGTTCAGCCCCATTCACACCTCGGCCTAATTCTAATAATGGGTCACACACAGGTTACGAGCCTTGTTCCGATCACTCAGGGCCGCCCAGAGGATTCAGGGGGCCTGGGGCAAAGCAATTTCGGGGAACCCTTCCATACAAAAAAAGTTGCAATACTATAGAATACTATATTCTCATGGGGGCCCCTGCGGAGCCCAGGGCAAATTGCCCCATTTGCCCCCCCCTCACCTCACCTGGCGGCCCTGCGATCACTGCTCCCTCTCTGGCTGGGGGCAAGTCTCTGACCCTTCCTAGCGCTATTTCCCACTCCGACAAACAATGCTTACCTACCTCATCGGGTGTTGGAAGGAGTAAACAATGTTTGCAAGGTGCTCTGGGCACTACCAACACGCAGTATGTGCTAAAGACAGTAATTACTGCTCGGGGTGTATGTGTGTGTTGAAATCCATTTGAGAAACATTGCAGTTTTATTCCCCCGAAGCTACAATTGCAGAAAAACACTGGCTGCCTTTCGTTTACTTCTCTAGCTGCGCACTGGCCTCATATTGTCAATGATCTGTGCACAGCTTTTGCACCCTCACTGTGCAGATCATTATGGCCCTTGTTCAAGGATTCAGTGGCTGCTTCCCACCGTCATTGCAAATAACGGGACTTCAGGCAATGCTTGCAAGATCCTTGCAGGAAAGGCGCTAGTTTCACCAGAGATCACCAAGGTTTATTAAGGCAGACTCACTTTAATTGCTGCTCGGTTGTATCATGTGCGATACATTCACTCCAGTGCATACGAGTTATCCCATGGTAATCCTGAACAGAATTACAAAGCTCTCTATTCCCAACCATTTTTAACGTTGTATACATTGTTTTTCCCAAATGATAAAGAGCTCTATTTTACCCCTTTCAAATGCGGACGTGTTTAAGAGCTGGCTGTCTAGATGATATCCGACAAACTAGTATGATCTCTAAAACAATTTAATTATCTGCTGGACTTTAGAAAGCCCAATATGCAAAAAGAAAACCCTGTTATCACATCCTGTCATTGGTGAAATGATCCCCAATACAGTGACCTAACAGCTGGGCACCGGAATGAAGTTCATGTCTCAATTAAAAAACCTGACATTCCCAGAGCCAAATCTAACTCAGCTGAGTGTTTTTTGGCCATAACTGCACTAGCATAGAAAGCAAAGCATGCATCCATGTAGGGAATCCCACACGTTAATCAACAAAGAGGAGCCTGTCTTAGATCATCAACTGCATTATCTTTTCACTGCTGGATGAAAGAGGGGAATTTATAATCTTCATACAAGATAAAACGCACTGACCCATGCAGTTATAGTGGAGGGCAACTTCCAAATAGCTTTTACTGAACACAAACATCCTTTGTTCTCTCTCTCCAGTGGCTGACATATTCCCGTAAGTAGCCCCTCTTCTCTCATTTGATTTATCGTTTCAAAAGGAATACTGCGCTCAGGCATAAGGTATTGAAAGAGTTGTTTTGATGAGGTTGGGTTAAGGTGCGTCGTTCCCATTCGGTCCTAGTTTGGCTGCCATATTTCCTTGCACCGATACAAAAAGTCAGGGGTGAATATCACTCCCCGAATCTTTCTTTTGTCCAGACCAACTCTGTAGCAAACAGGCCCCATATAAAAACTGGAGTTTGCCCTCAGTTAAAAAAACTCCTGTGTCAAGGACCCTTTCCAATGAGCAATTTCAGTTGCGTCTGGCCCAGATGCTGTGTAAATCAGACACTAGGCTTTGTCAGAGTCCCATCTAGGTCTCAGTTCTCTTCCAAGTCCGCTCTGCTCAAGCTCTGCTATAACTGCCATGTACTTAAACTCATTAGGTCTGTGGTTGAAGGTCTCCACTAGTCCATAGGTCTCTGGACGATCCGTCGCATAGAAAAGCTGCACCTGATTGGCTATGCACTGAGCTTCAGAGACATTCTGTAAGGTTAAAGAAAAAAAGAAAAAAAGAACGTATCAAAATAGCAAAAGCAGCAATTCTGACATTAAAGTAAGTTCCCCTTTCAAAAAAGCTCTGCGGTTACTGAAAAGCTGCAAACAGATCCCTCTTCAGTCCGCTTCTGTTACCTTAGCGAGCTTCCCGCTCAGCTCCTAACTCTATTCAAAGTTGGAGTTTTTCAAAGCTCCCCACAAGCCTGATCCATCTTCTCACTGACCTACTTACCTCTGTGCTGTTCCTACTAACTTGATCTCCTTATAGCTCTGCATTTCAGGAACCACTGCTCCACCACCCCTCTCATACTCCGCTCCCTCCAAGACTCTGAATATGTTCTCCTTAACTTTCCGCTCCACTCCTTGTCAGACTTCCTCGGTAAAAGTTTTTCAGTAATACTCTGTATTAAACACAGCTAGGCAAAGAACTCAAAGTTCTGGGCAACACAGTTTTTATAGCCATATAAAAGTCTGTCAGTTAGGGGTGAGATTTTATTTTATGGATATAGTTATACCAGTACAACCCCTAATGCGGACAGAGTTATACTGGTATAAAAGTGCTTTATACTGGTATGGCTTATTCCTAAGGTGGCCATTCAGTCAGCCAGACATTCAGGTACTTCAGGGAATGGTATAGACCTGCCTGCCCACCATGATCTCGCATGCCCGGTGTGTGGAAGGTCACCCCGCACAGTGCATTCAAGGTCACACGAGAGAGGGTGGAGTGGCACGCTCTTAAAGATGGTGTCCCCATCCAATACCAGACAAAACCATGTCTGGTTTTGTCTCAATGCTAGAATAGGACAACCCACCCCAAATGAGGGCTGTCTGGTTCAAAGCCAGACAAGTGGCCTCCCTACTTATTCCCCTTCCCATATGGGAGTAAGCGATACTGGCGTAAGGAACCTTTACATTGGCATAACTGCACCCACGCTAAAGTACCGCTTTAACTAGACAGATATAAGCTAGAGTGGTTCAATTCCGTGTGCAGGCATGCCCAAAGAGAACAACCAATTTCACCGGTTTGGAAACTGTAAGAGAAAGAGACCGGAATTTTCTCAATTTTATTAATCATAGAAAATTATTCAAAATGTTCCGCTTGGGAGCAGTTATTCACGAATATCCAATAGCCAAGCTGTGCTGGTTGATTTTGATTGGACTTCGGGGTCACATGCCTCAGTTTCCTGACTGGATGAGTAACTAACAATCAAGCTTAACCCGTAATTAAGGCCACACTGGGTCAGGCCAAAGGTCCATCTAGCCCAGTATCCTGTCTTCCAACAGTGGCCAATGCCAGGTGCCCCAGAGGGAATGAACAGAACAGGGAATCATCAAGTGATCCATCCCGTTGCCCATTCCCAGCTTCTGGTAAACAGAGGCTAGAGACACCATCCCTGTCCATCCTAATAGCCATTGATGGACTTATCCTCCATTAATTTATCTAGTTCTTTTTTTAACCCTTTTTTGGTCTTGGCCTTCACAACTTCCTCTGGCAAGGAGTTCCACAGGTTGACTGTGCATTGTGTGAAAAAATACTTCCTTTTGTTTGTTTTAAATCTGCTGCCTATTAATTTCATTTGGTGACCCCTAGTTCTTGTGTTATGAGAAGGAGTAAATAACACTTTCTTATTTACTTTCTCCACACCAGTCATGTTTTTATAAACCTCTATCATATCCCCCCTTAGTTGTCTCTTTTCCAAGCTGAAAAGTCCCAGTCTTAATCTCTCCTCATATGGCAGCCGTTCCAAACCCCTATTTATTTATGTTGCCCACAGCATGGTTTCTGAATTAAAAATCCATTTTCCTTGAATATTCTCCAATTTCCACCCTTTTTTCTATGAATATTTGTGACCCGGGATCTTCTTGGTGCCAACAGACAGAGGACACAGGAGGCACACAGAGTTTTACAGTGATCCCGTTTCAGATGTCTGCATAATAATTCACTAAAGGGTGGCATGTGAGGTCTTTACCGAAATCCGATAACCCATTGGACATCATAATCACTGTGAAATGTGTGTACGGATAATATTTAAGGAGATCTATGTCTATAATGAAAATTATGTTCTTAAGGCAGGTAACCAGGATGTGACGCGTCCCCGACAGGTTCCTTTCATAGCAAGAGATAACCAGACAGAGAGATAAACGTCTGTTATGTGTGTAGTGGGTATTGTATGTCTTACAATGGGTGCCTGTTTGTATAGTGAGCAAAATGCTAATGAAGAGATTGTGAAGTGTTCAAGAGAGGACATTTACAAGAAAAAATAAACAGCAGCAGGGCATCCTGTTCACGAGTAAAGACAGTGGAATGAGGATGTAAAATTAGTTTATAGAAACATTACAGAAAGCAGAGAGAGAGGAAACAACTTTGCTTAAAAATTCATACAAACATTCACTGAAAGGTTTTTATTTTGAGAATTTGCCTCGCTCTAGTATTAAGATATAATATACTTCTATATAATATAATTCACAGACAAAACTTTGGTAATGGAGTTAAAATTGGAAATGTGTCAATAACAGAACATTGGGGTGACTGAAAATCAACAAATATCGGAGGAAAAGAAAATGTGCACTGTGGTAAAATGTCACAATGTGTTTTGCCAGCAGAGTTCAGGTATCTACAGTCATAGATTTTAAGACCAGAAGGGACCATTAGATTATTTAGTCTGACATCCTGCAGAGCACAGACCACAGAATTTCATTCAGTTACCCCAGCGCTGAATCCAATAACTATGTTTGACTAAAGTACATCTATCAGAAAGGCATCCAATATTGATCTGAACACTTCATGAGATAGAGAATCCATCACTTCTTTCCGCAGATTGTTCCAAACAACATGAAACAACCTTAAACTCTCGCCCTTTAACAGCCCACCCTCTAATAAAACATTCTGCACGCATGCTATTCATGTGATTGGCAACATGAGTCCCGTAAGCTCATTACATGTACTATGAGAGCTATCCAAGTGGCAGTACATCCGCACTCAGGGGAGATACGGGAAGGCACAAGGAAAATCCAATGCAGGCTTAAAAATTTGTCCATCTGTGTTAATTTTAAAAAAGTGTGTTTTAACATTGCTGGGAAGTGCCAACTTTTTATTGCATCTTGCATCTGAAGAAGTGAGGTTCTTACCCACGAAAGCTTATGCTCCCAATACTTCTGTTAGTCTCAAAAGTGCCACAGGACCCTCTGTAACTTTTTATTATTATTCTTTAAATCCCCTTCCCTAAAAAAAGAGAAACGGAGGCTCCAAAATTCTGCACTTTTCTAAATTATCCTTCTGAATTATGCTAACGTCAAGAACGGAGTGGGGGGAGGGGGGGAAATTAGATGTGGCATAAACTACAATCACTAGACACCCAGTCTGCAGGCTTTGGGAATCTTTCTGCCTTTCTCTAGGTTGGTTATTCAATGGATAGCTGTAGATTTCTTTAACCTAATCGCTTTAGGTGAAGGATAGAAGAAGAACAGTGCTTCTCATTCAGAAAATCACCTGATCTTTCTGTTCAGTGTGGCTTTACAAGACTTAGCTTTTAATTGCTTTTAAAGAAACGCCAGGAGTATCAGAGCTTAGTAGAACACTAAGGAAACAATATGGGATTCTCTTACCAGGAAATTGGAGTCCATTTCGGCTGTCATTAGCACTATTCCCTTTTCCTTTTGGAGTTCAGGATAATGGTACAAGATCAACTGGCTAGCGGCAGTTTCACCTCGGGTCTGCAGGAGATGAGAGAGAGACTTCTTAAACAGTGCCCTAGAAAAACTCTAGATTTACTGCATATTTAATAGTCTGCTAATAAAGAATCTGAATATTAATTGCATGCATAGACTCACTCATTCAGAGTCTCCCCACTGTCCTCCTAGCAAGGTCAAGGAGAGGCTGTTTTAATTAAGAGTCAATTATTTGCGGTTCTGTGTGTCTGTAGCCAACAATAAGTCACAGATTCAGAGTTTTTAAGGCCAGAAGAGACTATTAGATCATCTAATCTGACCTCCTGTATAGCAGAGACCATGAAATCTCACCCAGTTACCCCTGTATTGAGCCTAATAACTTGGGTTCAGCTACAGCATAACTTCCAGAAAGGTCTCCTGTCCTGATCTGCAGACAGCAAGAGATGAAGAATCCACCACTTTCCTTGGTAGTTTGTTTCTACGGTTCATCACTCTCACTGATAAAAACGTGTGCCTCGTATATCATTTGAATTTGCTGGCTTCAGCTTCTAGCCATTGGTTTGTGTTCTGCCTTCCTCAACTAAATTAAAGAGCCTGGTAGTACCTGGTATTTTCTCCCTGTGAAAGCCTGCATATCCTGTATTCAAGTCATCTCTCAATTTTCCTTCTGTTTAGCTAAACAGATTGAGCTCTTTAAATCACTCACGGTGAGGCATTTTCTCCAGCCCCTGAATCATTTTTCTCTCTCTCTTCTGCCTCCTCTCCAATTTTTCAACATCCTTTTTAAAACGTGGACCCCATTCCCTTACTCAGGCTTGGTTTCAATCCTTTCCCTGCACGCCTCCTCACTACTCTCGTTTACACATCCAAGGATCTCATCAGCCCCTTTTGCCACAGCATCGCACTGGGAACTCATGGTGAATTGTTTGTCCACTATGACCCCTACATCCTTTTCAGGTCACTGCTTTCCAAACACAGTCCCCATTCTGTAGATATGGCCTGTATTCACTGTTCCTAGATATAGCTCTTTGCAACTAGCAGTATTAAAGATATTTGTTTGAATGGGTCCAGCTTACCAAATGGCTCTGTATGACTACCCTCTCCTCATTATTTATCGCTCTCCCAATCTGCGTGTCATCTGCAAATTTTATCAGCAGTGATTTTAGATTTACTTCTAGACCACTGATGAAAACGTCAGGCCTAGAACTGCTCCCTTCGGAGCCCCACTAAAAACATCTTCATTTGATGCCGATTCCCCACTAAAAACCACTTTTTGAGATTTGCAGTCAGCCAGATCTTAACCCAGGTAACGTGTGCCTTACTGATACTGTATGGTGCTCATTTTTAAATCAGACTGTCGTGGGGTAGCAAGTCAAATGCCTTACAAAAGTCTAAGTCTGTTACATCTACTAAGTTATCATTATCAACCACACTTGGCATCTCCTCAAAGAATGAAATAGGGCGTGTGTGACAAGACCTATTTTCCATACAACCATGTTGACTGGCAGTAATTATCTTCCCATCCTTTAATTCTTAATTGATTGGATCCCGTAACAGCTTTTCCATTAGTTTGCCTGAGGTTGACACCTGATCATCCCTCTTGCCCTTTTGGAATGTGGCACAACATTAGCCCTCTCCCAGTCTTCTGAATTTCCCGGGTATTCCAAGCTTTATTAAAAATTAACATCAGAGGACTAGAGATCTCATTGGCCAGCTTTTTCACTACTCTTGGGTGCAAGTTATCTGGGCCTGCTGATTGAAAAATATGTATCCCTAGCAGATGTAACATCCTCAGTCACGAATGGACTAGAAAGTACTTCATCATCCTCATGTGATAGGAGTACATTATCCTGCTTCTTTACAAATACAGACCAGAAATATTTAATGAGCACTTCTGTCTTTTCTGCACCATTAACAGTTTTACCATCTACATCTAGTAATGGGCCTATCCCATTGCTGTGATTTCTTTTGTTCCTAACATGCTTAAAACCTCCTTCTCATTGTCCTTAGCCCTGCCAGCCATTTTTCTCTGATGTTTTTAGCTTCCCTGATCAATTTTCTATCCTTCAGACTTTCTAATATATATTGACTGCTATCTCCCCCCCCCCGCACCCGCCCGTTTTCTATTAGTTATATATTGCCTTTTTATTTCTGATTGCTGCCTTCACTTCACCACTGACCCAGGATTGGCTTTAAGGCAAAAATGTTCATTTTATTGATTGTGGAATCATGGCTTTTTGGCTACCTAATAAACTCTTCTTAAATAACTCTCAATTTTCATTCATATTTTTCTGTCTAAATTTTCCCCTCAATCAATTTCTCTGATAATTTGCCTCATCTTTGGAGAATTAGCCCTTTTAAAGCACCAAGTTATATATATTACTGGCTGGGATTTTCCTTTGTTTGCCCACATTGAATGTAATCAAGTCATGATCACTGGTCCCTAGGCAACGACCAGCTTCCAGTCCAGTGATTCATTCATCTTTATGTGTCACAATGAAGTCCAAAATAGACTTACCTCACGTTGGGGACAATACCTTTTGTGTTAGAAAGGGGTTATTCTAGATAATAATTTAACTACACGATATATAGGTGTCAAACTAATTGTAGAAAAGAGAAATTAGAAAGCCTGTCTAAAAGGAACAAGAATAACTATACTGGTATACAACAAAATTAAATCATAGAGGGGTTAGAAGCCAAGGTCTTTGTAGACATTTTATTTATGACTCAAACATTTTCATAAGACAGTAAATACAGAACCAAGGACATACTAGAGAACTGCTTAATATCTTCTGTATTAAATTATATGATACCACTGAAGGGTACACATATCTATTTCATCAAATTTATAAACTTCACCATGGAGTCATCAGAATTGGCAACATTTTTATTACTTGAGGGTCAAAGGCATAGTGCCAAAATTGGAAAAACAATGACAGTGACAATTTCCACGTCTATGGTACTACTTTATGTTGTACGTGATGAATTTACGGAATCCAATGCTGCAAATGGTCAAAACATAATCATTCAATTTTACATTTGTATAGCACGTTTCATGCCCAAGGATCCCACAACTATTTAGAAACCACATACAGGAAACATTTCATCCGCTAAAGAAATGAAGCTTCCTCTGGGGTCAACCACATCAACTGTTTTACAGCACACATCACTCTACTTCAGTGGAGAATTGGAAGGGAATACCTTATCCAATTAAAAATGGAGAGGCCATTTATAGTGTCAGCATCTGAATGACCAATCAGGATTAGCTTCTCTATTCTTGCAAGATGTACCAAGGAATGTTTAGTGGCCATAAACTGTCAGCTCTTTGGTTTCAAGTCTGAAAATATGGCACTTCCAGCAGTGCACTACCATCCTGCAGCATGGAGATAATGATTCTGACCTCCTTTGTAAAGTGCTTCCAGATCTACTGATGAAAAGCGCTATCTCAGAGCTAGGGATTATCATTATTATTGCTGTACCGCCATAAGAGTGCCTGGTGCTTTACTCACAAACCCAATATTGTCCTCCGTGTTGAGGAGTTTACAATCTAAGCTAGACAAAGGTCAGTGAGTGATAATAAAATGCAACGGACCCGAGAGAAGCTTACGTTAAGTACATTATTGGCCCCTTGGTTCTCCCCACACTTTTTAAACTAACTTATTTATTAAAATATTTCAAAGGTTAAAGGGAACAAAATAAGGCAAGATGGCAGGCGTGGTGTAGGGAAAAGCCAAACTGGAAAACCAATGAAAAAGAAGCAACTCCAGAAAAGACTTGAAGGAAGAGTGAGGCGTCTTAGCACACTGGGTCTCAGGGGTGTTTTGCTAATAGATGAAGTTAAAGAAAGCTTGTGGGAGGCAACGAACAAGGGATTATCAAGTTCTGACTCAGAGGAATGAATGTCACAGATTGAATCTTGGAGTCTCCCGTCCATGTACTGAGCCTGTCTGAGCCTGCCGAATCTGAAGACTGAAGCATGTGGAACTGTAACTTGCAAGTCAGAGAAAAATCCCATGCATGGATTTTTAAAAGGTTGGGATGGTTTTCTGGACTCATATGCACAGGCTAAGAGAAGAGCGGTCAAATACGTCATGCATAAACTGATTGCTGGTGGGTGTGTGAAAGGAAACCTTGCTTAATTGAGTAGACAGACTATGAACAGGTAGGATAAGGCTGCAGAACACCAGAGCAGATAGACAAGTTGTTTGATCTAGTATGGCAAATCAAATGGAATAAAAACAGTTAGGGCCCAACAAACTTCTGAGACATTTACAACCTCTTTCATTTACAACACCAAGAAGAAATACATTATCTCAGAACTAGAATGCCTCATTTAAAGTCATGCACCAGCTCTATAAATGCTGCATTACATGGAGCTGGAGGAAACCAGGCAATAGTTTGCATGGTATTTTATGGAATGATTCCGCTAGGCAGGGTTTTGTAGTTTTGTTTAAAGATACATCTACCTCTAGATGTCACTCAGAGTCTAATACAGCTGGAGTTTCAAACCTAACCCTGGAGAGTAACACACTAAAATACACCCACCTGAATGTTTATAAGCGCGGTGAAGTGCAGCTCTGTCCCTGACCACTGCCCCACAAAAAACTCATAGCCTTCTTTCCTTGGCAAAGCACACAGGAACTGCAAAGAAAAAGACAGTCAGCGTTATATGTGCTCCCAGCCCACGTCAGAGTAAATGAGCATCCCCACTGCACAAAATGGGACCTAACCGGCAACCCTGTTAGGAGTCACAGCCGGGAGTTGGTTATTGAGACAGAGCTTACGGCTTTTCTACGCTGGGGGTGGAGTGCAGGGGACGTGTAGCCACACGCTGCCGTGAAAAGTAGGCTGTGCCCATGTTGTGGTGTGTAGCTACACACCACACTGAAAGGGAGCTGCTAGAGCCATTCCCTACTGCCTACCTCCTGCTGGCGTCTCCCAGGAAAACACACAAAGGCTTGGGTTGAGCGTTACTGGCAGGGCAGCGTAGGGAAGTCTGCCCTGCTGTTTCCTATGTACTACCTGCTTTGTGGAGAGAGCAGGCATCCATCTTCCAGGCAGACAACACACCAGCCTTACATCTCCTAGTAGATCGTTTTAGAAGCTCAGATTTAAAAGAATCATGACCCTAAACTTTACTGTGTTCTCAGAATCGCTTGATTCACTGTCATGGGAGGGACTCATGGAGGATGTTTGGTAACAGCGTTGTGAGACACTTAAAACCGGACAGTGAACAGTACGATACAATGAGACGGTGGCCTCGCACGCCCGACATTCTTGCCCTTCTCCCCAGATGCTGCAATGAGGGATTAAAGTCACAAAAGGTGAGTTAGGGACGCGGAGAGGCGAACGGCTTTCACACTAGTTTAGTTTTTCTAACTCTGTCCCACCGCAGCTTGAAAGCAACTTATCTCTGGAGATTTCTGGTCTATTTGGCTTCATAGGCTCTGGCGTTGCATCTATAACACTATCACACACAAAGAGAAAGGACTACATGGGACCTGAAAGAGAAGTGAGACACCAGACCATGTGCTGATGCACGGGGTTCTCTCTGCAGCAAAACACAGACAAGTGTAAGTTATTTCCCAAACTCTTGATAGCCTTCACTGTAGAAGGCCAAATACATTTGACCTTACTCTCAGTAAATTAAATAGAACTCACTTACTAGTGAATCAAGTTGGTGCAGTCTCTTCCTGTCAAAACCACAAGAATATTCCTCTTCCAGAATCTAGCTACGCATGAAGCATTTCACTGCTGCCTATGCAAACTGGGACTATGCTAGGCCATGCTTCATTGTACAAATTACTGTAAAGGCATGTACTTTACAATGGAAAACAATACTATTAACCCAGCATGTGGGGAAATGCAGTCAGATAATCTTCTTACTCTTTTTTGTTGTTCTGTTCCTTCCCCCCCCCCAGCTTAATCTCTCCTAAGCAACAGCACACTCCCTTGCACAGGTAGTCTTTGAACAGCAGTGCATAAGGTACCAACACACTCAGGCTGTAAACAACTGTTCCATAGCTTGGGCATTCATTTCATTTCTGGAAACAACTATGCTGAGCACCCCCACATGTTTAGCCTCTGGGTTGTCATCACACAGGAAGCACCATCTTGTATGTAATGAAGATAATTGATATTTACCACAAAGGTCATAGAATCATAGAATATTAGGGTTGGAAGAGACCTCAGGAGGTCATCTAGTCCAATCCCCGCTCAAAGCAGGACCAACCCAACTAAATCATCCCAGCCAGGGCTTTGTCAAGCCTGACCTTAAAAACCTCTAAGGATGGAGATTTCACCACCTCCCTAGGTAACCCATTCCAGTGCTTCACCACCCTCCTATTCAAATAGTTTTTTCTAATATCCAACCTAGACCTCTTCTACTGCAACTTGAGACCATTGCTTCTTGTTCTGTCATCTGCCACCACTGAGAACAGCCGAGCTCCATCCTCTTTGGAACACTCCTTCAAATAGTTGAAGGCTGTTATCAAATCCCCCCTCACTCTTCTCTTCTGCAAACTAAATAACCCCAGTTCCCTCAGCCTCTCCTCGTAAGTCATGTGCCCCAGCCCCCTAATCATTTTTGTTGCCCTCCGCTGGACTCTCTCCAATTTGTTCACATCCCTTCTGTAGTGGGGGGCACAAAACTCGATGCAATACTCCAGATGTGGCCTCACCAGTGCCTAATAGAGGGGAATATTCACTTCCCTCGATCTGGCAATGCTCCAACGAATGCAGCCCAATATGCCATTAACCTTCTTGGCAACAAGGTCACATTGATGACTCATAATCCAGCTTCTCGTCCACTGTAATCCCCAGATCATTTTCTGCAGAACTGCTACTTAGCCAGTCAGTCCTCAGCCAGGTCCTCCAACTGGCAGCTTTTTTATAAGGCTGCTGACTTGAAGCAGTTGGCCCAGCTCAAAGCTTTCTCTCCAATCAAACACTCAAGGCCCCCCTGGAACAAAACACTCCCAATTCACACTTTTCAAACAACCAACACACGGTCAAACAGTCACATGTTTCAAACAAAAGGTCCTAGCTACACACCTGAATACAAGCCCAGAATTACAAGACAGCGTTCCTTAATGGAACTAAAATTAACTTCAGTGCAACGTTAGTAACTTTTGCAATTTATAACAATACAATTCTGTCCTGAACATCTTTCACACAACCTATATCTCAGGATGATTCACTGACACAAGTAACACCAGAGTATAAATTGTATTAATACTAGTAAGCATTTACACAGCTTAATTTCCATCCAAGGATATCACATTGCTTTAATTAACATTAATTAACCCACAACAACCTTGCTACCTGAGTATCCTTATTGTACAGGTAGGGAAACAGAGCTTAAGAGTCTTGCATGAGCTTATATGTGTCAGGGATTCAGCTGTGGACAAAACCCAAGAATCCTGGTTTCCAGTCCCTTGCTCTAACTGCCTCCTCCATTACTAAAAATAGTGCTGTAGGACATGGGGGCAAATCATGTCAGCCAAAGGGCAAAACAACATTCTATTTGTCGCAACATGGCTCTTCAGCATGGAGTTTGGGGCATGGGTCATACCCTGTGCACCCCCTTCAGCAGCAGTGTGAGGAGGGGTCGGGAGCAATCCAGTAGAGGGGGGACTAAAACTGCAAAGATGCAGATCCACAGGGCGAACTTGCCATCTGCAGGGAGAGTAGTAAGACATGCAGCGGGACAGAAGCTGTTACACCTGTGAACAGCTCCACAGGTGCTGTGGCTTGTGAGGCAGGATTCCATTCCCCATCCAGCAGCCGTGAACTGGGCTTTGTGAATGGAAGGGATTTGGTCCATCGTAGAGTGAATGTATTTAACACATCAGGCCTGCCACAACGCTAGCTGCACTCAATGGAAAGACCCCCACTAACTTCAATCAAGCATTTAGCCATAAGGCTAATAAAGCAAGGAAATCTAGTAAGCAGCATAAACAAGAGGGATAGTTATGCAGTAGTGTCAATAAAGCTGGCATACAAGGCTAGCTTCTCCGCAGAGCGGCATGCAGATGATTTAACCACATGACACCTAGTACGGTGAATTTGAGGCATGTAGCTAAATCTCTCTATAAAACTAAGCTTGGGAGACTGCCTGGTTGTAGAACTCCTTACCTGTTATGCCCATACTGAAATGTTTGACAGCCTGCTGCCTTTAACTGACTGTTAAAATACGTGATCAAATGGCTTTTACCAATCAAGTTACGACAATTAATCTGAATAACAAAAGGTCAAAAGTTTATAAACTTCTACTCTAACTTCTCTCTAGAAGAGATCCATTAAAGCTGAATATGCATGCAGTATATATCACACTTACTGATGGACAATTCTGGGCCCGCTTCCACATTAAATCGAACGTCTCTGCCTTTGGAGATAAAACAAGATCATTTAATTCACTTTCACAACATAAAAATAATGGATACACAGTTATCACTCAGTCACTCCATTAACCTTTATCAGGTTCAACCTGCATATACAGTCGGTCTCAAATATGTAAATATTAACAATTAAGCAACAGTTTGGCTGCCTTAATTGGTAACGTTTACAGAAATGAGCAAATGGAAAGTATCATCAGCACCCCTTCTAGACAATGCAGTCCCTGGAAGCCAGTAACAAACTCTTGGAATTCAAAGCTTTTATATCTTGAAAAATGTCTACACCTCAGAATTATACCACCCCCCCCCCCCCCAATATAGTTCCACTGAAATACATGGTGGTGCTTTATACACAAGCAAACAAGCAGGTTGCTGACCCACAGGAACATACATTATAGATTCTCTTCTGCTCTTTATTACAGTACAAGCCAGATTATCATTCAAGTAAGTCGTACATCATATTTATCTTATTAAGTTATATTGATCCCCAGAAATATGTGAGTTCCACCATGCTGCATAACCATATAATTTGGTTCAAGTGTTCCCCAATATCCCCCTCCCTGCTGTTTTCTTTGCCCCTTTGTTGTGTCATATGCTAATCTAGATTATAAAATCTTCAGGGCAGGAGAAAGGTGCTGTTCAACTGTACTATGAATAGAGCTCTGCGCGGACACAAAATTTGTATCCGCATCCGATCTGCAGATATCAAGCAGATATCCGCAGATTTGCAGGGCTTTAGATATAAAATTTGGATCCACATCCACCTGTGATCCGCAAAAATGGTGCATGGATATAAAGCGGATATCCACGGATTTGCAGGGCTCTAACTATGAAGCTCTTAGCTTCCTTTTGAACATTGTACAGCGATAATTCAGCATCCAGCCAACTAAAACTGCAGGCTATTGAAATGCAGTTGCTTCCCTAAACAACAACATGCACCATGCATTGCTCCCCTACTTATACAAGATCTGGTTTATACTACGTTTGCGCCACAGCTCAGAGAGCAGAAACATCCACAACCTCTTCTGAGATCAACTTAGCTTTAATTGGAGACACATCTTATTGCCAATAGCAGCAATCTCTTGAAGTATATATATTTTATATTACCCACAAACATTATGTTAAAAGGACATGAAGGTTGCAAAGTCAAGCACTCAAAAGTTAGGAAATGCCAGAATTCAAGCTGCTTGTGCAACCTTAATTTGACCCCCTTGCACATATGCATGATCCAGTCTTTCATTACAGGATCATAAACGATTTTTTCCACAGGACCTCTGCCTCATCCATTACACAGGATGGACGGTGCTCAATGAATGAGCAGCTACAATTAAAGTTAAGATTTTGTCTCGGTTATTTTTAGTAAAAGTCATGGACAGGTCATGGACAATAAACAAAAATTCATGGGAGCCCGGGACCTGTCCATGACTTTACTAAAGATAACCGGGGGGCAGGGCTAGGTAGAGGGGAAATGACAGCAGGAGTCCCATGGTGGGGTGAGGGGGGCTGACAGACCGAGCCCCCCGCCATGGGGGGGGTGGGGCACAGCTCTGGCTCCAGCGGCAGCAGCCACGGGGGGGGCACACAGCCCCCACTTCAAAGTGGCCTGCAGCTGCACACAGTCCCCAGCTGTAACCCCAGCACAGCCCTGGCTGCCGCCGTGGGAGGGAGTGGTGATGGTCCTGGAAAGCTGTGAGGGGAGTGCAAGGCCCCTGCTGCAGCCCTGGCCATGGAGCAGGGGGCCGGGCAGCAGCCCCCACTGCAAGCCATGGGGCAGGGGTGCACGGCTCTGGCTGCAGCCCCCGCCTCAAGCTGCTGACAGCTGAAGTCGAAGAAGTCATGGAAGTGACTTTTGCCATGACCTCCATGACTAAACTGTAGCCTTAGCTATGATGAACTGAGAACTATCTACATTATATTTTATGAATATGATACATGTCTCTGTGTTCGTTTATGGTGGGTTCCTTGCTATGGAGTTACATCAAAAGGGATTGTTAAAGAAACCAAGCAGGAAAGGGAAAACACTGGCTCAGATAAGGAGTTTCCCTACCCCCCGCCCCCCAAACACAACAGCCAGGTTTATAGCAGTGACAGGAAGAGAGTTTAAACTGAACAATAAGCCATTTCCAGACCAAGGGCCTAGAAATGAAAAGCAGGGGGAGGCTGAACGAGTTGGGAGAGGCTGCTCATGGGGTGCCACTGAAAAGTTGGGATTGTCTAAGACTGTGGAGGTATAAATCTACCCTGCAGCAGCCTTCCACACACCAACTGTCCAAACGGATCCAGCTGCCACACGTGAGAACTTCCAGAGTGCACTTTGATCTGCCCTGCTTTGAAACAAGGATTTGACCAAATTTGGGCAGATTTCCTTAGGGACACACAAAGCTCACCCTGGACACAAAAGCCACCTTACTACCAATTTTCATGTCCTCACTCCAAAGCATGCGGCACTAGAGAAAAGGTCGCCAGAATTTAACATGGGAAAAACCATGCATTTTCCCCTAGACTCATTCTTGGAAATGGATAAACTGTTTAGGAAAATTTCAGCCAGAACTATTCTGGTCTAACAGACCACTGCTCCACACTGCTACGTGAGAGATCTGGGTTTGATCCCAGTGCTGCAGAAAGGATTGACACCACAGGCATTAGTGATTCTGAAAGTCAACAATTGGGAAAGTATGAAGACTATGCACTTAAGATACACAAAGACCACTGAGGTCAATGGAAGCCTAAGAAGCTTGACTTTCAAATTACTGATCTTACATGCAGAATTATGGCTGGTCAGCCTAGGAAGGAGACTGGGTTTAGAAACTTTACTTTCATTAAGTGATTGTTGTTACAAGCAACAGACACCTAGTGGAACGGAAGCTTGTATTGCAAAGCTTTTTGGGCTGACCTCCAGGGTGTACATTTTGTTAAGGTAACTACTTACAGGAATAACTGCATAAACTGTATCTTTTGCAGAAAAATACTGCTTCCAGATCTGTAAGAAAGGAGGGAAGCCAAATATGATTAACACCACAAACAAGCATCTAGCATTTAAAATTAAACACCTTTAAAAGTATTCATTTATCAACTAAACTTCGTTTGCAAGTACATCAGGGCAGGGGCCATTTTTCCATATATTTTTGAAAGCTATTATCTCATATATTATGTTCCGAGACTACTAGTATCAAATGCATATGCATATTTCAGCCAGACAACTGTCGTAAACAATGGGGTCAGATTTGGTGGCCCACAGTGTAGTAATGGTGAGAAATGCTTCAGACCATGTGACTTTTCACAAACACAGCACACAAGCAAAAGATTATTTCTAAGTAAGCCATGTACAAGATCCTTCCCATCAGAAGACAGTACTTGTATTTTTTATGATTCTCTGTATTTGCATAGTGCTTTGCTTCTGAGAATTTCAAAGCATTTGATAAAATTCTTTTCATTATGCATACAGGGAAAGTGATTTATACAACCAGCCCAAAGTCACTAATAAAGTCAGTGACAGAAATACAATCCAGACTCTCAAAACTCTTTTCTAACTGCTAGATAACACTGCCTCCCTATAATCCTTGATACTTAATCAGAATCTTCAGAAGGGCCTTTAACATACAAAATCTTGAAGTGTGGTGTAGCCCCAGAGACCTATGTGTACACAATGTATCCTCTTATACACCATTGCCTCACAATCTGATGAGCAAACAGAAAAACTCTGCTTGAGTTTGGCTGTTTCAGAGATGTAGAATGGAAGCAGATTTTTAAAAAGACAAAAAGAGGAAAATAAATCTCAGTGCAATGCCCACAACTGTACCAGGGAAACAACCTTTAATCTCACTGTTTTTAATAAAAATTCACTTCCCTCCCCTCCCCCTAAGCGTTGTTAGTGCTAGTGAAAGGCACCAGATTGACAGCCAGAGGGCTTCAGTTCTTCGGAAGAACTGCAGAATACGTGCAGTACAGGCAACATTAGCTTCCTGCAAGATGCCCCATCAAGGTGCTTCGACTCTGACTGCAGCTGGTGAGCAGGCAATTCGGTCGCCACACTTATCCAATTGTTGGGACGCTGCCAGTTGCACGGAAGGTAACTGTTGACTGATCAGGTCGAGATATGAACTGCTCATCTACCCAAAGGTGAAAGGTTCCATGTCACGTTACCTAACCCCGAGACAACTTTTATTTTTGTTTCTATTTAATTTTTTTTTTTTAAATGTTTGTCTGAAAGAGATGCCTTTATTTTCACAATTCTTCTTAGTACGCATTCCAACCTCACACATAGAATACTAAGTGAATTCCAGAATGATGCTTAACATTTAATTATAAAATTTCCATGTAAATGTATCACCTGTTTTATTTCCTCTGGTGTTTTCTCTTTCACCATTTCAACATTAAGTACTGAATCAAGGGTCTGCAACAGAAAGCACAAAGAATTCAAAAGGAAGACAATTCACTGGTACGTTACACAGGACAAATCCAGGCTGCAGAAAGTTCAGAAATGACATCTCATTTAAACCATACCCTGGCACACTTAATTGTCAAAAAAATGATAAATCATAAGGTAGCCCTACAATGAAAAGAAAAGGAAATATATACTGAGCTGAGAAACAGAGTCCATAAGGATACATGGTAAATTTTGGTTCCAGGAATTATCCGCAACAAGACCCATGTGCTTGTAATATGTGTTGTGACCTTTTTCCTTTCAACCATTACCTGCATGTGCTCGGTCAGTAGATTTCACAATTTTAAACAAGGAGATTGCTAGCACTGAAATATGAATAGTCCCTCTGCAGCATCTCCTCTGATGGAACCAGGAGAGGCCTCAATAAGCTCTAAAGGGAGCTTAACTTGTTGTATCAATTTCTGTGTGCATTCAAACTGATTCCCAGAATAGCACAGACTTCCAATATTTCACAGAGACAAGGATAGGAACTACTCTGGGATTTTAAGACTTCAAGACTACCTCAGTACTCAAAAACAATCCTAAAATGAGATACAATACAAGGAATTTCGGATTCTTGCATCCCACACAACAACCGGCGTAAGGATAATGCAGTGTTTAAAATTCATCTCCATGCTTGATTCACAGGCACGCCATAGCCAGACATGGAGGTCCATTTTACCTTACCTTGCCTTTTGTGAATCCTTCCTTTGATGCCTTTGTGCCCAAGGCTTCTGCCTAAAATTAAAAATAAGCCTTTAAAGTTTTACGTTTGTTTTCATGTTATTTATACTGCCTTATCCGGCAAGCATAATATGTCCACTGACAAAACCTTTCGAGCACGTGCCCTGTGAGTGGAAGTGAAGAAACCAAAGGACATACCTATGTAGTTCGTAACCTTGGTTGTTAAAGGGGCATTGACAAGGCCTACAATTAGACCTACAGGTTTTCTTCAACATGAGAAGGTCATACCCACTGCATTGTTCCTCTGCTCTGTTCTTGAGGCACATGGGGGTATTACAAATAAACAAGAACAGAAATTAGAGAAGGAAATCTCTGTTAAGACACCATGCCCACCCTCGTAGATAATGAAGGATTGCCCATTGCTTCCAAACCTTGTCTCTTTTAAAGAGCCTCAAACAATGGAGATTTCAGCACTTCTCATGGCCCTTGTCTACACACTGTTCACAGCAGACTGCTTTCTGGTTTTGTCAACAACCGTCTCCACTTTACCTGGTGCAGAAAATTGTTTAACTACTGGTGTGGACAGGCCAAAACTAGTTTCAACACCTTTAAAGCAAGCAAGTATATTCCAGATCTAGTAAAACTGGATTTCAAATCATGCTTACTGTAACAGTGGTGAAAATGAACCTGGAGAAATTGTTGCGACCAACTATTGGCAGCAATGGGTCATTTACCAGTATAAAAAAAGACCTTGGAAATTGTTCAGATAAAACTGAAAATGCTTCCTATTACAGAGCCTCAAGTTTACTTTGCTCATCCCCTTACTCCTGGTTATACCCCTAATTCCTCTCCCTTCTTGGTGTTTACAACTTCAAATATTTATAGGAAGTTAAGTCTTCCTTTAGTCTCTGCCTAGCCAAGCTATATGTAGTTTTTTTATGAGCTGACCCAGCAAGGTATTTGAGCAGACATGGCCTCATTGACTTTAACAGGACTACTGACATACATCCTACTTGGGGCCTTTATCTTTCCTCACAGATCAGTCCCTCCAGCCTCTTAATCAAGCAGCTGATGATTTCCACAGTTCTCAGACCTGAACGCCTGTACACGTCCACACAACTCAAACTTGTAAAAATGTAAAGTCCTAATGTGATGCACCCAATGCGTGAATGAGCACAATTTCAGCACCCTACATGTGGTGATTGGTGGTGGGTCATCTGGTGGAGCAGTCAGTATTTAAACAATGTTTCAGGCCTAATTTGGCTGGAAGAGAAGTTTTTTTCAGGATCGTAAGTGGTTTTCTTTTTAAAAGGTAATTTAAAGGTTAGTCCTGTAACCCTGGCAGTGCACTTGAAGGCAATACCATCAATACACCAGTCTAGACTGGGTAAGTGGTGCACTGATACTTCACACAAAGAAAAACACTGTAGAAAAGTTAACTCTGCATTAGTCTTCATGCCCACCAGAAGATGGTGTCCCTGCAACATTATAGCAGTGTCTCTGGAAGGGAGTAAGAAGTAAAGATGCTTAAAATGCAATTAACGTAGATAAAATACTGGATGAGGACAAATAAACATCAATAATAGGAGTAATTTAATGTAGCATATTGATTTTCTAATTAATAATCAACTGCTTAATCACTCCATTTTATTAATTGTTCAGCATCGAGTTGGGAAACGTCAGAGGGGACCTATAAAAGCCCATTCCAGATCCAACACTATTCAATTGTTTGTTTCATTCATAAAAAGAGAATGAAGGTGAGAGAATATGTCAACCGAGTTGGACCTCATGGATCTGGAACTTATCACAAACACTTTGAATAAGATTCAAACACAGCATTTACTAACAGCAATATCACCATTTGGAGCAAGCACCTGTCTTGCATATTTGCAGTGAGCCTTGTACTTTCAGGCACCATATAAATAGCAAACAGGAACATTTTTAATTCCAGACAGTAATTCCCAGTCCAGGATTACAGTTGTAAAAGATGACATTCTGAAGCTAATTTTAACACAATACTGAATGAAGTTAACAATTGGTCTTGCCTTTTCATCCATATATCTGATAAATTCCATTTGCTTGGAATGTCCCACTGGCTGCTTTTTCACTTCACTTCGTTTCTCCATGCGGGATTCAAACACACCTGGATTGGATCTGAAACAAAACGGAGACTATTACTACTTTTGAGTGGCTACTACTGTTCTGGCATTTTAAAACTTGACTTTCCACAGGACAGTTTTCTATTCTCTGCGTTTCTAGTTAGAGCCCTGCAAATCTGCAGATATCCGCTTTATATCAGCGGATCCTGTTTGTGGACCCTGGATTGGATGTGGATACAAATTTTGTAGCCGTGCAGGGCGCTATTTTCTAGTAGAGGAGGCAAATCTATTTACTGTTAAATTGATCACATTGCTGCCAATGATACCCACAGATAAATACATGCAGCCCTCGTAGTCCAAATTGAGAGTTGTGTGGCTGTATTTTAAGACTGAATTTGGCTTCAAACACAGCTTATTTTTTATAGAGACACAGCCCCGGGCATTCTACAGCACAGCAGTAGAACAAGTAATTTCAGACAAAAAATGTTCATTCAACCAGATCAAGGACACAGGGCTAGAACCCAGGTGCTATGCACAGCTATACTTATAATAGTCAGAACCAAGGTCAAATCACAGGCATAAACTATACTAGAGCTTTCCAGTAACTTACTTGAACATGTCAAAAAAGAACTAGATAAATTCATGGAAGATAGGTCCATCAATGGCTATTAGCCAGGATAGACAGGGATGGTGTCCCTAGCCTCTGTTTGCCAGAAGCTGGGAATGAACGACAGGGCATGGATCACTGGATGATTACCTGTTCTGTTCATTCCCTCTGGGGCACCTGGCATTAGCCACTGTCGGAAGACAGGATACTAAGCAAGATGGACCCTTGGTTTGAACCAGTATGGCCGTTCTTATGTCAAATGACAGCATCAAATGACAGAGGCATGATAGATTTGGGGTTTGGGACTGTCCATAAACCACGCAACACATGTTTTTGGTGATTTTCGAGACCCACTCCCCACCCCCTTGTAACACTTTCCTGAAAAAATGTAAAATCAAGAATTCCCACCCACCCCTTTATGCATTACATAATAAAGTACCCCGCCTCCCAGCCAAATATCCCTCCCTATTGTTACAACTTCTCCCTAAAGCCCCCTTATGTCAATGGCAACCTCTATCTACTAGGTATTTACATGCCCTCCACCTCACTGTAATATCTAGAACTTTGAGAAAACCATGTCCCAGGCTATGTTCTGGAGGGTCCCAGTTACCGCTCCCCAGCTCCCCCTGCAGTGCCCCATTCCCATCAAAGCCCCAAGCCCCACTGCCCCCCAAACTCTGAAGGCTCCATCTGCTTCCAGGAGACCCAAACTCTGGACCTCTCCCAGAACCCCTGAACCCCAAGTCCCACCAAGCACCAGCTCCCCCTGTGTGCCATTACCCCTGCTCCCAATGCTGCCAGAACCCCAATGCCGGAGGACTCCAGCCCCAACTCCCAGGGGTGTCTCCACCCCTGGCAACTCCCCATCCCCCAGGAGTGTCCTCTCCCCTCAACGGGCCCCTGGGGTGTCCCCAGCAACCCCCCATCCCTCAGGGGTGGCCCCCTCGGCGGAACCCTCCCCCTCAGCGACCCCCATCCCTCGGGGGTGCCCCCCCTCGGCAGACCCCTCCCCCTCAGCGACCCCCATCCCCCAGGGGTGACCCCCTCGGCAGACCCCTCCCCCTCAGCGACCCCCATCCCCCAGGGGTGCGCTCCTGGGCGGCTCCCTTCATCCCACTGACCCCCATCCCCCAGGGGTACCCCCCTCGGCAGAACCCCCCCCTCAGCGAGCCCCATCCCCCAGGGGTGTCCCCCCTCGGCAGAACCCCCCCCCTCAGCGACCCCCATCCCCCAGGGGTACCCCCCTCGGCAGAACCCCCCCCTCAGCGACCCCCATCCCCCAGGGGTGCCCCCCCTCGGCAGAACCCCCCCCCTCAGCGACCCCCATCCCCCAGGGGTACCCCCCTCGGCAGAACCCCCCCCTCAGCGACCCCCATCCCCCAGGGGTACCCCCCTCGGCAGAACCCCCCCCTCAGCGACCCCCATCCCCCAGGGGTACCCCCCTCGGCAGAACCCCCCCCCTCAGCGACCCCCATCCCCCAGGGGTGCCCCCCCTCGGCAGAACCCTCCCCCCTCAGCGACCCGCAGGGATGCCTCCCCCCCCCGCGCGGCCCCCGCACCTGCGCAGCGCCTGGATCTTGTCCCGGTACCTCCCGTAGAAGGGGTTCTCCTCCAGGCCGGGCTCGCCCCCCCCGGCCGGGCCCCGCGGCACCGCCAGCAGCCGGGCCTGCGGGGAGAGCAGGCCCAGGGGCCGCAGCACGGCCCGGCTGCGCACCGCCAGCGCCCCCCGGTACAGGCCGGACACCTGCTGCAGAGCCCCCGCCATCGGCTCCCCTGGGGCCCCCCACATAGAGCGGGTCCGCCTCCAACCCCCGCCGGCTCCGCCGCGCTGCCCGCACCAGCGTTCCGGGCAACACAGGTTCCGGAAGGGGCGGGTGGCGGTGGGGGAGGGATTAGGCGGTAGAGCTCTGTATTCTACAGCACATGGGGAGCCCAGAGCTCAGGCACCCAAGAGTTGAGTGGCTCTAGGAGGTGGCTATGGGGCCTCATCTGGATGCTGGGTGGGTGCAGGGCACAAGGGGCTGTGTAAGTCCCTCCTGCTTCATGACTATCCTATTACCCACTGGTTCTCAACCAGGGGTACCTGTTCCTCTGGGGGTACGCAGAGGCCTTCCTGGGGGTACATCAACCCAGCTAAATAGTTGCCTAGTTTTACAACAGGCGGCATAAGAAGGACTAGCGACGTCAGTACAAACTAAAATTTCATACAGACCCGGACTTGTTTATACTACGCTGTATACTATACACTGAAATGAAAGCACAATATTTATACTCCCATGGCTTTATTTTATAATTATAGGGTAAAAAGAAAAAGTTAGTAATTTTTCAGTAACGGTGCGCGGTGACACTTTTGTATTATGTTGTGTCTGATTTTGTGAGCAATCAGTTTTTAAGTGAGGTTAAACGGGGGTGGGTGGGGTGGGAGAGAGACGACACCATAAGATAAATCAGACTCGGAAAAAGGGTACAGTAGTCTGGAAAAGTTGAGAACCACTGCTATCGCTCACCAAGTACACACAGTGAATCTGTGATCAAGTGATTTGGGGGGGGGACTGAAAAATCTCTTCCCCCCCCCCCCCACTGAAAACTACAGAGTTAGGCCAGGCTGTAAGATTCAGCTGTAAAGGCTCCTGGCTGTATGATCAGTAAAAAGCCAGAGGCTTCTGCCAGGATAAGTCTGTGTATGGTGGGGGGCATGCTGAGTAAGTAGGCTTGGAAGGTTAGATTATCATCACTGGTAACTGGCCATGAACATCAGTTTCACCCAAACCCACCCACAAATCCACAAAAAATATTTCCATAACAATTGAATTGTACAGACAAGTAAAGTAAGGAAAAATGCTGCTTTAGAACTTATTAGAGATTGATGTAAGGATATTTACTTTGTATATTTTGATATGCGCTGTTGGTAGTTTGTGTTTTAAAAGCTTTAACTTTTAGAATCTCAACAGCTACTGTCATTAAATAATTTTCTCCCCCTTCCTTTCCCTTAACTGTGAAAATTTAAATTGATAAAAATAAAAAATGCTTAAAAATAAACATTGATATCTATCAGAATTATATACTGTAGATACAACAATCAAATCCTGCCAAGCCTATGACCATACCACCCCAAGTCTCTGCTGTGTATACAGTGATAGATCAGCCTCTGGCTTCGGTGTTAGCTGGAGGAGTTTCTGTCTTTGCATAGAGTAAGGCTTTGTCTACACTATCATTTTGTTGATAAAACTTCTGTTGGTCAAATGTGAAAACACACACCCCGATCAACATAAAGTACACCGAGAGAAGCACCAGCCCGTATGGACAGCACTATGTTGGTGGGAGACGCTCTCCCACTGACATGGCTACCGCCGCTCGTTGGGGGTGCTTTATTTATACTGACAGGAGAGCTCTTGCCTGTTGGCATGGAGCGGCTACACGGGAGACCTTAGAGTGGCGCAGCGGCAGCGATACATCTGTGCTGCTGTAAAGTCTCTAGTGTAGATGTAGCTTTATTCACACTTCTAGTATCAGCTCCATGCCCTTTAAAGAGATATTTCCAACAGCCCCAACATGGGTTTATTTTATGCCACCAGATATTGAGGCCCACAGCCCCAGGAGTGCCCTGAACACCCCAGGCTGATGTTCTAGTTCCTGCTGATGCAGCTGCAGCAGCAACCATTGTTTCATTGTGAGACCTAGAATGCTCAACTGCGGCAGTTCTGTTACATCAAAGGCATCGGCTGTAATCTCAGTGTGTTTGTGCCTTCAAACTCCCTCCTTTCCTCCCCGCTCCAACCAACCAACACAGCCCTGGGATTATTACCCACACCTCTTTGAAGAGCACGTTGTAGGTAATCAATGATTATCCCCAGCAGTGAGTACCATATTTACCATCGGAAAACTAGTCATCAATTTTCTATTACCTCCTTAAGATGTTCTTTTTTCTGAAACCTCAAATAATAATATTGTGTAAGTGAAATGGGCTAGCAAATGAGATCACTCACCCATCCTGCAGACTACTACTTACGGTTAAATGGAATCTTGCTGCTATCTTGTGACAAGTTTTAAGAAATGCCCGTTCCCCAGAAATTTGGAAGGTGACATTAGCAAGTGATTGTCTGAAGAGGCAATATTTCAATCTAGATTCTTTAACAGCTATAAATTTTATTAGCTTTAATTATGGACTGCAGATAGATTTGCTATGTTCAAAAGGCTTTTTGGTAACACCACAGCCATAGGTTTTAAGGCACGAAGGACCCAGTATGTTCATTTAACTGGAACTCCTCATAACACATGCCAGAAGTTCACTCTGTAATTCCTGCACCCAGCTCATAATTGGCCCTCTTTACTTGCCTGGTGATAACACCCATCAACCAGATCCCACTCTTTGTGTCTCCTTGCTGCTGGCTATGCACTGTTTATGCCCCCACAGACTGAAAGCAGCTCTTTCAATTAGACAAATAGTTTCCCTGGTGCCTTTACTAGAATAGCATGTGCTGACATTACATTTCTTCCTGAAGGATCCCCAAGTACTTCACATAGTAACAGCCTTGCTACTTTTGGGCAACAGGGTAGATTTTTGACCCAGAGACCAGGCCTTTCCCTTACCCAAGATACCACATGGCCTTTAACATGTGGATCCCGTCACTGGAGGTTTTTAAGAACACCTGTCTGCAACGGTCTGGGTTTACTTGGCCCTGCCTCATGGGCAGGGCAGATGGACTGGTGACTTCTTGAGGTCCCTTCCAGGTCTACATTTCTACAAGTATACACAGAGTAGACAGGTCTTTATTTTTTAAAAAGATTTCCTCAAGACTTTTACACCAACTGCATGGTCCGTCTAAACTGGCACTTCTGGGATTTGAACCTGGATTTCTAGATAGCCAGGGGAAAGTCTAAATACAGAGTTGGATTGGTTTAACTAAAGGTGTTACTTAAAACACATTTAGTAAAACCATTGCAAAAAAGGCTGCGTGGACACTTAGCTTAAGTCAATAAGGAACAGTTTAAGCCAAAGAAAGAATGTCCAGACAGGGGGTTACACCAGTTTCAACGGGTGCTCATTTGTGCAGGGCAATTGCATACATGTTTTAAAGCTGCAGTTTAGGTTCACTCAAATGGACCCTAGTCAGATTATATTTTTAGAATAATTAACACTCCGATGTTACTTGAACCCTAGCCTCAAGCACCAAGATCCACACATACAAAACAGGTGCAGCTACTAAAAGATAGAAAGGGAAAGAGGGGGAAATTCTCTCCTATATTTAATGGAAGTGGGTTAAAAAAATAATCAAATGACTGACCACTTAGTGTCATTTATAATAGGATAGCTCCAAAAAGGCCCTAATCAAACTTAAGTCTCCTATCGTGCTCGATGCTGCACAAATGCATTAATAGAGCACCAAAGAGCTTACCCTCTGCTCTTGCTTTTCAGGTTGGCTGCCTCTCTACTTTGCGAGCCTAGGGCTATGTTACATCTTGATATTCAGTAGCATGTTTTTCTTTCACTGGAAGAAAGTCGTCCAGCGGGAGCAACGTGCAAAAGCCTGGGTTGAGCTGATGAGGAGCGAAACATTCTTCCCCAATGCAGTAGTTCACTGGGCTAACAAGAGAGCTCATTATGGGATTAAAGCAGAGGTATGCACTCCCGAGTCCAGGACCAGCCCAAAACAAAATGGCAAAAGCTTTGACAGACAGAACAACACAGGCAGGGATGGAGCTTTCTTCCCTTCCCTCACAGGTGTGGGTTCATACAAACTGGTGTTTCAGGAACTGCCATGGGCTCGTTCACCCTCCAGCCTGCCACCGCTGCTCCATCATTCAACCTCTTATCCTTTTTCAGCCACTCCATCAAGGACTGTTCCATTCAGCTCTCTTCCTAATGTAACGAAGTCAGGAAATGGGAGATGCCACCTCAGTAACAGCAACTCTGCTTGTGAGATATAACTCATGTCAGACCCACAGTGGACTGCATCATTTGGGATGGAAACCAAAATAAAACAGAGAAAACTTCTTAAAGTCAAATAAAACAAGCTACTGTCACCAGAATACTTTCAAAGGCCCCTTAAATGGGTTTTCTTTGTTACTCACAAGACATGTAGGGACTGCAGTAGAGATATTTCCGCCTTTGAGGGAATTAAACCTGAACAACCCCAATTTCAACTTCCTATATGTAAATCTCCAGTTAGGATTAAACTGGCTATTTGATTCCTCATGAAATCTCCACAGAAGCCATTTGCCCCGCTTGGCAGTTTGCTTTGCATCTTCACATCATTCTGACGAGTATAGAATGCACCTTCTCTTATTTTCATGTCCAGGCCCCTGACCAAAGCAGTGTATCAAAATAAGCAACTGAGAGCTTACCCCAGCAATTTACTGTGCGGCAGACCCTTCCCTCTTTTCTTGAGGTTTAATTAAAAAAAATCAGCCACATAGGAATGGCGTTTTTCATCCTTTCACTCCAAATCACATAACCCCAGCTATGGCTGGATTGGGTGAGAGTGGCAATCCATGCCAGAGCCTTATTTTGTGTTGCTAGTTTAATTATGGAGAAAGTTTCTTCCTAATTAAGGTTATAACCATGGTTCCATTATAAACTAGGGGTGAAATCCTGGCTCCAATGAAGTCACAGAGTTTTGACATTGATTTTTAATACAGCCAGGATTTCAAGCCTTGAAGGCTGAGGGAGTTTGAATATCAATTTAGGCTAGGACATTAGTTTGCCCATCAAAATATGCATGGTTAATGTTAGATTGGAGCAGAATTTTCCCCACATACATTTTGGGTAATTTCCTGAATGTTTTAAAAGTTTGAGATGCCCCTTTAAAAAAACAAAACCAAAAAAAATCAAAACCACTTTTTTCCAGCCACCTCTAGTTTGAAAGCTGAAAGGACAACACTTAATTTTGTCTAGAGAAACTTGTCTGTAATTTTTTAAAAAGTATTCGTAACTCCTTTTTATCCCAATCACGGAAGACACTGATGAAAGAATTGCCGCAAACATCATCACTTTCCAAGCATAAAGCATTTCTTTGTTCTTGCCTTCAATAGCACACACAGCAGATACAAACTAATTAAAATCACAATTTTCCCCTTGGCGAGGAAAAAGGGAGGAAAAATTACACATAATAAATGTCTGTCACATTGCTTAATGCACTTCTGGAAGGTACTCTGATGCTATGATATTCTGATACTATGGCAACAAGGGTGGAATAAGAACCTGAATAGAATAAAAAGGTTTTATCATCAGTACCCATGTGCTGAAGTTGAACATTTGAAACACCAGGGAAAGTGAAGCTGATCTCAATTTTCAATGTCTTCTCACTTTTTTTTTTAAATTTTATCTGCTTATCATTCTAGTGCTGTTTATTCCACAAATGATTTACTCAAGTACACACTAAAAAATGAAATATTTTATTTAGATAAATTAAACAGTTATGTTACATGATGACATGTGCAGAACTCGGTAACTAAAATCAGCTTTAATTTACTCCATATACAGATCTAAAAAAGCCTCTGTACATTCCAAAATAGGTCCAACTTTATTCAAATAAAGCTAACATTTCACTTATTGTACAGGAAAGGTCAGGTAAACTAAAATTAACAAAATGGTCCTTATACACCGTTCAGTCTAAAAATCTGAGTTTAGTAAATCTAAGTTTAAAAACAAATTAGCAGGCAAGAATATAACATATATGGAAACAAAACTACAAAAAAAAATCACTGCAAAACAACTTGGTAATTATTTACAATTATAGGATAGATTATAAAATGGGTTTTTAAGAATCCTGGACAGCAATTGGCTACACCAGTGCAATGCTTTAGTACTAGTTTAACAGGAGAGTCCAGAGGGTCTCTTACGTAGCTATTCTCAACCAGGCATCTACAGCAAAGTTAAGAACATGAAAGTCAGAATGATTTTAAAAGCCCATTTAATAAAGTGATGCACCTTCTCTCCTGTCCCTTTCCCAATGCTTAGAAGCAACCTTTTTCAAACTTTCCCTGCTGCCAAGACCTCTGTCAAGTCCACTTCTCCATCTGCTCTCCCAAAGTAAACCCATCTCCTTAAACCCACCTCTGCTTCTCAGACTTAACCCTTTCCAGCTTGGGCTTCCACTAGCCAAGGTATAAGAAAGTTTCACTGGTATTTCTGTGGCAGCATCTTCCTTTAAGTACCGCATCCTAGTGACCATGGTTGAGCCTTTCTAGGGTAAGTAAAGAGTAACAACACTGGAATCCATGGAGTTAAGCACAGTGAGAGACTAGAATTTAGGATCCATGCATCTTCCATGAACTATCCCACTGTTTCATTTCGGAAGAGCTGTTCTAGTTGTGGGGGGAAGCATTAAGTCCCATGGCTGACAGAACAGGATTTAAAAATCACACCAACTGTGGCTCGATTAGACTGTTAGACTTTTTGGCTTGATTTCCCACTAGTGCCAGGTGGTGCAAATGTAGACCAGCCACCACTCATCTCACCCTGCTCAGAGCAAATCTAGGCAAGTGTTTAACATACCTGCAGCTACCAATGGCCGGTCAACAGTAGTGTAGATAAAGTCTTTGGGCTATCAACAAAAGTCTGCTGGTGCCTTACCTAACAATCTAGGTCAGAACATGGATTGATATCAGCAGCAGCAACTGAGAAGCCGTACAAGTCTCGAGCATTTGAATGCTGAGCAATACTTTGAGATTAGGACGGCTGCCTGCAGGCCAAAATTAAATGTAAAAAGAACTAGTTGAAAATGAATAATAATTCACTGTACTTTTAAATGACCCTATTTTGTTAAATTCCTTGTACGTGTCCACTCCACAATAATAGTAAGGCTGCAGACTTTGTGGCAATGCCAATTAATGACCTTAGAGATAGCACTATGTATCCAATATGCACATTAACCAAGGTTAACCAGCACCACAGAATGGTCATGTCTTAGTGCCTCAATAATTGATCAATTCAGTACCACTGCCATACACAGGACATAAAAATACTAGAGATTGGAAATGCATGCACTCTTTCCAGAGAGTTTTGAGTAAGATTTCTCATTACCACAGAAGAGCCCTGCAAACTTAAAACAAACTGCAACAAGGAAAACATTTAAAGTTGCGGTTATAGACAATTCTAAGTTTTACCTTTTACCTAAGTTTTGTTTCATACAAATAAACCTTCCAAAAATACCGTGCAAATTCTGGCATACAACTATGATACAGAATGTACAAACAAAATACCAGAATGGTTATTTTTTATTGCTAGAATTTTTATTTGGTTAAGGGATTTATACAGAAGTGTATAAAAGGGGTGTGGAAACTGGTCAAAAGTAATGAGTGTTGACTTCTACTTGGCTTAGAAGCCAGGTTATACTGCATTTCAAAACTTCACATCAATGAAAGCATCTCCCTGTTGGGCAAAGCAAACATGCCCAAAACAGGACAGTAAGAGTGATGGTGAAACAGACTAGATTACCTAGGAAAGGGTTCCATTTTGCTAAACCTTTCACTGATTTGACTACTTCCAGAGAATATTTCCTTGTAAAATTATAAGCATCCCATCAAAGTCACATAAAAACTAACTATGAACAGACTTCCAGATAACCCATGTCAATAGACCATCGGTATATTTTACAGTCCACTAAATCAATATTCAAATGACCATAAAAAAAAGCTATGAATTATGCTTGTGGCCAATGAAACAATTTGTATAAAGTCTAATTTGTCCCTGATCTGGCCTGAGGGAGACAACGTTCTGCAAAAGCCTTTTTGTATGTTCCAGAAAAAGTTTCTGGATATTGCGGTCTTCAAGTTGATTCATAATATTTATAATATGAACATATTAGTATGTTCTTTTTGGGTGTGAATATTTGTTTCAAAATCAAAGCAGTACCTATAGTAAAGAAAATTTATATTGCACTCATCAATAAAAAAATATATGTTGTACAATCTTACCCTGCACCTGCCTTTTATCCCCCTTTGAATGAGAGGAATGCACAGTTGTCTAAGACCCTAAGAACTATGAACATTCATGCAGCAAGGAAACTGCATCCAAGTTCTCTTTATTGTAGGCTTTCCCATCCTGTTGGTGACACTGCAGCACAAAGAGGCTTGTTTAGAAACAAACTGCTCTTGGTCTTGGGTAGACTAATAACATGAAACAATATTAGAAGGAAGAAACTGGGAGTGTCAGAAGCTCTGTTAAAAATAACACCAACCCCAGTCAGGGAGACCATTATCACACTTGTGAGCTTGCCAGGTACATGGAGCGTAATAGGGGTGCAAGTTACCTTGTCAAGATGGCAGCCAGCAGCAACTTCAGGGGACAAGCTTGCTTTAAACTAAGAGTCAATTAAAATGTTCCAATAGTTTCCCCTTTATAGCCACCCTCCTCCCACAAAATTATAACTCTGGATGCAACAGAGTTAAAAGGAAACACTGAACTGGGTCATAAACAGCTACCTTACCTAGTCCCAGCCATGTCATTATTCTGATGGGCTCAGGATGTAAAACAAAACAATACATTTCTCACTCCTTGCCTCTTAAAATGAAAGCCCTCTGTAGGATGGCATGAGAAATCATGCCTTGCATCTGCCTCAGTTTGAACTCAAATACCATCCCTGGATGCACTGGCCATTTAAAATCCAAGTGGAAACTGAAATACCCTCTGCCTTCAGACTATCCTGCATTTTTATGGTTTAGAAACCAGCATGGTCATCAACCCAGCCCTGAAAACGCCCCCCTCCCTAAAATATGCATAATTTACTCTATTTCAAATATTTACAAGCAGAAAAGGCTTACCTTTAAAAGACAGATTTCTTCTGGCTCTATATAAAGTGCAGCTCTCTAATTTAAGGCAAATTTATGTGAAATATAAAACATGGGTTTGTCTAGATGTACACATGTTCCAATTTAAACACAAGAATGCCCCTTAAAGGGAAAGAAAATGTTGGCTGATGATTCCTAACATAGTTTGAGTTTAGGATCTTCCTGGAATTTTGAAGGAACTTCCTAACATTATGCCATAGATGAAACCCTTTAAAAAAATCTTTCAATATATCCAAAGAATGCAAATTAAAAAGGTGGCAACATGTACATAAAGTTAGCTCCAAATATTTGAAGGACGTTGGGCAAAGTGCAGACGTAGCTTTTGCAGTTTTCAGTAGCTATAGTAAAGTTCATCAATACTGCATTTCTAAATATTTATGCTATACACCTAAAGCTAATCTCAGTTCTGGTAATGAGTATTTTTCATCCCCGTCTGTATCAAATTCCTTATAGCTCTGTGGCTCTTGTATTGCCAAGCCAACCAGAGTTTGGAGATCTTCATAGGATAGCTTTCCACCAATGCCTTGATCTGTCTTTTCAAACAAATCCTGGAGATCTGCAAGAAGGACAAACAGTTTTAAGCAGCAAGCACTTTAATTACGCAATGTACAAGTTCTCTTCCTATTTTACTACATTATATGGTCCCCTACAAGCCTGGAAAACTACATGAGGCTTTATAAGATATTCTCTGTATACATACAGTAAGTTAAACACAAAGCGTAAGCCAGTAATGATGAAAATTCAGAAAGCAAGTGTAAGCTCTGTTGAAGATGTGTAGATTTTATTTAGTTGGAATCCACTTTGTAAATCTGAACACAAAAGCATTTAATCGCTATTTCTAATAACCCACTCCCCCAACCAAACATTGATAAAAATATGCAGACTGAGTTTACCTTCCATGACAGAAGCCTTTGAACTAAAGTTTCTGTACTTGTTATGTAGATCATACGGAGGGACAAGTATTATTATTCTCTGCACATTTTCTGAAGCTAAAACGTCATATTTTTTGCCAACGTAAGAGTTGAAATAGTTCTATCCAAATACCAATTTGCTCCATCTTACAGCTATATCCTTTGCCCTTGACACCTTCCACTCCTCCTCTTATCCCTTCACCCCCACCCTGTTTTCTGTATCTTTCATGATATACCTTACACTCAAAACATTTCTCCCATTTCATGCAAATACCACTTCTCCTCCAAATCACTAAAACACGTCTTCTTCCATCTATCCTTCTTCTGTTGGACTTGTCAACATACTTTCTATACGTTCCATTTCCAGAACTACTGTCCCATATTCTGCCTCAGCTATGTTATTCCACAACTATTCATGGTCTGTTAGTCTGCACTTACAAGAAGTGTTTATGCAAATCAAAGGCAAACTGAGATGTACCTTTTATGGTGGCAATTCCTGGTATCGACAAGCGTCTTGGGTGTCCATTTCTCTCCATGTTGACTCCAAGTGATCTTGATAAAAGTTTTGGAAGATTTGTAGGCTTTGATGTAGCAGTCTGCATTTTTCCACCTGTTAGAAGTTATTTTACATTAGTTTTATAAATTTTAACACAATTAAAATCAACAGCAATAGCCTGGGACAAGATAGACCAGTGGTACAAAGACTTTTTGCCTTACAAAAACTAGGTTCAAATGTACTATGGGGTGGGTTTGCTAGTTTCAACATGTAACAAGATTTTGCTGTATCTCACTACTAGTAGGGAGGCCCATCAGAAATTTAACTTTGAGTAACCGCAAGTAAGCAAACAAGCCATCCTATAGGATACATCACCTAAGTACATTTTGTAAAACAATTATGTGGTCTTAATACTTCATGCTATGCTAGGAAATATACATTAGTACACTGTGAAAAGAACAAACACTTGCAGTATGAGTGCACTTCAGGGTATATGCAGCGCTCTAGCTGAGGGGGTTAAAGAACAACATTACCTAATGGCTAGATACCGTAATTGTCCACTTCAGGGTTTCTTGCACCTTCCTCTAGATCATCTGGTGCTAAATTTTTTGGAGATCGGCCATTGGCCTGATTTGGCATGGCAATTCCTACGTAGGTCTCACTAATCCTCTTATCTCTTTCCCAGTAAGTGAGGGGAGCCTTTTTTAGGGAAGGAACTGTCAAGTTTACCAATTAGATGAGAATTAGCAAGGTTCTACTTCAGTAAACAGTGGCCATTTAACACACATGTTTGGTATTACTCAGGACTGGAATAGCAGAGATACTGAAATTCAGGACTGAAGTGCAGTGGTACAGCTGTAACTCGTTGGCATTATGCTAAACTTTTAGAAGCACTAACTTTTATTGAAAAAGCAGTACGCTTAATTTGGCTACAGAGCACCAATTAGTATTAAAATTATAAAATTACGATATGATAGTTTAACAGACACTGATGATAAACATTTCATTCCATGCCTGTATTGCTTCTACATATTTATCTACATAAATGGAAATGCTACACAGCATAAGTGTAGGGGTCCTTCTAAGCACAATGGAAAACCTCACTTAATTGCTCCACGTTATATTTTGAACTCTAAGCAAGAGTTCTGTTTTAGTACCATCAATTTCTTACTATTTTAAAGACTCATTCATTCATATTCATATCTTAAGAAAATATTAATTATTCACCTTTGTTATTTATTCTCTGAATTATACAGTTACTACAATATTCCCACCTTTTATTGATGCCTCAAGAGATCTTTCATTTTCTGGCTTGCTTGTGAGAGCATTGATCAGCTGAAGCTTCTCTCTTAGTTTTGATACCTGAGGATCTACATTTTCTATTTTCTGCACAAAGCAACAGGAAAATATTTCTTAAAAGCAACCTTTCTTCACCAGGTACAGCTCAGCAGGTAAAGAGAATTCACTTTACAACAGATCTGTAAACTTTTAGCCTACATACTTCCAGGCCAAGTAAGTTTTAGTTGATTAAGAAGGTAAAAAACCTTCAGGGAACTATATCCCAAAGTTCACTCCTGTGCAACCCATTAGTCTTTAATACCAGAACTTGAATCTAAAACAACTGGCAAAAATTTTTTGCATTATTTGTTTCAAAACAAAAACTTTTTCCCAGTGCTTTATTTACCACTATTTTGTATCTAAATTTAAGGTGTCTAATACATTGACTGAAGCCTCCATTTACTATATTTTCCCAACGTAACACGGAATAAGCTTCTGACACATTAGTAGAGCTGCACAACATTGCTTCAACTGCTTATTTTCTAAGTGTTTGTGCAGTAATGATTGCCATGGTGGGATGCAGGAATTATAAATTACTAAATCCCTGTCAAATCAACTGAAAATACCCAGACCTTTATATAGAGCTCGTTTGTCACACATGGGACCTATTTTGCTAATTCTCATAGTGAGCCTAGGATTTAAGCCATGTACTAAAACCCAACCACCACATGCAGTTGAACTTGGGGTCTTGTTTATAAGTTACATCAACTCACTGAATCTTAGGACATCTTGGGAATTATTTCATCCATCTGAACTCCTTTTCAGAGAGTCTAAGTAAAGTTTTATCACATGGTCCCTTTCAAGCTCTTTGCTCAGTCTATCCCTTCTCTGGCCCTTACTTCACAGACTGAACATGTAAGTCAAGATTACATGAGAGTCACAAAAACAGGGTTACTGAAGGTATTTATTCTTCATCAAGCATCACTCAGATCACAGGTGGTTTTTTTTTTTAAACCAGTGCCGAAGCATTTTTTATGCGTGGGGTTGGTCCTGCTTTGAGCAGGGGATTGGATTAGATGACCTCCTGAGGTCTCTTCCAACCTTAATATTCTATGATTCAATGCATCCAACTACCCTCCAACTCTATTTATATACTGAATACAAAGAATAAACTGTTTTCCAGAAATAATAACTCCCACCCACAACACTTCAGCTGCTGTTACTTAATCAGAGTGTTCTTTCATTTGTCTATTAGAGATGCTCCCAGTTAGTCTTTAGAGTTTGTTACTTGAGGGGGAAGGCTTTCACTGAGCCACAAAAAATGCCAGGCTTGTCCTGATGTCTATTAGTAAGGAGTTGATGTGCCAAGGGCTGTCTGCCAAGACGACCCAGCCCCTGGCCCCTCAGTCTCCATCAATGCTCCTTCAGTTGCAATATCCCAGTTGAATGCAGCTATCTTGGCAAGTTGCAGAGGGAGATGTAGTTACTGGGAGCCTGGATCTTGCAGCTTTTACTCATGTGCATGCTGCTTCTACAGATTTCAAGATGGCAGGGTCTTACCCTATTACTAGTTTTACTTCCATCTTAACTCATTTCCTGCACACATAACGTTGTGGGAAAGTTACTTTGCTACCTCATTGTCTTTGAAAATATGTATTAGTATCAGAGTGACCCAAATAAATGTGACTTAACATGACTAATAGCATGATCTACTAATCAACACTGATTTTAGTTTCCTCTATTTACCTTTGCATTCTGTGCTTTTTCTGTAGCAGTTTCATTCTCTGATTGATCTTGACTTTCCACATTTGGGGAGGTAGTTGTATTACCCATCTGAAGAAAAAGGTGAGAGTATTAGAGCTTAGACATTTGCTTAAAGTCTTCTGTAATGAAGATTTCTTCCTTCAAACTGGGCACGCATGTAGCAGTAAAACAGAATCAAACTTACAACAAGTATACACCAGAACCACATTAATATTAAGAGATTAATTCTGGTTACCACACTATGTGAAACATTTCTGCAGGATCTCCTGCATGGACTTGGCCACATGTTCTACTTTCAAATAAACCACCAAGACCCTGCAGATGAAGATGGGATTAAGCAGTGTATTTAAATGCAAATTTCAAATATGGCATTGGAAATCTTACATTATGTAGTCCTAAAATTTAATTTCAGCCCTGAAATTTATCTGCATGGCTTAATGTTAATGAGACTTATACAATTAAATTCCTACACACTGTAGCATCAGCATACCCTTACTGTATAGCATACACTTGGAAAACCCTATCAAGAGGCAGTCCTAGGTAGGAGCATTCAGGGATTGGCCTAGATTCTTAATGGGGTGGTGGAAGAACGGTCTCTGTTTCAGCACACAACTGTTCTTAAGGTTGCCACTTAAGATACCTGAACAGCAGCTGAAACTTCCAACTTCCTTTAAAATCAAATATTAAGCCTCCCAAAGCATCATCTTGACACATTTCCTTTACGTTAGCCAGTGGTTCTCAAACTTCGTTGCACTGCGACCCCCTCTGACAACAAAAATTACGACAGGACTCTGAAAAGGGGGACTAAAGCCTGAGCCCGAACCCCACCACCCGAAGCCAGAGGTCTTCAGCCACAGGCAGGGGGGCTGTAACCTGAGCCCCGCCACCCAGGGGATTCGGCTTCAGCCCATCAATTCTAGCACCAGCCTGGCAACCCCATTAAAAATGGGGCTGTGACCCACTTTGGGGTCCCAACCCACAGTTTGAGAAACGCTGGCTTAGGCCATCCCCAGTGTAGCGAAAGGCCTCCCTAGTCTCTTGCAGACTAGGGTTGCTGCACAGGAAGCACCCTAGGCCACTCAAGTACCCTACAAGGCAAGTAGGCACCCATGGTCACTGAACACTTACCGCACTAATGGACAAATTCGCTCTGTTTTCCAACGTATTCACAGCAGCCACAGAGTTTTCTAGCCACGTAACCCTCTGAGTTATATTACTGATTGCTGTATCCATACTTAGAAGCTTTAGATCATTGATCTTTTGGTATGTCACTAAGGAAGCATTTATCTCTTCTACCATGGCGTGCAGGAACTGGTTATCCTGAAATAAAAAAAGAATAAGTTGTGTTATCCCACTACTATTGTTTGGAAACACTGCCACAGCATTATTTCAATTAATGAAACAGTGAGCGGCCCAGTTCAACCAAGTATCCTTCTCCAAAGGGCTTCAGAGCCACACAAACTACTGCGTATTTGGAATTGCCTGACAGTGAGGAAGACTAGAGTGAGTCCCTTTAGCCTTTGCTGTTCGAAAATGGGATTTCCTAGTGCTAAAATTCATTGCTGCCAATGAATACTCTGATTACAACAGGTGCCATGCAGTTAACTGAAGTGAGCATTAACCTAATTTTTCAATGCAAGTTACCTTAGGCACAATACCAACTACTGTATTAGACAAAGAGCTTAAGCACTAGGCATTGTTCATACAAGGTTTACTTCTGAAGTTGGCACTGTTTGTATTAAAAATACAAACACTGGTTTCACTCCCATCCCAAGGTATTTCGGTCTAGTCATATGTCCAATTCACTCATTTTTCCAAAGCCCTGTTTCTGTACTTTACCATCTTCAGAATGATTCATCACCTGCCTCTCCCTCTCTTGCTCAAGCTGACAGGCAAGTACCTGACATTAAAGCCAGGTTCTATTTCAAGTCCTTAACTCATTAGTCACACTTCTACTACAAGATACACCCTTAACTTGTTCAACCACCACTTATTAAGCCTTTGCAGTACACTCCCGTACATGGATTATATTCAAATTCAACCTCGACATGAACAAACTTCATAGTATCATACTACAATATTGAAGAGCCTAAGGGTACATTTACACTACAGGGGGGAGTCGATTTAAGATACGCAAATTCAGCTACGTGAATAGCGTAGCTGAATTCGACGTATCGCAGCCGACTAACCCCGTTGTGAGGACGGCGGCAAAATCGACTTCTGCGGCTTTTTGTCGGCGGCGCTTACTACCACCTCCGCTGGTGGAGTTAGAGCGCCGATTCGGGGATCGATTGTCGCGTCCCGATGGGACGCAATAAATCAATCCCCGAGAGGTCGATTTCTACCCGCCGATTCAGGCGGGTAGTATAGACCTAGCCTAAGGAAAAATATTAATTGTACTTTTACCCACTGCAATGCTGCTGGCATTTAATGGCAAAGCAATAAATACCTGTTTACAATTCTCCGTCTGATTTCTATTGCTAATTCTTGGACTGGCAGTGGTGGAAAGTGAAGATACCTGTTTTTCTCCATTTTCTTTAATGTATTCATTCTGACAAAAGAAGCAGAAGTTGCAATAATAAATATTTTGTTACATCTATGAAACTCTTGAGGCTAGACAAACATTGTAGTCATAACTTCAGATATTTTACTAAAATATCTGCAAGAATTACACATTTTGAACCATAGGTTGGTTGTGCATGGAATATTTTAAGTATGCTAGTACAAAACACAGTGTACGATTTCTGTTCTATTAAATAGGCAGGGTCCAGACTTAAGTTTCACTAAAATAGTGGCCATACATCAGCCATTTTCCCTGTCACATGCAGCATTCAAAGTACACATGCACGTGATATACATTTCAGTTAAGAAAAATTATGAATGAACTGCATAGTTTCTTAGAATCAGCATCAATTATTTTCCAATACATAGCACAAAGAATCCCTGGTTGTCAGTGCTGGAGAGTTAACCCTGCCATAAAAGAAAAATAGGATTAGTAGAAGTGAACAAATCAATTAGCATTATGGTGTTCTTGAAGTGTTTCTTGCTGCAGCAGGAGAAGTTAGTTTACAAACGCTCCCACTGTGGCACCAAGACTGAATGTTTAAAAGTAAATTAAGATTTCTAAAGGTTCAGCTATTTGAGAGTTTCAGCTGGGATTTGTGAACCTGTATTTCTTATGTACGCACCTTGATTTGGGCCATGGGCTTGTTCACTCCAGCACACTCCCAACACAACCACAATCTCAACTGCTCTCCAGTTGTTCCGAGAGCCACAATAAGTTGTACTTTGCAGCACGTAGGTGGCATAAAGCCCTCCTGAGACGGCCACACATAGTGGGCAACCACTATTTCCAGTCTTGCGAACCTACTGAAATTTTGGCCTCAAGAAAATATGCTCTCATTGCTGTAGAATAGATGTCACATGAAGACTATTCGCTATTTTATTATACTAGCCAGCATCTTGCAGAGATCTTTAACTATTTATTATTTTTCAAGTTACACAGCACTTGGTAGAGTTCACATTAAGCTTTACTACAGATTCTGTAGCTAATATTTAACTCTGTTAAATTAGTACTGTCCTTACCAAATCATTCTGGAGCCTCTCTGTGGTTTTCTTGTGTTCGTCAATCGCTGCCTGCATAGCCTCAACATCATGAGCCACACTGGTTAGAGTGCTACCAATAGTAGCTACGCTCTGAAAACAGAAATAGCAACCTAATAAACTTCCGCTGTGCTCAACTGCGGAATCTGAAAGACCAACTTGGAAAACAAGGTTTTGTTCATTAAATGCCACGCAGCCAGATTGCCAGAAACCTAAGTGATGAACTGGAGGATTCAGATTTGCATTTACAGACTATAATAGTTATTTTATCCTTAGTCTTTGCTCAAAATGTTTTGATGCCAACAAGGAAGATTAATATAACCTCCATCCACATGTATTCTTCCATTTTTCATGTGGGTGATTTAAGGGGATATATAGGGGCATGCTCCTCCTGCAGGAATCTAAGTATTCCTGGGCAGTACTTAGATGAAAAGTAATCTAATTTTTCTGTGTGCAGTTTTAATATCAGCATCCCTACACCAAATATGAACCATTAATCTTCCCTTTTAAGCCCCATCATGGCCTGTTCTCCCTTGTATCCTATTAAGATGTTGACCCCATCTCCATTCTGCCAATGACCCCACTTTTTAGATTTTCAAACAAGCTTCTCCCAGGTAGCAACTCATACATAGGAGGAGGCGCTCCCTGTAAATATCCACTAAGACACCTCATTATCCACCTTCAACTCTCAGGAAACTTGACCATTTTCTCCTCTTGTAAATCCCAATACAAGCATACAGCATACGCCCCCCTCCACTCTTATGGAAGTCAGGACCCCAGCTGTCCTGCTGTAGCAACAGTGCCTTCACCACTTCCCCATAACCAAGTGCCCTGCTGCAGGGGGAACTCTGATACAGTAAAGGAATTCTTCAGGCTTGTTTAACAGTATAAAAAGGCTCCTCATTGCTTTCAGAGACATTAACTGCAATGGGGGAGGAGGCTTACAAATATTTTTAAAATCCAATTCAGGGGGTAGTAGCAGTTTCCCTAGCAAACAAGGCAACACCCAAAGACAACAATGAAGAAGCTCCACATATGCTTCATTTCCATAAGAGTGTTCAAAAACATATAGTGAGGGGTGAAGGACACCAAGCTTTAAGGTTAGAATTTCACCACTTTTTTTAGTTTTCAAACCTGAAAGCAATTTAAACAATTTTATTTAATTCCACATAGTGTTTTTCTAGCACTTTCTGTAAAAATAAAATTAAGGCATATGTACTTCCTGGCAGGATTCCAATTTTACACTGCACATACCAAATATAAGAGTGCAAGCAAGAGGATATCCAGGAGAAGAGTGAAAATGGATGCCACTATTTTTAATACCTTAGCTTAGGGCTGGAAATAATGCCATTCATTAACCCAGTTCAGCTCCCAAAGTTCCATCATACAGTCAGCTGAGCTTCAACTTTAGTGAGATGTGGCCAAGCATCACTTATTCCAGTATGAAATACAGCCTTGTCATTCAGCTCAAAAATGGAGCATTGCATGCTGTAACCTGTAGCCCTACAGACCACAGTTCTAGATTAAAATCGGTGGTGGTGAATCTGGGGAGACTGCAATCTTTTGTTTTATGCAAACTAGGTGCAGCCCTTGGGCTCCTAGAAAATTACTTTAATACTTCTCTGATATAATGCCTACAAAACAGCGTCTCCTGATCATGTCAAAACAGGTGACTAGCTATGAATATTCTCCTCTTCCCCAATCCCTACACCTATCTCTAACCTCAATTAAAAAATAAAACCCCTACAATATAACCAACCACGCTGCGCCAATTCTTCATTATATTAATTTGTTTGTATGTTGTATCCCCATCTTCGACCTTTACTCGGTGTCGGTAGACTGTAAGACTTCCACTTAGATACTGTCAGCACGATGGGGTTCCATCCCATCTATAGCCTTTAGGTATTGCCAGAATAGAAATATTTACTTCTAACAAAACTGCTAATGCGGACCTTGGGAAAGTTTAGGCAACTACTTGCTTAACCCAGGGAACAAGCCAACTCCTCTTTTTGAAAGAAGATTCAGCTAAAGCATGTGCCACAGAAATCACCACTAGAATAGTTAAGTCCATGTACAGTTAACCTCTTGAAAGACTAGCTAGATGGAAACAAGTGTATCAACAGCCTGGAAATATTCTCTATACGTTGAACCCTGCTCTCCAAGAACTCTGAGTACAAGAGGGGTCTATGTTTGTTACCTTTAAAGAGTTAAAAGCAGTGAAAATTTAAAATAAAAAGTAGCTGAGATAGTTTTGCCTTGTATAATTCCAAAGATACTTTTACCAATCAATTTAAATTTAGTCAGCTAATAGCTTTATGAAAACCATTAACATAACATGGCAGATCTGTTCTTGGAAATTCTGATTAGTATGTGTACACTGACCACTTTTCATAATTTCACTAGGCATATACTGGAAACACAATACCCTGAGGGCTTTCATCTTGTCACTTCAGCCTATTGGATAAATGACACTAAGTTTCTGCACTTCTACATGTTAATATAAAAATAAACCATTCAGAGAATTACACTACTTCTGAAGTTTAAGAAGGTTTTCCAAAAAGGATCTGCTTCCATTTTCTACCAAAGAAAGCTAAATAAATATTGATTTAGGGTTGTAAGGGTTATAAAACAAAGCCAAGACTTTCACGTACATGTGAATGGAGCAAGATTACCAACGCAAATGGTAATATATACATAAAACCAACATAAAGATGTAACCATTTCATTAGAGATATATTTATCGTTTTACCAATTAAAATGCATCTAGAGAATTCTCAATCATATTCTAGATTGCATTAAGTAAGGATCACTGAGCGTGACACTAAAGGTGTTCCACTGAAATGAACACAAGCTAACAGTATTTCATAGAGGCATACGATCTTTGAGAGATTCTGGTAGTTACTGCTGTTTGCAGAAATATTTGGAAACTAGCCAATCAGCTACAGTTTAGAGTTAGTGTGATGTTCACTAAAAGCCATATTTATAATACTTACCTTCTGAAGTTCCTCTACAGTAACAGGAAGAGTAATCAAGTCAGAAGCAGATTTGATGTTGGCTTTGAGGTGATTTACTGCTGATGTCAAAAACAATATCTAAAAAACAGAGAAAAGTATTTAGAATGAGTAAACACAGCAACTTTATTTCAATCTTCCCCCACCCCTAATGACTGACTTTAATTTATGACTGACATTCAACACATGCAACTGCTTGAGGCCATGTGTTTTTCTTGAACGTGCACAGAATCCCTAGCCTAACCAGTCTTCACCACCAAGGAGATGTGGAATGGCTGATGTTTCTAACACTATTTACGCCATCTCATAAAACAAAAACGCAAGAATTTAATCAGCCTGGACCCTGCAAGTCACAGGAAAATCCTTACCACAAACCTCAGAATTTGCAAAAGAGAATTTGTGGTGTATATATCAGGTTCATTTCACTCTTTAGACTGCTTCTGTTTGGATGGATTGCTACCCTCCTTTACTATTCAGAATATCTATCTTCTCCTTCATATTAAATCTGCATACAAGACAGACATGGAAAGTCATTTTTGTGGTACTAACATCTGGTTAAATTATAATAATCAGGATTGGGAACTAGCATAAGAAACTGATCGTTTGGATGAGATACAAGTGCCTGAAAATAGGACCTATGAAGAAATATCTTCTCTACTGTGTTACTTTATTCATATCACTGCCACCTGAAAAAGGAAAGAATCTTAATGCCTTTTTATTAATAGAAACTTTTGAAATGCAAAGCCTTAACAGAAGTGTCCACTGGATATTTTTGCACTTTCACTATTCAGTGAACTCTCAAATATAACATTGTACACCTTGATAATATTGTAAGATATTGTAAGTACTTTATTTTACTTGGCAGTCACCTGAAAAAGAAGAGCTAGAAAAGGATGGCCCAGTGGTTGGTATGCCAGCCTGGGATTGGGGAATCCCGGGTTCAATTCCAGCTCTGCCACAGACTTCCTGTGTGATCTTGGGCTTGTCACCCAGTCTGGGCCTCGGTTCACTATCTGTACAATGGGGATAAATGCCCATCCTACTTCACAGGGGTGCTGAGAGGAGAAACACCTTAAAGATTGTGAGGGGTTCTAATTCTAGTTTAAACGGGGGGTGTCAAATAATTAACTAAGAAATAGAATACTACACTGAACACAACTGACATACAACTAATACTGTAAGTTGGCCTATATAAGAGCTCTATTACATGAGACATCAGTATTACTCCTTACATTCCGTTTAAAACTTTGCTCTATTTGTAAGAATCATAGGAACTAAAGCCTATATATTTGTTTTCAACAACTTTTTTCAATTTGTATTTGCCCATTGCTATACAATTCATTTCCTTTAAGAGACCAACAAAATAAATGCACTATCATCTAGTTCCATATTGGTTAGCCTACTTATTCACAGTATCAGATACAACAAAATGCTCAACTTTCCTGTCTGTCCTTCCCTTAATATGCGCTTCAAACAGCTACAAAAAAAGGGAGCTACATACATAACACACTGAAAAACTAAGTTATGAAAAGCAACAAAGAGTCCTGTGGCACCTCATAGACTAACAGATGTAAGTTCTGAACGTAGAACTAAGAATTTGTGCAAAATAGTTTAGCTCAAAAATTAGTTACAAATAATGCACCAGAAGTTGAGTAATTAAAAAGATTAACTCATTCAAATTGGCTTATAAATATGATCTATGCAAGTTACAAAATTGCCAATTAGCAAGTAAAAATATTGACAAGTTGTGGTCATTTGCTAAACACATCACTTTAAAAGCAGTTTACACTTCTCTGCAGTTCAAGTGAACAAAGTACAAAGTCCTTCCATTCGACAATCCAGTTGTTAAACAGATAAATTCAGCCTGCTCCTGTAAAAATATATGCAGCTTCCCAAGCTGAGGAAAGGCATAGATACTGGTTTAGCAGTAGGCTGGCCGTGACGGAAATTAGTAAATCCCTTGTATGTCTCCAAGTGGAAAGTTAGGCTGACTATAAGACTGGCCTGAAGTGGCCAGCTATAAAATAACTGAAAACTTGGAAGTGATTAGTGCCAAAGGGCCAAATGTAAAGGTATTTAGGTGCCTAAGGATGCAGATAGGTGCCTACGTGGACATTTAAAATTTAAAGACCCCAGAAGGCACCTATTTGCATTTTTAGGCATCTAAATATCTTTAAAAATCTGACTCAAAGTGAAGACTTTATCCAATGCTAAATTGTTTTTGAAAACAATCAGTTTCACTGACTGAATCTAAATCTCCATCTTGCCAACAAAAGGTACCTTTATCTTCACTAAGATTCTTATCTGCCAGTTTTATTAATAAACTACGATTAAAATTAGATAAAACTCAAAGGCTCAGATCCTCAGCTAGTATAAACTGGCTTAGTGCCATCGACTTCAATGGAGCTACAATTTATACCCGCTGAGAACTGACTCAGTTTTTTTAGTATGTTATATACTAATAGAGGCACTGTGTTCTTTATTTGCCTTTGCAATACTAAAACAGGAGATTAAACTGCAATTTAGGTATCTTTCATCCCCCCAGCTTCTGATGTAATTAGGTATGCTAATTCCCACCTCCGACAGCCCCTCACACTTGGGGCTGCCCTCATGTCAGGTATTTAGGGACAAGTTGCACAATTATCACTGTCACAAAGATGAAACAATGTCAACCTTAGGCTGTCTCCTTTAAACTTTTCCTCCCAGATAAATGATATTCAGTCACTATTTTTGATCCATTGTAATGTGCTCTGGTTGAGATTTTCAAAGCTAAGGCATTTTGCTGTGTATGTGCCATGAAAAAAAATACAGAGAGTGGTGTCTGAATCCCTTAGTCAGCTTTGAAAATTTCAACCTACATCTACATAACTTCTCATATTAAGTCTTTAGAGAAGAGTGCTAGCATGTTTGTAAGTATCAGACAGTTCATTTTCATTCTTACTTTACTGTGTGTTTACACTTCATATGAAAGTCAAGAAGGCAGAGTTGATTTAAAACATTAATATTGAAAAATATTTTGTGAAATATTGTCAAACATTTGTTCCTATTACCTGTTTATTGATCTCAGTGATATTTATCCAAATTTTATTTAGTCCCATGTCTCCAGTCTCTATTTTCTCAAGGTGCTTTTGCTTATCAAGCAGATCTTCATTTAATTTGGGGATCTCTTGGAATGATGTTTTTTGGTAAGATTCCACTAAAAAAGAAATGAAAAATTGAGTAATCCTGCAAAACAGACTAAGATGTGAAAATTATACAAGCTAAAACTCAAGTTGTAGCCAGTGACATCTACAGTAGTTGAAGAACATTGCAAGTAACATTCTCCATTGTATAATCCTCCTATATTCAGAATCAACCCAGAAATAGAGTGTTGATTTAAATTGATAGCTCCTGACCCAACAGTATCCAACACATGATGCTTGGAGAATGCCAAAAATTAGAGAGTCTACTATGTTTAGCACTTTACAGTATCTTCATATTATGTTATTTCTGATAATCTTTAGAATCTCTTCAGGTAGTCCAATCATTTTGCACTATTTTCTTATTACAACATAGTTGGGAGCATATACAATAACTAATGTAATAAAGAAACTGTGCAAAATGAGTAAGTGATGAGAACTGCCAGGAACTGTACTCTCACAGTAGCAGCATATGAAATTAACCCCAATCCCCAATTCAAACATACAGAGTGACTGCTGACTATGAAGAATATTCCAAAAAGATTAGGGTGATTTCATATCACTTGAAGGAACTTGGAGTACTGAACAGAGTAAGCTCCCTTTACCAAAAAAAAAAAAAAAAAAAAGCATGTACTTACACACTAAAAGTCTGCTTGTAAAACAAGTTGGCAAACAGAAAATTCCTTGACTAAAGAGAAATTTGTAAATAAACAGCACACCTTTAAAGAAAGAATAGTGCAATGAATTCTGTGGATTTATGATCTACAGGAAAGCTACTTTTTTATTTAGAATTTAAGATGGGGATTTTTAAAAGGGCCTAAAGGAAAGTAAGTAAATTAAGAACAGCCACTCCCATTGACTTTATATGGTTCTCCAAGGAAAATAAATGTACTTGATTGCTATATGCTGTGCTGGGCTTCCTTAAAGCCCTAAAGGGTGGCAGCCCCACTACACTTCTGTTTTCTAGTCCCACACACTTTCCTCATCCTGAAAGGCTGCTTCCCACGTTTAACTGCCTATTTCTTTGGGCTCAAAAATATACCAATATTTAAGTAACTTTTATAAAAAAATTACTTTTTATAACTTGTTTAAAACAAAAACATGTTTGGGTCCTGATCAAGGATTATAATAGACCTGTATGGACTCCTCAGGATCCAAACAGTGTTTTATTCAGAAGCTCTTATAGGTAAATCAGGTATTTATAAAATAGATTTAGAAAGAAAGTAAATGTTTTTACCTAAACAGTCTGACAGAGTCCTTCGCATTTCTATGCTTTTCACTTTAAGAGCTCACACTGAAATATGATGGCTTGTCCGCCCACTCCTACTTACAATTCCAGGAAACCCTGGAAAAGTTTTTCACATTAACGAATGCTACTGATTCCCCCACTTTCATGTATTTATTATTATGCATTTAAGTGACCCATTTAAAGCCTGAATGATGCTTTGAAGATTAAGTACTATATAAATTCTAAGCATCACTACTGACAACTGACCTGAAACTGTCTTAGTGAAAGGCATAGTGTTATTGTAGTCATGTTGGTCCCAGGATATTCGAGACAAGGTGGGCGAGAGGTAATATATTTTATTGAACCAACCTGTGGTGATGCGAGACACAAGCTTTCGAGCTACACAGAGCTATTCTTCGGGTCTGGGAAAGGCATTCCAGGCATCACAGCTAAATACAAGGTGGAACAGATTCTTTGTTTTTAGCTGTGATGCTTGGAGTGCCTTTCCCAGACCCAAAGAAGAGTTCTGTGTAGCTCGAAAGTTTGTCTCTCGCATCAACACAAGTTGGTTTAATAAAAGTTATTACCTCACCAACCATGTCTCTTTAGTGAAAAGCTGTCAGATTAAAAAAACCCTATTTGAAGTTACAAGAGATTTTTCATTTGAATTTTCTTAGTATCATACTGAAAAAAATCGTAAGGGTGAAATCCTTTTTCTTACACAAAGCTGCTTCAGACATCGATAGCAGAAATGATCATGTCCACTTTGCATACAAGCTCAATTATAAAAAATACACCACCTACCATTTAAATCAAAAGGAAAACACTAATTAAGAGGTATGTTCATGTTATGAGAACATGCCCATAAAAATCTGTGTTTCTCTGTAATTATAACAAAAGTAAAGCAGAAGCGTTTTTGGTTATCAGAAGCAGTTTACTGAGCATACTCCCAATGCAACATCAGGAATGTACAATAGGAACAACAATGAGAAACCGTTAAAATAAAAATAAACCCCAACAGAACAAAAAGGAAAACTGGTCTTGTAATTACAGCCCTTCATTGAGACTCAGGAGATCAGGGTTCAATTCCCAGCCCTGCCAGGGCACCTCTGTGCCATCTGCAAAACGTGAATAATAATGTTTCCTCTCTGAATCGTCATCTGTCTTGTCTATTTCGATTGTTAGCTCCTTGAGGAAGGGACTGTCTTCTGTGTTTTTGTACATTGCGCCTAGTACAATATGACCCAGAACTTGCCTGGGAACTTGAGGCACTACAGTAATACAAATAAACAGTAACAAGACAGTTCTGTATTTCTTGCCATGTGAGGGTTCATACTCTGATTTTCCAGCAATTGTTTGAGAGAGGTCTATGCACAGGGATGTGATTTGATCGTGCTGCAACTGTGTCAACCTTGTATGAGTGAACAAAGCAAGACTCACACTAATAAGCAGAATGCCTCATGTAAACCTAAATTCCTCTAAGTACAGAATTATCAACTATCAGTTTTAAACAAGAGTTGAAGATAAATAATGAGAAAAAATGGGTCCTGGAGTGAGCAATTTCAAATGAAAGTAATGAGTTACAGGTTTTAGAAAGATGCACAGAAATAGCCAAAGTTGTACTAAAGCAGTACATAACCAGCAGCATTCAAAGACTTGAAAAGAAGTTGAGTTATTTTAAAGCAGCCAAAGGGATTTTCACACATCTTCCATTAACTTTAATGAAAGATGTGTCAAAATCCCTTAAGACTACTTGGAAAGTTTGATTTTTATTTATTTATTTAAAAAAAAAAAAAAACAGTGCTGCAATCATGTTAATCTTTAACAGTCCACAGACCATACACGTCTGGGTATTTTTGAGAACCATTTTCAGGTTTTGTTTCTAAGAAAGATTTGTATACAAATCTCCATAAAAACAAGTAGACAGTTGAGGTTCTGACCTTGTCTATCCAGACCTTGTCTTGTGACAATCTGAAGCACAGGATAGTATGTTATATTACCTTCTCCCAGCAGCTAGGGTAAAAAACAGCTAAGTTATTCAGTTTAAGAAGATTGATATACTTACTAGTTCGAAATTTTTCCTTTAGCGCATCCAGATCTTCCTTGAGGGCAACCTGCATCCATACTAAGCCAACGCAAGCTACCACACAAGCAGCCAGAATGACAAAAGCACATAGTGGATAACAGAACTTGCAGCATCGCAGGTATTCTCCCCTGAGTAAAAGATGAAAAATTGATCATGAATCTGCAATGGGACATGTACAGCTATATTATAAGTGTAAGAAGATCTACGGTCAAGTTAACTTAACTGACAGCCTAACAAAACAGCAAGTTTGCTTCACTGGGGATAAGAATCAATGCAGTGCATTTCCAAGAGTAAACAGTGAAAATCTGGTTTAAACGGTATTCATAGTAAAATGTATCCGTGAGACTGAAAACATGCTTCCTCCTCCATGATTAGTATAATTGTCATGCTTCTGTTTCCAGAGTTTCCTGCTTTATTACAATAGAGTTACAATGCAAAATTCAAGTTTAATTGTTTGGAAAGTAATGTAGACTTAAAGGGTAAGACTTGATCAATTATTATGATATGACAAAAAACAGAAGCTATTTCAGATCTTTTCTGCTAGTTGTATGAAGATGAATTCTTTCATACAAGACAACACAATTTATTTAAGAAAAACTTTCTAAAGATCATTTTGCCCTTACTGACTTTTACAAAATGAAAGATTCTAAAAATACATTTAATGAGTTACTTTAGAAGAGTTAAGGATCAATTTGTCATCAGACTACCTGGTAACAATCCTGTAAGGTTAGCTACTGTGGACATCCAGTGATGTTGAGAGATGGAAGACAACCAAGGAAGGATGGAGGAACTTTTTTTTTCCTCCGAAGGAGAAACAGAAGATAATTCCCTGAGCATCAAAATAAAAGTGGTGTCTACAACTACAGTGGTTGGTGCATTAGAAACATGGAAGACAAAACCCTCTTCTGACAGAAGGGGATTTGTTCATTCAGAAACCAGATAGCTAGGTGTGTGACTAATCTGCCCAGTGGGTGCAGAAGTTTTGAAAAATGGGAAAAAGCCAGTGACAGCCTTACATAACACCACCAGCAACTTAGAAAACTGAAGAGAGCTGAGTCTTGGAAGTAAATATAAATTAGAAAGACCTGTCAGTGCCTGTGTGAGAGCTTTATCTGAAATGTCACCAGCCAGATAATGTCAGCTAGACATGGGTAATGAGTTACGCATGGATACAAAAACAGTCTAATATGGACACATAGAAGAAAGGATGGGATGAAGGTTATTAGAGGCAGCCTAACCTTTTGGAAACAGAAATTATGCAGGAAGAATTATCTCCACCTTAACCACAAGGGAACCATACTGCTGACAATTAAGACTTATTTTGTGTGTTTGAGAAGAGAGAAGTAAAGAAGGGGTTGAAACTAGGAGTCCAGGAGCCAGGTTTATTAAGGGTAGAAAATGAGCAACTGAACTCACTGATGCCAAGTAGAACAAAGACGGAAATAACTAGGATCAGGTAAGGGGTGGGACAAATGGGAAGCAGGGAACAACAAACTCAATAGGGCAACAATAGTGTCTCAACAAAAGAGTGCATAAACCCCTTTTTATCTTCAAGGGTTATTCCTCATATGTCAGAACCTGACGAAACCAGGTGCTAAGACCAAGTTACCCTCACAGCCCAGAACTAGCTCCCCTATTACACCTATCCTACCACGTAGCTCATAACCTTGATCCCCTCCCAAATTGTACTTCCAGTTCCTCTCCCTTATTACATCCACTCTATGCCCCCCCCGCTCTTAATCTTCTTAAGCCCCCGCCACACCCAATGTATAACATCTAAAACAACCCTCAGCCCCCCTTATCACACCAACTAATCCCCTGCTCCAACCACATTCCAACTCATCCCCATTCCCTTCCAGCATACAACCAGCCCCCCCCAGCCCCACACCTCTAATGCCCCAACCCCCATCCCAACTCCCCCAGCCCCCTCTAATGTCCCCAACCCCTATCCCAACTCCCCCAGCCCCACCCCACTTCCCTCTCCCAGCAGCCCCCAACCCAACTCCCCCCAGCCCCCCCCAAATGCCCCAACTCCCCAACCCAACTCCCCCCAACCCCGCCCCGCCCCACTTCCTTCCCCCAGCTCCCCCACGTCCCCTAAATATAACCCAGAGTCCTCCCCCCCGCCCCCACCCCATTCCCCTCCCCCCCGACCCCGCCGGGCTCACTTGGCGAAGCGGGAGCGGGTGCCCGGCGTCCCGAACTCGTCCTCGTCGGCCTCGGAGCTGGACTCGGAGTCGGAGGCGGGCGGCTCGGTGCGCAGCAGCCGGTGGCCCGACCCCTTCTTGGGCAGCTTCTTCCGGCGGCCGTCGCCGGCCCGGCCGATGAGCGCGTTGAGCTCCTTGCGCTTCTTCATCCTCTTGGGCGGGGTCAGCGGGGCCCCGGCGGCGGGGGGCGCCGGGGGCTGGTACCCGACTCCCAGCACCGCCGCCGGGCCCCGGCGCTCCAGCGTGGGGCGGCTCCGCGCCGGCAGGAGGAGCCGCCCGGGGGGCGTCGGGCGGGCGGGCGGGCGCGCGGGGCCGGTCTCAGCCGGGGGCGGGGTCGGTCCCTGGCCCGGGCGGTTCGGTGTCCGGCTCTCAGCGGGGCCTCGCTCGGGGCCGCTGCCGCTGCCTCGCCGCCGCCGCCTGGGCCATGGCTCCTCCCTCAGCCGCCGAGCAGGGGGCGGCCGCCGCCGCTCCGCTTCCCTCAGCCCCAGCCCGGCCCCACCTGCCAGTAAGGGCCGCTCCCATTGGCCAGCGGCGCCCGCCTCGCCCCGCCCCGCCTGGCCGGAGGGGGGGGGGAATCATTAAAGGGCCAGCAGCACCGTGTGGCGAGTTGGGGGGGGGGGGGCGGAAAGTGGAAGGTTCCAGTCCGGCTGACCGCAGGCCTAAGTGGTATCTCCCATCTGGGGGGCTTTGTGATCCCTCTCTGTGCTGCGAGAGGTGAGATTCTGCTTGAGGGGGTCTTTGGTGCATTTCCACTGCCCCCCCTTCCGGCGGTTTCCGAGCTCCCGCTGAGCATCCAACACTTTTTATGGGCGCCTAGCATTGCCCATTCTGCTAACAGGACCTCTCCATCTCAGCTGATCATGGCTGGTTGGTTTTGCTCTTTCGAGGAGGTTTCAGACTGGGTCTTGCCAGGGGACCTTCCCCCCAGAGCAGAAACCGCGCGTGTGAAATTTGGGAAGATGGGACTCAGTCCACCCTGTGTCACAAAATCTCTCGCTAGAGCTAGGGGCCCAGGGACTGGGCTCCGTGGGGTATAGTTTGGCTGCACTTCCACAGCGGCTCATGCCAAGTCTCACGGACTGGCTCGCGCTGCCGTACCTGCTCTGTGGAGAAACGGAGGGTTTCCGGCTCAGCCTGCCGTGTGGTTTTGCGTGCCTGTGCTGAACTCACAAGAGCAATGCATGTTTTCTAAAGTAAATTGGATTTAAAGCCTTTCAAAGCAGCAGGTCGATTCGAGCCGGAGTTACAGAGTTATTGGGTTACATTTCACTTGCACTAGAGTAGCCGTGGCTCATAAGAAGTACATAATGACATGATGCGTTTACATGCGTCTGACGAAGTGGGGATTCACCCACGGAAGCTTATGCTCCAATACATCTGTTAGTCTTAAAGGTGCCACAGGACTCTCTGTTGCTTTTTACAGATCCAGACTAACACGGCTACCCCTCTGATAATGACATGATTTAATCTTTTCTCTTAGCTACCCTCAGAGACGGCCCATGCCTGGAGGGGTGGAGCGGCAGAGTGAGGGCAGATAGGTTCAGCAATGTGTGAGCATGCTCAGTGCAAGCCAAGCCGCAAATCTGGGGAGGGGGGAACATGACCCCGGATGCCCCCCTCCCCGCACACGTCACCTCTGTTACCCCTATCAATAATTACAAGATAAGGGCTCAATCTAGGAATTTATTTAGCAAATGTAAAGCAAACAAGAGGAGACATTTCTTATGCAGTGTATAGTTATTGCAGTAGGACGTCAGTATAGCAAACACCAGGGCTGGATTTAAATAAACAAGGGCTTGGCAGTGTCATAACTGATCCTACATTTTCAGCTGTTCACGCTAGATTATAAAGTAATCAAACTTTATGGCTTCACGGAGAAAGGTGAATAACCACCTGCAGGAGACAAGAAGGTTTATTTCCCTCTATGTGTGTTGCTTTAAGGGTATGTCTGCACACACACATGCAGGAGGTGGGCGGGTGTGTGGCGTATGGGACTGTGCCTTCTTCTGAAGCATCTAATACTAGCCCTTGCTGATGTACACAAGGATCTGTTCTGATATGGAGGGAGGTGGAAAACCAGACCAGATTGAGCTGGGCTCTATTCTGTGTGGCAAACCCTGTGTTCTTTGTAGATACTTGGGAATGAAAATAGGAAGCATCACCCTGACAAAGAGATTCTGTATATAGTACACATGAAATATCTGCAGTCCAATGGCATGTAGGTCTTTAACACATGGTTAGCTAGCTCCACTCTCAGATAATTCACCTCAAGCATCCCTGAGACCACCCCACTGAGGTTGACTCTTTGTAACTCATTATTCTACCATCATGATGAAAGGTTTGGCTGGAACAAGCTGGCGCTGGTAAGGCTGTGAGACTGTCTGTGCCAGCTTTGCTATCAGAGTTGAATTTGCCAGGGCCTGTCACCCACAACCAATGACCTTCTCTGAACAAGTGTGAAGCAGTGGAGACACAATGAGGATCTAGTTTTTAACCACTCTACTTACTAGTGTTACACCAGCAACACAAAGGTAGGTTACTGTGGATAGGGTCTTGACTCAGCCATGGTTACAGGGTAATACAATGGGATAATTCCCACATATATAATCTGGGCACAAATAAAATCAAGTTTAAAAGTTTTATTAAGATGATGTTAAAAAAAAGTGAACAGAGTTTGAGCGTAGAAGTTTCTGGTTCTCAGGAAATAACATACAGATTATCGAGAGTGCAAAGTTTGGTTTAAGATCAGGTGGCGTAAGGAATACAGAATCTGCAATATCCCCAATTGGGGGTAAAAGGTTGATGGGTCAAAGTACAGGCATTGAGATATGAGGGTATGCAGTTCATAGAGTGGCTATGTTTGGGTGTGGGGTATAATGAGTGGATATGATGATGAGGATGGCTTGACCCACATTTGGTGAGATTTAATGTTCAGGGAGTTTATGGTTCCAGTTCATATGATCCAACGGAGGTCACTTGGTCCCTTTCTCGTAGTGGGAGAACGATGTCACTCTGGCTCACGCCTCCTGGCACTGTCGATGGCCGGTGATGTGCTCGATGTAGATGTCCCTGGACCATCGGATGGCGTCTGAGACCATGAGGCGCCACATGAGCCGTGCATAGCGTCGACTGATCCCGCAGGTCCACAGCTCATGCTCGTTGCAGGGGTCCCAGGCGGCCAGGGCTCCAACAATCAGGGCGTCCATCTGCACCTCGTAGCCCTTCGCTCTCAGGGTGTCAGCCAGGGGGGGCGTACTTTTCCAGCTTACGACCTCAGGCTTCGCGAAATGCCGGGGTCCTGTTCTCAAAGGAGACCGTAACGTCGACGAGGATGATCTTTTTCTGGGCCTCGTTGGTGATGACCACGTCAGGTCGTAGCTGGGTGTTGGTACCAGGGATGGTGCGGTTCACGGAGATCTCCCCGAGGCGTGGCGCGATGGCTTTCACCAGGCAGTTGTCCATCAGGGTGTCGAAGTTCTCGAAGTCCTCATCCTTTGCCAGCTCCTCCATCCAGGCGGATTGCCACAGCATGGCGACCCTCGCTCGCAGCCATCGCTCCTTCTGCTGCGTTGTCTCCTCAGGTTCAGGTGCTGCAAGGACGGTCTGCTGCCTTGTTGTCCCTCGGACTGGGGAGCAGTATTCAGGTGGGTCTTGAGGCAGGGGTCCTGGTGTGGTGGGGAGGGCAGCTCTCGGTGTCTCCGAGACTGTGCTGGATCTTCTGGGAGGGAGTGGGGTTCTGGAAGCACTGGTGCTGGGCTTTGTGGGGGCATGGTCGTGTTTGGGAGCGCTGGGGATAGTTCTGGTTCTTCTGCGGGCTGCATCCAGCTGGGGGGTCCTCGGTGGGGCATGGGGTATTTGGCGGTTGGAGGCTCTTTGGGTAACCTTGGAGGAGGTGTTGGGTCTCCCGGGAGCGGGGTCCGGCCATGGGATCTGGGGGCTGCGGGAGGCTCCTCCGTTGGCTGGGTCTCGCCGTGTGGCCTGGGGGGCAGTGCTAGTTGCTCCTACGGCAGGGTGGCATGAGGTTACCTGTGGGGGAGCGCTGCAGCGTCTTGTTTCCGTGTTGTGCCGGATGGTTTTTATGAGGTCGCTGAGGCGTCTGGTGAGGTTGCTGACTTGCGAGGTGGCGGTGGTCCCCCTCACAGCAGGGTCCAACATGGGGATTCTGGAGACGGGACTGGTTCTTTTGGTGGCATCGTCAGTCCTCGAGGCGGGGGTTACGCTTCCCTCAGTTGGCGGTTGGTCCCCCCTTATCTGCTGTGACTCTGGGGATGCTGGCTGGGGTGCTGAAGCCAGACCATCAGTGGAGGTCAGGGTTGGAACCCGCAGGATGTCAGTGGGATTCACCTTCACGGTCGTGGGGGGTCCCTTGCATGTGGCTAAATGGAACTTACATTTCCTTTGGGTCTCGAAGGGGAGATCGCAGCGGCTACACCGGAAAGCAATCCGTTTGTTGTAGGTCTTACGAACGTGTTTGCTGAGGGCCGCGAGGGTCTGGACTCCATGGACAGGGAGACAGAAGAGGCAGAGGAGGAGACCTATAGGGAGTGGGTACTGGAGGTAGATGCAGTCTTCTTCCCCAGCTCACTCTCCATGGGGCGGATCTCTGTTGGGCCTGCAGACTTGCCAGGTGATTCCTCTGGGTCTGGTAGAGAAGCTTGGGGGGGTGAAGTCGCTCTTGGTGGGGTGCTGGACTCACTGGCCACGATGTCTCTTTGCCCGGAAGGACAGCATGCAGCATCGAGATCTTGGGCTCTGAAGTGCATTCCCCTTCGAGCGGCCCTCCTCCGGACAGCTGGGTGATAAGTAGTTTCAGGGTCTGGGGTTGAGGAGGTGGTTCCTTCCAGAGCATCCCTCTCTGGAGCAGCGGGGCAGAGATCAGCATCCTGGTCCCGGGTCATCGGGGGGGCTCCTCCAGTGGCATCCTTCCCGGCGGGGCAGCCATCAGCATCCTGGTCCTGGGTCGTCGTCGGGGGACTCTTCTGGTGGCAGCCTTCTCTGGAGCAGCAGGGCAGCACTCACATCCTGGTCCTGGGAAGCAGGCAGGGTTTTCCAGGGGTCCTACTCCTGAAGAGCTGTTGAGATATTCTTGCTCCTGGATGTGAGGTCCCGAAGAGCTGTCTTTTGGGTGCTAGGTCTCCCTGCAGAGGTATCCATGGGGGTTTTCTTCAGCCACCTCCAAATGTTTTCATCCTTGCAGGTGGTCCGGGTCTTCCGTGAAGCACCAAGAGTGGTCTTTGGGATAGGTTTCTGCTGAGCTTTCTGGGAAGTAGAGAACACAGGAACAGCAGCAGCCGACAACAGTGTAGATGAAGGTGAAATAGAGTTTTCTTCCGAAATAGCAGGAGTGGAGTATATCTTCAAAGCAGCATCAATTTTTTCAAAAATGGCTGCAGGAGATTCCATCTTCAGGACGGGTGTTCACAGATGTCCATCAGAAGAAATTAAACTGATAAGAACAGACACTATACTTGGATCTTAGCTCCAAGGAGCCGAGAAGCAGCACAAATAAAATCAAAATTAAATAAAGCACTAACTACTCAAATTCTTCTTACTGCTAGTGGACACATAGGACTGTATTGTGGCTCTAATTATATTTAACAAGGGAAACTCCTTTTCCTCCCCTCCCCCGCTCACTTTTCTGAGCCATCCACTCTCCCCACCCTGTGGTTGGATTGGAGATGTAGGAGTGTCCAAGCAACAAAAGGCTCCTTACCTCAGGGTCAATCCCCCTCATCCATCCATCTTCATATCTTTCTTTCTCTCCTCCCTCTCTGCACTGCCACACACCTGATCTGTAGGGTTGCCAGCCTTCCCCGGTTGTCTTGGAGTTTCCAGGAATTAAAGATTAGTCTTTCATTAAACGCATTGTGCTACTAAAGTGAAACAACACTAGTAGCTCCACTAGTAACCACAACTGCGTGACAACAGCAGAGCTTAGTGACCCCATGGTAGTTCTGAAGAATTTCACAGAGCCTCTTTCTTTACAATATACATGCAGCCTGCTGGCCTGTCCCTCAGCCCAAGAGCCTGGATCAGGCCCCTTTCTCAGAGTTCAGTATATTATTCAAGTACAAAACAAAGCTATTCTCCTGACCAAAGCAAGTTGTAGGTATCTAGAGGACTTTCCTCTTGCATCTTCTCCACTCCAGGGCTGGCCACAGCAACCCACCTGCTTCCTATCGCCCACCTCCAATTGTATTCTCTTAGCCTTTTATAGTAACCCCCTGACCCCTTCCCATCTGTGTCTGACAATCGAACAGGGCTTGCTGGCTCCTGGCCTCCAGACTCTTCAAGGAGCAGAGCAGCTTGTTATAACACCCCAGGCATGCAGACACCCAGTATAACCCCCTATTGTAACATGGTGTCATGAAAGGCGGTGGGCAATTATTACACAGTGGCAAAGAGCATTGTTTCCCGGGCCGTTGTAGTCTGCAGCACAGATGGCTTGTTGAAAGTCGGTTGAGCAAGATGGTCACTGCAAGAAGCATCCAGCAAAGCATATCATTTGCCTGTGGTTGTGATTGTTCTCCCCACGACAGGGCAGGAATTTGAAGTGTTGTCGGGGTGAATAAGCAGAGGCATGTGCAGAATACGAGTTTCACGGGCAGAAGTGAGTCAGGATTGTCTATGGAGGGCGTATGCCCCAGCATTAATCATCTGTGACAGCTGAACTCGATAAACAGATTTCTATTGCTTATTTATTCAGATTTATAACACTGTGGATACAAGCACCTGGCCTAGGCCTTTGCCAATGCTTAAAAACAATAATCAATCCAGAGTAAAGTCAGCAGCTGCTCCACACCCCTGTGCCAATGCTAACAGTGCACAGGAGAAGCCAACCCAACAATTCTCACCCTCTTCCACATAATTGATCGCTTCTAGCGTGTCCCTCCCTCCACAAAGGCCTGGCTGAATAAATGGGCTTTGCAGCCTGCCCACATCTGAGCCATTTCAGACGAAGGGCTTGTCTACACTTGAAGGTTGTACCACGATAACCATGTTGATGAAGGGGCTGGTTTGTTTACTGATATAGTTCTACTGGTACAAGCCCAAACGAAGACACAGTTATATCAGTATAAAAGTGCCTGATACCAGTATAGTTATTCCTCTTCCCTTACAGAAACAACTCTAACTAAGCACCTTCATGCTGGTATAACGCCTGTACCACTTCAGCTATACTGGAGTCATTAAAATAGCACAATTTTCTAGTGTAGACATGGCCGACGTGGAGAATAGGTTCCAAATAGGGCAGCTTGGAGACTTTCCATCAAAACGAGAAACTACGAACGAAAAACTGCAGAACTGGAATGAATTTGCAAACTGGACACCATTAAACTAGGCTTGAATAAAGACCAGGAGTGGATGGGTCATTACACAAAGTAAAAACTATTTCCCCGTGCTAATTTTCCCCCTGCTGTTCCTCACACCTTCTTGTCAACGGTTGGAAATGGGCCATCCTGATTATCACGACAAAACTTTTTTTTTTCTCCTGCTGATAATAGCCCACCTTAATTGATACCACCGTAGTCTCCTTAGAGTGGGTATGGCAACACCCATTTTTCATATTCTCAGTATATATATAACTTCCTACTGTATTTTCCACTGCATGCATCTGATGAAGTGGGTTTTAGCCCACGAAAACTTATGCCCAAATAAATTTGTTAGTCTCTAAGGTGCCACAAGTACTCCTGTTCTTTTTGCTGATACAGACTAACACGGCTACCACTCTGAAACCTTAAGAGAAGGTTAATGCATGAAGCATGTTATCCTACATCTGCCTGCTCCTGGGTTTCTTACCACGGCGACCCCTCCGAAACCAATCTTTAGTTACACGATTGCATACTAATTTTTCCGCCGGCGCCCTGACGCATTCAGTGCACAGGATGGATGGTGCTCAGTTAATGAGCAGCCACTGGACGGTTCTCTTTATCCTCGTTGAACAATGGAGGTCACTCAGTGGGGCTGATTTTCCACTACCTTACACCTTGTGCCATTCTTGACAGCAGTGCGATGGGAGTGTTATTCCTGCTGCCATAAGCCCCAGGAAAGGCAGGCCAGATTGTTGCTCTGCTGCCCTCTTCCCCTCACAAACGATGGCTCCCCGAGGCTGTGCTGGTTGGACTCTTCCCTCCAATAAAGACTCTCATGATTTGGCAGCAAAGCAGCCTCTGAGATTCTGCCTCTTTGCACAGCATTGGCTGAGGGCTGCTGACTATAACTGTAGCAAAGGACGGGTGAGACAGGACAATGAGTGCAGCTTGCGGGAGCCAAACAGAAGCAGCAGGAACATGACATCTGTGCTAGAGAGAGGGTTAAAGCCCTCCTGGTCCTGGCTGGGGGTGGATATCTATCGGGTTTTTCACCTGGTTGCTGTGTTCGGCTTAACCTGTGTGCTGTTGAAAGTGATTCAGCTGTATCACCGGAGACAGGAATTGATCAAAGCTTTCAGCAGATTCCCAAGCCATCCGACCCACTGGCTATACGGCCATGTCCATGAGGTAGGAAAAGGGCTGAGTTTGCACCTTGGGGGATGGGGATGGGACAGAAGGAGGTGGTATTTAAAAATGAAATAGACACAGTGCAGTGAACCGAGTAAGCAGCTTCCCTGAACTAGGGAGGGGCGGGGGGAAGCGGGGAAAATCTCACTGATATGGTATGTCCCTAGGATCTGTGAGAAACCTCCTTGTGCCCCTTGGGCTAATATAAATCATTGGTAAGTCATGCATCCCACTAGACAGGGGTCGGCAACCTTTCAGAAGTGGTGTGCCAAGTCTTCATTTATTCACTCTAATTTAAGGTTTCACGTGCCAGTCATACATTTTAATGTTTTTAGAAGGTCACTTTCTATAAGTCTATAATATATAACTAAACTATTGTTGTATGTCAAGTAAATAAGGTTTTTAAAATGTTTAAGTAGCTTCATATTAAATTAAAATGCAGAGCCCCCCGGACCGGTGGCCAGGACCCGGGCAGTGTGAGCATCGCTGAAAATCAGCTCGCGTGCCGCCTTCGGCGCGCATGCCATAGGTTGTCTACCCCTGCACTATACAAAGCTTGCTCTGCAATCATGATCTAAAGAGTGTTGTGTAAAGAACAAAAGACACAGCTCAGTGCAAAAACCACAAAGAGGTAATGATTAACTGAGGGCAAAGGAGAAGGTAACACCTTATGACACCTTATGGGTCAACTCTTCACCTGGCGTAAATCAGGGTAGCGCCATTAAAACTACACTGATTTCCACCTGCTGACCCCAGGTCTCTTCTGGTTTGACTGGGGAGTGAACTGAGAGTGAAACCACTGCAATGGTCTCCATGTTGTAATTCCTTTGCAGAAGGGCAGAATGCATATTAGGATCAAGCTTCCACACATGGCAGATACGCGTTTGTAGGGTTTCGTTAATTCCATTGCCAAATGAGATGTACCAAGTAGTTATGATCAGTTTGTAATGTGCCGGCCCATGCCACAAATCCCACACTCAGCAGTCAGCACTGATTGTCATGGACTGGGGTGTGAGCAGTCATGCCTAGTGGTTGGAGTAGCAATGGTCAGGCCTAGCGGTTATAGCAGGAATCAGAGGCCAGGAACAGCGCTGAGGGTCAGACCCAGCGTCAGAGACCGGGGTAAGAGTATTTTGACAGCTGCAGGGGACAGAAGAAGATTCTTTCTTACAGGAATAGGAATTCCATACGATCCATAATGGTAAATGTAGCTATTATTGATTTTTTTAATAATAAATCAATGAAAAGTTAACACAAGCCCTGGTAATAACATAGTAATACAATAAATATATACTTGGTGGTGTTAGTCTAGCAAGTCTGAAGGTAGTATGGGGAATCCAGGATAAGGTCCGATTTCCACTGACTTTAGCTGGAGATTAGAATGAGCAATGAATGCAAGAACAGATAATTATAGACCATTGGTTTGTGGTGGTGAGTGACTGTTGATTTGAGGGCTACTCAGATGAGTAAATTTGTGCATCATCAGTTCCAAGGCCATAGATCCTGCACTTGGAGCTAGGAACACTAATGTCTGCAATGGTATAGGGTCGCCCAGACTATCCTTCTAAAATTTAGGGTCTCCCTTAATTAAATCTTTATAACCCGTAGAGAAAATCCATAACCACTCTAGTGTATGGCTGTAAATATTTCCATTTCCCCTGGAAACATAACCCATTCAAAGGTTACTAGGCTGAATTAAGTGGTTGTAATTGTTAGATGCTGTACAAGACCTGGGACTGAAGTTTAGGAGTGAAAGGTGAAGGGCATGGTCTTATAATAATTAATGGAGATATCCCATCTCCTAGAACTGGAAGGGACCTTGAAAGGTCATCAAGTCCAGCCCCCTGCCTTCACTAGCAGGACCAAGTACTGATTTTTGCCCCAGATCCCTAAGTAGCCCCCTCAAGGATTGAACTCACAACCCTGGGTTTAGCAGGCCAATGCTCAAACCACTGAGCTATCCCTCCCCCAGCTATCCCTTCCATGGTTTTGCACCCATGGAAATCAGTGGACTGCAAAGACTGGGGAACCTCATGAAGTTTCAGCGGATCAGGGCTAGGAAAAGGAGTTGCGAAATATTTTCCCTGTTACTTGTTGCTCTGGCTCCATGTCTTATGGGTACTGTCACAAACTTGGCTTGGTATCTTGTCCAGCCCAGGAGAGGTGAAGGAGCTGCCCTGCTTTCCCCCTCCCTCCCCAAGTCTTAGTAGTTCCCCTCCTTCCCCCTCCTATCCCTCTGACCCCCACTCTCCCATTCACAGGGAGCTTCTGCCCGGCCCCTCCCCAGCGATGTGACAAAGCAGACAGGCCTTTGCTATAAAATGGGCCTGATTCAGCTCCCATCGACTTCAAAGGCAGCAGGTGTGAGGCCGTTTAGGCAGATGTCTAATGGGCGGGCTCAAACATGATTTTTCAATCGCTTGTAACTGAGGATCAGATTGTGATCCAGTTACTCATACTGAGTAGGACCCTACGCCAGGAGCAGGGGCGGCTCCAGGCACCAGCGCAGCAAGCGCGCGCCTGGGGTGGCAAGCCACGGGGGGTGGCCTGCTGGTTGTTGTGAGGGCGGCCGTCAGGCTGCCTTCGGCAGCATGCCTGTGGGAGGTCCGCCAGCCCCGCGGCTTCGGCGGTAATTCGGCGGCAGGGACGCTGAAGGCGCGGGACCAGCAGACCTCCTGCAGGCATGCCACTGAATCCGCGTGGCCAGCGGACTACCCGCAGGTGTGCCGCCGAATCCACGTGGCCAGCGGACCGCCCGCAGGCGTGCCGCCGAAAGCCACCTGACTGCCGTGCTTGGGGCGGCAAAAACCATAGAGCCGCCCCTGTCTAGGAGTAGCTCCAGCTGTAGCGTCAGATATTATTCAGTGCGAGTTAAGGTATCAGAATCTGGCCTTTCATTATTCCACAGTGAAATGCTATCCAGGATCTGCTCCAAAAGGCAAGCTATTTACAGGCTTGTGTTTGAGTTTCAAAGTTCAGCTGTTTCCAGGTTAATGAGCAAACAAGGGCCCCATTAAAGCGTCAGAACTAGAGTAAATCTGAAATAGGATCATTAAGAAATGAGGCACTGATCCATTAATTTCGATGGGCTTTGGATCAAGCCTTTAGTGATCCTAGACGTTACTATATTATTAATTATTATTATGTGTATTCCCGTAGCACTTAGCAGTCTAGTCATGAACCAGGACCCCAAAGGACTAGGTGCTGCTCAAACACAGATTAAAAACATAGTTCCTGTTCTAACGAGTGTACAGTCTAAGTATTGCACCATGGCCTATATCCTGCCCCCAAGCTGTGGCTCACACCCGATGCCACATTCTGTATGTAAATCAGTGGGGTGACTCTGCAGAAGTTAGACATAACAAGGACTTTTCCTCAGGAGCAAATTGCCCCAAAAGTTCACACAATCAGGATAGCAACGCTTTATTACTCCTGCCCCAATAACAAGGAGACTGGGGATCCAACACCAGCCACAAGTGATCATTTGTGCAAGCAGTCCCATCATGCTGAGCACCTAGGCAGGGTGGGTGTGTCCATGCAAACGAGATCAGCTTCTGAAGTCTTTCCACAGCTCACCACTAGATGTCAGAGGAGAGCTCATCCAGACTGTGCTTACACTTGTAAAACCAAACCCAGCGGTGGTTTGGCATTGGTTTCCATGCTAACTCCACCACCGTTTGATGGAAGGGATGGGTGAATGCTTTTGTGACAGATATGGTAATTTCCTTCACCATCCTGGACAAACCTTATTGGATTAAGTTGAGTATTTTAGGAGTTATTGAATTAACGATGCAAAGGTTTATATATTATTGTGGGATTGTATGTAACATCTCTAGGGGGAGATGTGACGAATGCAAACCCTAGGAAGTGTTATGAGCATCAAAGGACTCTTTTAAACAGTGTGCCAGGCAAGAATGAACTTTTGGCTAAGTGGGTTTCCTAGGAAATCTCTGGGGGGAGATGAATGCAAATGTACCTCATCCCCTTTCTAGTTATGCAAAAAACCCAGCCTTTTGAAGCTATGCCCTGAGGAAAGGTCCATTGTCTGTTTACCTGCTCCTGGAATCTCTAAATTAGAGACCCCAGATGTATAAAGGACAGGCAGATTTATTCATGAGGGATCTTCTTCTGAGCAAAAGACGTATGAACTTGTAACCAAAGAAAACACCCTGTGTGTGGATTGAAAGACTGACTCCTACCAGAGCCCTTGTTGGAGTTTGGGGTGGGGGTTATGATCTCTGATATGCTAGTTAGCATGTGTGTAGGTCCTTTTGTTGTTTTTAACATGTTTTCTCTGTAATGTTTTCACCTTTATAACAAATGTGTTTGCTTAAAAGAGCAGGGTGTTAATTTCTAACCAGGGGCAATTATGCTGTTTACAGCCTCTGAGGAGAAAGCCAAGCAGGCCTGCTTGGGCAGTCTGACTTGCTGGGGAACTGCGCAGTCTGCCAGTAGGGAGAGAGACAGGTCTCCGCCCCAGAGAGGTGACGGCTGAGGAGTTGGGAGCCTAGAGTGGGTGCCCTTGTGAGACCACAAAGGGAATTTTAGATCAGTCCTGATCTGTGACAGCTTCTGGCCCATCTTTATCTGGGCTTTTTATTGGTTGGTTAGATTCCTCCTGCTCCTTTACAAAGTCCATTATATATTGTACCACTGTGGCAAGGATTGAACCAGAAACCTCATAGAGCTGAAAACTTGAGTCTCCATCTATGAGCTAAAAAGCCAGGCTGTCCTGCTGGGAGCTGTAACAGATTCACATCCTCTGTGGATTGGTTCCAGGGTAGGGACAGGTAACATACACTGACCAGTCCGTTACAGCATTCCATGTAAAGGTATTTTCCTTGGTGAGAATCCCTGGATGAACAGTTATTTCATATAATGTTTAAAATAACAACCCTCTCTGCAGTACATCAGGCCAATTCAGAGAGACCATGGACTATTTATAACTGTCATGTCCTATGAACATTCCCCATTCTTCTGGCTGTAGCAAGATTACCATGAGCTCTTCTGGACAGTTTTCCAACCCTGTTTTCTTCTCTCTTTTTGCCTCCGCTGTTGCAGCTTCTACAAGGGGAGATTTTAAACAAAACAGAGCTATGGAGCCAGAAGTACCCGTACGCCTTCCCTCTCTGGTTTGGGAGTTTCTCAGCATTCTTAAACATCACCCACCCTGATTATGCCAAGGCCGTATTTGCCAGAGGAGGTAAGGCATGGTGCATCTGAGTTCTGAACGATTGTAACGTTCCTGCAAATTGCAAATGCCGAGCATAATTTCCCGGGTATTAACTATTCACAGCAAAGCAGAATTCCACAACTATGATGTCACTCAGGAATCCCAACTCCTTAATGCATCATCATCTGCAAACTGATAGAGGACCTAGACAAATTAGAGGATTGGGTCCAAAGAAATCTGATGAGTTTCAACAAGGACAAGTGCAGAATCCGCACTTAGGACGGAAGAATCCCATGCACTGCTACAGACTAGGGACCGAATGGCTAGGCAGCAGTTCTGCAGAAAAGGACCTAGGGGTTACAGTGGACGAGAAGCTGGATATGAGTCGACAGTGTGCCCTTGTTGCCAAGAAGGCTAACGGCATTTCGAGCTGTATAAGTAGGGGCTGTGCCAGCAGATTGAGGGACGCGATCATTCCCCTCTATTAGACATTGGTGAGGCCTCATCTGGAGTACTGTGTCCAGTTTTGGGCCCCACACTACAAAAAAGATGTGGAAAAATTGGAAAGAGTCCAGCGGAGTGCAACAAAAATGATTAGGGGGCTGGAGCACATGCCTTATGAGGAGAGGCTGAGGGAACTGGGATTGTTTAGTCTGCAGAAGAGAAGAATGAGGGGGGATTTGATAGCTGCTTTCAGCTACCTGAAAGGGGGTTCCAAAGAGGATGGATCTAGACTGTTCTCAGTGGTGGCAGATGACAGAACAAGGAGTAATGGTCTCAAGTTGCAGTGGGGGAGGTTTAGGTTGGATATTAGGAAACACTATTTCACTAGGAGGGTGGTGAAGCACTGGAATGGGTTACCTAGGGAGGTAGTGGAATCTCCTTCCTTAGAGGCTTTTAAGGTCAGGCTTGACAAAGCCCTGGCTGGGATGATTTAGTTGGGGATTGGTCCTGCTTTGAGCAGGTGGTTGGACTAGATGACCTCCTGAGGTCCCTTTCCATGTTCCCGTTCAGCTCTAGACCTGCAGTATCCTTGGTTAATGCTAGTCTTGCATCTGTCCTTCATTCAGCCACCTCACAATTATGCTGAACTGGGTGTTGCTTTGTTGTGTAATATTGATTCATTATGAAGAGATGCCACCAATTTTGTTTCATTCACAACTGAAGGTTGGTGTGTACCCCACAGATAAACGTACAATGCAGTGAATCATTACTAATAAAGTATTATCTTCTTCTCTCTCTCTCAATTGACTTTTCCAGATCCCAAGGATAACGTTAGCTATAGGCATATAGTTCCATGGATTGGTACGTATATTCGTGGTCTCCTCCATATTCTCGACCAGAAATGATGCCGAGGTCAGTCAAGAACAAGCCATCAATCGATGGCATTTCCCGCTCCTTGGTGTAGTGAGGGCCAGAAGCTCTCTGAAATCATCATGTATGCATTGTGTGTCAAAAAAAGGTGAAACTTGAAGAAGCTTTTGGATAAAGGTGGTTACATGCCGGAGAAGAAGGTTCAGATTGCAGGGTTGAAAGGGCTAGTTTTAAATTGGCGGATACAAAGTCATTTTCTTTTAAAAATTACTAAAAATATTGAGTTTAGCGAAATAAGAAAGGGTAGGCCAGCTGTTATGGATTGTTTCTCTTACTGCCAACTCATTGGTGTGGCTTCCATTATTTAATCACCAGGGCTCTTTGACATACCATAGGAAACACCAAGCCAACTAATCACAATGATTAACTCTGGCCTTTTGATTATTAAAGAAAGAAAAAGAAAACATTAAACAAAATACCACAAATCACAGATTGATAAACTGGTTAGTGTCAGTGACGGGGAGGTGGGCAGTCATGTCTAGTGATCGGAACAGGAGTCAGGCCTAGTGGTTGGACAGAAGTCGGTAGCCAGGCATCAGAGCCAAGGGTCCTAGCTGGAGTCAGCAGCCAGGGTCAGAGCTGGGTTACCTGGAGTGAAGCAAGGCCGGAGCAGGGCTGGGACCGAGGCAGGAGTAGGAGCTATTGCAGCCACAGGCTAATACTTTAAGCCACTGCTGCTGGATTTAAGAGCCAGTCTGCTGCCTCTTCCAAGCAAGAAGCAGTGGAGCCAATCAGGCAGCCTACTAAAGGCCAGCTGTGATCCACTGACTTTGCTGCACTGATTCTAGACTGTAACTTCCATTAGTCTCTTTTGCAAGCCTTTCTGTGGTGAGCTTTTAACAGAGATTATACCCTTGAGAGCGAACCCGCCTGTTGGGAGGAGGGGTCACTTTTCCCTCAATAAGTAAAGACCCAAGTATAGTGTTTTCCAAAATTCTTGTGAATTTGGTTGTAGCTTATTAGATACGTAAGTGTTTAATGTCTGGCAAAATAATTTGTTTAAGCCCCAAACAGTTTATAGCTGGGCAAAGGAAGCAATCTTAACTAAATCCTATGAATTCGAAGACGATATTTACATTAGTTTCTTAGAAGAAGCCATTTAACAAGCTATCTCAAAACAGGCCAGTTACAAATATTAAGAATCCTAAATCCAATTAAATCCCACTGTTTCTCGGTTTACCAATGTTTAGCCCGTGTCTCCTCTCCAGGAATACATGATCTAACCATTTGGTGATTAACAGGAGAAATGGTTAGTAAATTTAAGTTATGACAGCATTTCAATGTTCCAATAAAAATCATTACAAGAGTTTTAAACCTAATCCCTTGTAAGTGAGTTAACTTCCTCTCACCGATCCATGTTGAAGTCATGGAGAGGTTGCTTTGGGTTGGTTTCTTCTTGAGTCTTCTCTGTTTTTCTTATCTGCCTGTTGCAGCTTGCTTGTAGAGAGAGACAGGATGAGTTAGGGTGTACTCGCTCCATGAGTACTGGGAGTGTGTGAGCAGGAGATGTTTATTTCAGAGTCTTTTATACCTTCTTATTTTTGTGAAATTATAGGAAAACAAACCTCTTTTATGCTTGTTTTAGATTCTGGTTGGTTGCTGCCACTCTTCTTGACTCCATGATTTCGGGGTTGGCTTAGGTGGCATTTTCAACTCCCGAATATGCAGTCTGTCTAATGAATATGCAACATTTCTTTATCAACAAATCATAGAAGATTAGGTTTGGAAGAGACCTCAGGAGGTCATCAAGTCCAACCCCCTGCTCAAAGCAGGATCAACCCCAACTAAATCATCCCAGCCAGGGCTTTGTCAAGCCGGGCCTTCAAAACTTCTAAGGATGGAGATTTCATCACCTCCCTAGGTAACCCATTCCAGTGCTTCACCACCCTCCTAGTGAAATAGTGTTTCCTAATATCCAACCTGGACCTCCCCCACTGCAACTTGAGACCATTACTCCTTGTTCTGTCATCTGCCACCACTGAGAACAGTCTAGATCCATCCTCTTTGGAACCCCCTTTCAGGTAGCTGAAGGCTGCTATCAAATCCCCCCTCACTCTTCTCTTCTGCAGACTAAACAATCCCAGTTCCCTCAGCCTCTCCTTGTAAGTCATGTGCCCCAACCCCCTAATCATTTTCGTTGCCCTCCACTGGACTCTCTACAATTTGTCCACATCCTTTCTCTAGTGGGGGCCAAAAACTGGACATAATACTCCAGGTGTGGCCTCACCAGTGCCGAATAGAGGGGAATAATCACTTCCCTTGATCTGCTGGCAATACTCCTACTAATGCAGCCCAATATGCCGCTAGCCTTCTTGGCAACAAGGGCACACTGCTGACTCATATCCAGCTTCTCATCCACTGTAATCCCCAGGTCCTTTTCTGCAGAACTGCTGCTTAGCCAGTCGGCTAATTACCTTTGTTCTTGTGGCAGGGAATATCCAGATAACTTTTAAAGTTAAAACTAACTCTTTTCATTCAGTCCATTTTCTGATATAATGTTTTTACCTTAGTTTGACAGGAAGTGAAATTCTGTTTTCAAAAAGTCCAAACATTCCTGTTCATTATATAAGAGTTTGTAGTCCTCAAAACGGTCTTTTAAAATTAAATAACTCTTAGTAAGACCTTAGCTCAAGTTGTTGATTTTACATGGAAATTTTGGAAATGATGATTTTATGTTCTTCCTGTGTTGGATGAGGGTTTGCTTTGATTAATTAATTCCCCATTATTATAACTATTCTATACTTAAATGGCTTCTTATATTAGTTGTTAGTCTAGTATCAAATGACTTTGCTGTATTTGTACATAAAACATCTTACTATTCATATAACAATAATATCAAGCAATTATGATAGGAAGGCTTGTATTTAGATACAAAATATTTGCAAATATACATATTAAAAGCAGCTGATGCCATCTTAAGCATTTGAGAAACAACAAAGGTGTTGCTCCTTAAGTGGAAACACAAGTTGAAAGTAACCAGTGTCTTCTGTAAAAACTAGGGCTATCAAGCGATTAAAAAAATTAATTGCGATTAATCGCTATCACTGTTAATAATAGAATACCGTTTATTTACATATTTTTGTATGTTTTCTACATTTTCAAATATATAAATTACAACACAGAATACAAAGTGTACAGAGCTCATCATATTTATTTTTTATTACAAATATTTGTGCTGTAAAAAGCAAAATAAATAGTATTTTTCAATTCACCTCATACAAGTACTGGAGTGCAATCTCTTTACCATGAAAGTTGAACTTACAAAATGTAGAATTATCTTAAAAAAAAACTACATTCAAAAATAAAGCAATGTAAAACTTTAGAGCCTACATGTCCACTGAGTCCTACTTCTTGTTCAGCCAATTGCTCAGACAAACAAGTTTGGTTACATTTGCAGGAGATAATGCACCCCGCGTCTTGTTTACAATGTCACCTGAAAGTGAGAACAAGCGTTCACATGGCACTGTTGTAGCCGGCGTTGCAATATATTTATGTGCCAGATGTACTAAAGATTCATATGTCCCTTCATCTTCAACCACCATTCCATGTTTTTGTGCTGATGATGGGTTCTGCTTGATAACGATCCAAAGCAGTGTGGACCGACGGACGCATGTTCATTTTCATTATCTGAGTCAGATGCCACCAGCAGAAGGTTGATTTTCTTTTTTGGTGGTTCAGGTTCTATAGGTATCCTCATCGGAGTGTTGCTCTTTGAAGACTTCTTCTGAAAGCATGCTCCAGAAGTACCTCATCCCTCTCAGATTTTGGACGGCACTTCAGATTCTTAAACCTTGGGTCAAGTGCTGTAGCTATTTTTAGAAATCTCACAGTGGTACCTTCTTTGCGCTTTGTCAAATCTGCAGTGAAAGTGTTCTTAAAATGAACAACATGTTCTGGGTCATCATCTGAGCCTGTTATAACATGAAATATATGGCAGAATGCGGGTAAAACACAGAGCAGGAGACATACATTTCTCCCCCAAGGAGTTCAGTCACAAATTTAATTAACCAATTACTTTTAACGAGTGTCATCAGCATGGAAGCATGTCCTCTGGAATGGTGGTCAAAGCATGAAGGGTCATATGAATATTTAGCAGATCTGGCATGTAAATACCTGGCAAAGTCGGCTACAAAAGTGCCATGCGAACCCCTGTTCTCACTTTCAGGTGACACTGTAAATAAGAAGCGGGCAGCATTATCTCCCGTAAATGTAAACAAACTTGTTTGTTTGAGCGAGTGGCTGAACAAGAAGTAGGACTGAGTGGACTTGTAGGCTCTAAAGTTTTACATTGTTTTGTTTTTGAGTGCAGTTATGTAACAAAAAAAATCTACATTTGTAAGTTGCACTTTCACAATAAAGAGATTGCACTACAGTACTTGTATGAGGTGAATTGAAAAAAGACTATTTCTTTTGTTTATCATTTTTACAGTGCAAATATTTGTAACAAAAATAAATAATATTAATTGAGCACTGTACACTTTGCATTCTGTGTTGTAATTTCAATCAATATATTTGAAAATTTAGAAAAACATCCCAAAATATTTAATAAATTTCAATTGGTATTCTATTGTATAACAGTGCGATTAAAACTGTAATTAATCACGATTAATTTTGTTAACTATGATTAATTTTTTTGAGTTCATAGCGTGAGTTAACTGCGATTAATCGACAGCCCTAGTAAAAACATTTACCATCATGAATATTCTGCAGGTTTAAAGAATGAAGACTTTAGTGTGTTTACAGGAGAAATCAATTTCAATGAGGATATTCCTAGCATTCCTTGTGTGGGTTTAAACTCCGGTTTCTCTTTGAAAAGAAAAGGGGAGGGGATCTGTTATAGGACTAATTTACCTCTTGATTTATTGCTCTGATAGCACAACTTTGAATTCCTTTCATAATCAGTTTTCTTCCTATCAGGGTGTAAATGGTTATTCTACTTGATGACTGCTTGTCTTTGGCTATTAGAAACAGAAACCTTCCACTATTTCTTTGATTAGCTTTAACATTTTGTAACATAATTAGCTAAACATGTGCCTGTTATATTTTCAAGCATCCTGGCTAAAACATTATTATGGCTATATCTTAATGTTCAGTAAAGGTCCAGACAAGTTTGTAGCAACTTAAAAAAAAAGTTAACATTTTTATTATCATTTTTGTATCAACACTGAGGTCTCTCCCCCACAAGATGCTACTTATGTAGAGTTACCAACCCTCTAGGCCTGTCCTGGAGTCTCCAGGAATTAAAAATTAATCTTTAATTAAAGATTATGTCATGTGATGAAATCTCCAGGAATTTGTCAAAGTTGGCAACCCTATACTTATGTGATATATACAAATTAAATTCCATTAACATACCTTGAATCCAGCAAGGACTAGTGACGGGCGAAGATAGACTCATAGACTCATAGACTCTAAGGTCAGAAGGGACCATTATGATCATCTAGTCTGACCTCCCGCATGATGCGGGCCACAAAAGCTGACCCACCCACTCCTGGAAGAATTCTCTCCCTTGACTCAGCTGTTGAAGTCCCCAAATCATGATTTAAAGACTTCAAATCGCTGAGAATCCTCCAGCCAGCGACCCCTGCCCCATGCTGCGGAGGAAGGCGAAAAACCTCCAGGGCCTCTGCCAATCTACCCTGGAGGAAAATTCCTTCCCGATCCAAAGGTTCAGTTTGAAGAAGCAACCAAAAGTTTAGCTGCTCATCTGAACTTCTTGGATCTAGAAATCTGGTTGTGGATTTCATAAGAACAGGCATTCTCTTGCGAGTTAGGCTATTCTTTGCTTCTGGTCCAATCAGGAATCTTGGGAGTACAGCCTTTCTACAGGCATTTCTGTACGTCCACTTCTGGTAAATACAGAGAAGCACGAAAATGAATATCAAAGCTAATTTTACTGGAGATTGGTAAAAGATTAGTTAGTTTCAAGTTATGGGTGAAAGGTTCAAATAGGTTCTTATTTCATCTAAACCTGGTCACCTATCTACAATAAAATCATCATCTGGAGTATGATCCTGAACAATCATGGTGAAATTTGAAGATGAAAGATCAAGATCCTCTGCATTCCTATCAGTTGTTTGTTATCGTAGCACTAGAAAATATACTATCCTAACAAATAGGAGATGGAGTAGATGTGACCAAATAGTTTCCATCTCTGATGGAAGTTTTAGTTATTGTAGGCTAAGGCTTTACCTATACACATCAAAAATATCTGCTTATGGTCTTTAAAATCTGAAATGATCTGAATTCTATTGCTTGTGTTCCCCCAGGGAAAGGATTATTGGTCTTACATGGGCCAAAGTGGTACCAGCATCGTAAACTGCTGACTCCAGGGTTTCATTATGACATTTTGAAACCTTACGTGCCATTGATTGCAGATTCTACCAAAGTGATGCTGGTAGGAATGATGATTGCTATTGCCATATTTATTATGTTAGTTTCTTATCCTTGATGGGTTGAAGGCAAAGTGATGGATCAAGAGTTTCCTTGCTGTTCTTGCTGTTACTTAGCTGTTATCAGCCTGTACAGTCTATAATTCCATGGAAATTCTCTTTTTTGGTGGTTTAGCTTTTTGAATGAATCACATTTCTTTTCTGAGCTATAGCAACTAATTGGTCCAGAAGATGTACAGACTCTGTGGCAAAGCCTATAACAGGGTTCGGCAACCTTTCAGAAGTGGTGTGCCGAGTCTTCATTTATTCACTCTAATTTAAGGTTTCATGTGCCAGTAATACATTTTAACGTTTTTAGACGGTCTCTTTCTATAAGTCTATAATATAGAACTAAACTATTGTTGTATGTAAAGTAAATAAGGTTTTTAGTAGGTTTAAGAAGCTTCATTTAAAATTAAATTAAAATGCAGAACCGCCCAGACCAGTGGCCAGGACCCGGGCAGTGTGAGTGCCACTGAAAATCAGCTTGCGTGCCGCCTTCGGCATGCGTGCCATAGGTTGCCTACCCCTGGCCTATAATATCATTAAAAAAAAAAAATAAGGGACCAGGGCTGATCAGAGAATGGTGTTTTGAGTAAACGAAAATCTGCCTGTGACGCGTCTCCTGTCCTTGAACATTTTCGTTTTTTCTCCCCATCAAAACTTTAAAACAATTTTTAAAAACTTTTCGGCAGTTTACAGCCAAATATTTGTGGGGTTTTGAGTTTTGTTTTCCAATGAAAAGTTGTCCTTTTCAATGGAAAATGCCCCGGTGTTCTGACCAGCTCTGTGAGGGACACATTTTAAAATGAAAAGGTGTGTGAGGAATGGGTCCTGACCAGCTCTACTCTTGAGTTAATTAATGCGTTTTGCCTGTTAGACAATTGGCAGTCTGGGCCTTTCTGAAATGGATTCCAGCTGCAGTATTTCATTGCTTTTCAATAGGTAACAATTCTAGAATCCAGGGATTTGGGGTTCCCTTTTACCGTGATCCAAAAATCACATCTAATCTACAATAGTGATTACTACTATTAATAAGGCATTAAATAGGTTCTTGGTGGTACTCTTTAAAGGTACTTATATGAAAGGCAGGATTAAATAAGGGATCTCATGCATTCCTAAACCTAGGATTGGGACGCTTCAACCTTGTGATCTGGGGATTAGAAAATGCCCTGAGATGCCAATATTCACAATGTTTAGATTTCAGAGTAGCAGCCGTGTTAGTCTGTATCCGCAAAAAGAACAGGAGTACTTGTGGCACCTTAGAGACTAACAAATTTATTTGAGCATAAGCTTTCATGGGCTAAAACCCACTTCATTGGATGCATGCAGTGGAAAATACAGTAGGAAGATATATATGTTTAGATTGCAATCTCTGCTTTCCATAGTACACATTGCAACTACAGTTTCACTTCTCGGTGGGCTCTGTGCAGGAAAAATAATAGAGTTACAAGGTTTGCGCTTGGGACCCTCATTAATTTCTGCAGCTACATTGTCAGGGAGTCTGGGTACAAGAGCAACTAAACGTGCAATGCATTGTCCCTGAAAGAACTCTGATTCCATGTGGACAACACTGCCTTCTAGTGTGAGAATTCAAAACAGCCCTGCAGCATAGATTCACTACTGAGTGAACCAAGTATGTGCATGGAGAGAAACCGGAATATTGACACACTGGCATGGAGTTTGAACCACACTGGGCTCCTGTTACAGAAAAATAAAACAGCCCTATTTTCTGTATGTGTCAGCCAATATAACTGGGATCGAACGGGGGACTTCCACTGCTGAAAACATGAGTCTGTACATCTTGTATGGAGCTAAAGAGCCTCTGGGTGTGGCTGGGAGCTGTAACAGACCCAGACCCTCTTTGGAATGGATCTGGAAGGGGCACACATTCACTAGTAGGTCACATCTCCTTAAGACTGACCAGTATTGCGGCCTCTTTTGCTGCCTTCTTTAATAGGGCAGCAAAAGAACTAATACGTTACAGTTTTAAATATAATGGGCAAGATTCTCACTTGCCTTCTTCTGGCTGTGCGGGCACATAATTCCCCACTGACCACAGCCCTTCTATTTAGCCTGCACAGACTACAGCTTCAGGTGGGTGGGGGGGAGGGAAGGTGAGATCCGATGCTGCAGTATTACTACTTCTGAACCCCAGCAGGTTGGGCAGTGAATAGGATAGGAGGGGAGAAGAGTAGCCACAGAGTTGTGGCTTCTCCCCGCCCCCACATGCCAGTTGGCAGATGTCATAACCCAGTGCAAGCTTCGCGGTGTTAAGAGCCGGAAGCCTTTGCAGTGCATAAAACTTTACTGAACCTATAAACTTACAAACCATACAACAGATGCTATTATTCTTATGCATCCGAAGAAGTGGGCTGTAGTCCACAAAAGCTTATGCTCTAATAAATTTGTTAGTCTCTAAGGTGCCACAAGTACTCCTGTTCTTTTTGCGGATACAGACTAACACGGCTGCTACTCTAATACCTATTATTCTTATATGTGCCTCTAGAGGGTGATCTCTCTCCCCATAGGCTTGGTAGAATTCATTTATGCATTTATATATCTTGGACAGCTAATACGGATTATTTGTAAGCATTTTTTTTTTCAATTTTCAACTTAAATTTTGACAGTTGCACAAAATTATGGGTTAGCTTTTTTCATATCATCAATTTAAATTTTTCACAGTTTCAGGAAACGATCGGGGTGCCAGACAATAATTATTTAAAGACAGAGATTGAGATTCAAAAAGGTAACGCTTTCTAACCATTAAAACACAATTTGTCAACATCACATTGACGAAGTTACTAGCCTTAAATCAAACTCTAAGTTCTCCTATCTGTGTATTTTGATTTATTATCTACAGAAATATTTCCCCCCCTCTGTTTGTGTATGTATTTGAAATTGACATTCACTGACATTTATCAATGCATCTAATCCTTCCAAGCCTATATAAATATGCCAACCCCCCCACCCCCCACACACGAGGAAGCAAGCTGCATCCTACAGATACTTGCATCAACTTACACCCCAGCTGATGCAAAGAGGAACCCAGGCTGGAGTTGCAAGTCTTTTAATCAATTTCCTTTCCAGGGCTGCTCCTGGCTAATCTAGCTATGGCCACCCTTATGCTGGAGTAAGACGCAATACAAATCATATATCAAAGTCTAAGCATCTGACATCCTCAGCCATCAGTGGCCTTTATATCAGTCAGAACTGGTACCTGAAATCATTGATCAATGAACAAATTATTTTTAGATTGACTTTTATAACAACACCTAAGAGCCTCACAGTGCCACATTACTAAACATTAATAGCCCATTGTGGGACCACTCAGCTGTCGTTGTGGCTTCCGCTGTACTCCAACACTTCCCCTGGTGGCAGTTATTTCTGACCTCATCGTGATATGAGCCTGAGGCTTCTTCCAAGGAGGCCTTTGGCAATGACATTTGACACATCAGGATGGGCTGTGGGCCAGCATTAGCGTGTCTCCAGTCTGAATTGACACTGGCAGTGTTGGCATGGGACAGATATCTGTCTGGTAGTGAACCTGCCTTGTAAGGAAGAGGAAGGCATTGCTGAGGCTGGGGGCAGAGCGTCTGGCATCCTATACATGGGGACTAAAGTAAAAGATCACCCCTGTGCAGAGGGCCAGCCCAAGACCTTTGCATCAGGGTTTGGCTCAAGAGGGACCATTTGTACATAGTAATTTTTCTGACAAATTTTCCATACCATAAGATAACGTGCAGTGTAACGATCAAAGCAACTGACTCTGGACAAAGGCAAAAGAGAGAAAAATAACTTGGGTCTATACCATATGTGCCAAGTCAGATTCCTAGCTTCCTCTTGTTTCAAACTAGCATCTCTAAATAAGAAATAAGGGAGTGTCTCCCTTTCCCATATTTTGTTGCCTAGAATACACAACTGGTTAAAGATGTCCCGCGTTTATTTTTAAGATGGAAGGTAAATGCTGATACTGCAGAGCAAGGCATTTCTGGGCCTTCTCACCTGTCTCCTTCCTGCACTAGGATAAGTGGGAACAGCTGATCACACAGGAGAAGTCAGTGGAGCTCTTTGAACATGTCAGCTTGATGACTCTCGACAGCATCATGAAATGTGCCTTCAGTTACCAGAGCAACTGCCAGACGGACAGGTCAGTACCAGATGCTCTTGGGTCCTGACGTAAGGCTGCTATTCATTGGCCATGAATAAACTGCGCAAGTTGCTTATGACTGGTAAATTTTTCCCACCTTCATTTTAAAAGTTCTCCAACAGTCCATGCAGTTTAATGGGTGGAATGCACAGGAATCCCACCTCCGGCTGCCAGTCACTCTGTGCCAGAGGTGACTTTTACATTTCCCAGAGTATTATACAGTCTCAGCATGTACATTTCCTTCTCAGCAGATAACCCGCAGCAAAGATTTTGCCTCTGCCAGAGTGTCTCTGGGCTCCCAGGAGCGGATGCGGTATTGAGAACACTACCGCCTTTTCAAGGCGTGTGATATTTGCTTCCCTCCCTCCTGAGGCAGAGAGGAAGGATGGTCTTGCAGTTCAGGCATTGGAAGGGGACTCGGGACCTCTGGCTTCAATTTCCAGTTCTGCTACAGATTCCTGTTGTGCCACCTAATCTCTGTGCCTCAGTTTCCCATCTGTAAAAGGGAGATAATAATTCTCCCTTTCTCCTACCCTTAGACTGTCTTGTTTATTCAGACTGTGTATTTCCCTGCAGCATGGCCCAGTGTACTGTCTCTTACCACGTATGCATACAGGGCCTAGACCAGAAGAGCTCTGGTCTTGCATAAGGCCTTCTGATGCTACTGTATTATAACTAATAGTGGTAGCCCACTCCTTCCTGGGTGGTATCTAGTTGAATATATGGAGTCCTTGTGTATTTGCCCCTCCCTTCTATTCTTGGTCACCATCTTCTGCTTTAAAATCCCATTCAGCTGCTCCCTCATGTTACATTACGGTACTAAAATTGATCATACTTCGGAGAGAGATAACTGTTCCCTCTGAAACGACGGTGCTGCTTTGTAGCCTGTGACCAGGTGGGGCCGGGCAGTGAGGGTGTCCATGTGTGAAAGTAAGCATGGACCATGTGCACCACGGCATACAATATTTGATTTCCTGAAAGCAAATCCCTTCTGTTTGTCCCTCACCTCCAAACCCAGGGAGAATTCCTACATCCGAGCCGTCTTTGACCTCAGCTACTTGGTGGACCAGAGGCTGCGCATCTTCCCGTATCACAATGATCTCATTTATTGGCTCAGCCCTCATGGTTTCCAATTCAGGAAGGCCTGCCAGCTTGCGCACCGCCACACAGGTACTTCCCAATACTCTGGCCTTTGGTTTTCGGAATCCTTTGTGCATTTGGGGTGTTTAACATGGAACCCTCTCTAGCCACAAAACAAGCTGCAGCCATTACAGCTCCTGACCAATGTGCTCCAACCTTCTTCTAAAAGGCTAGAGCTGAGTAGTGCAGACGATCTGGCCCATGCGCTCCCTGGCCTCAGTGCCGAGTTTTCAGCCAAGGGTCCAGTGACTTGTCAGAGGTACCATTGTTTCTCATGATGTGAGCACAAGGCAGCTAGGAACCAGGTGGAGACCCAGCAAGTTGACTCATGAATGGCCATCCTGGGGTAACAGCTTTGGGTGCTCACTCATGCCCGGTCTGCACCGGAATTGATCAGTGACCTTTCTCTGAAATCCTAATTGTGCCATATTGTTCCTGGAGTGTAGTAAATGGGGTTGGCAGAGGTGCTGAGGTAAATGGGGTCAGGAGAGGAGGAAGTCCCCACTCCTGAAAGCCTCCTAACAGACCTTTGCTGAGGCACGAGGGCCCACACCCTCAAAGGTATTTAGATGCCTAACATCCATTGATTTCAATGAACAAAAGGATTCTAAATCTGGGGGATCTGGCCTACATACTATGGTAACAGAGTGAATGCTACCATGTTCCCATAGGTCAGAGGAGGGTTGGTATAGTTGAATGGCCACTCCAGTTTGTGTTTGGAGAGCACACAGGCAGTCTCCAGGACTACAGTGCTCTACCGGCTGTAGCTGAAAGGTGTACTTCAATCGTTTTCTAATGCAGACAAGGTGATCTGGGAGCGGAAGGAGTCTCTCAAGGACGAGCGAGAACGTGAGAAGGTCCAGAAGAAGAGGCACTTGGACTTTCTGGATATTCTTCTCCATGCCAAAGTGAGTTATGGAGGAATGCGTGTGCACTAAATTCCACCAAGCAGGGGGTATGTTCCACTGGGCTTCACCACCAGAAGTGATCCCAAGTGAACTGCATTCCTGTGCTGAGAGACAGCACAGGACTAATGCACCACTTAGGCCCTCAAATGAGGGCCGAAGTGATGCACAAGCCTCATGGCTGGCCTATTGCATAGAGTGAATTTCACCTGGTGATTAAATAAAATATTCCCTCTTCTCATCCTACTGAAAGTTGGGTGGGCCTCCAGACTTTAACTGCCGGGCCCCTGTAGAGAAAGTGAAAAGAGAAGTTAGTCCCCATGCTCAGTTAGTGACCAATCAAGCATCTATATGTAAATCTCACTTCTTGTCTATAACCTGCTTTTCCAATCTGCAATAATTGATTCAGTCCACCAGGGAGCCCCCTTGCTTCAATTTACCCCTCTCTAGCATAGGCAGGCCTTGCTCTCAAGTCTTCTTTCCAGCTGTCATTTCATAGCGCTGGAGAGTGAAGATATTCTCTTCTCCCTTCCTCATAGTTGCTTGCTGGAAGCTCTTGGAGTGGTGTGTGTCTACACAGAAGAGCAGAGAGGGCAGATTAATTTTTACAGGGGACATAACTCCTTTCCCAGGACAGGTGGCATAACCTGGACTAAAGGGGCAGTATTAAGAAAGGAAATGTAGATGTAACCCACACACCTCCTGGGTGTGGTGTTCTGTCCCCTCTAGTGGCACCAAGACCACCTAGAGAGAGGGAAAGAGATTAATGAGTCTGCTCTACAGACTTAGCTAACAGCCAGTTAGCTTTCAGTTCAGTGCATAGTCATGCACTATGCTCCAGAGGTCCCAGGTTCAATCCTGCCCCCAGATGACCAGGGCCTGTCAGCGTTACATAGACACAACTGGTCAAAAGTTGATAAAACTTCATGGCAGTCAATTGGGTAAGACCAGAATGAATTTGACCCTTTGGGCCTCCAGAACAGTCTCTGAAGGAAAGTGGGAGAGCATTCTTGCTGGAGAAAACCAAAAGAAGTGTGCTGTAGGGAGCAATTCTTCACTGCTCCTCCACAAAAGGAGCCAACCTACCTCTTCCCTTCTCTGTGCCAGGGTGAGGCAGCAGGAGTTGTCCATGGGCACTGGGACAAAGAGATTTTGGATTCCCGCCTGAACTGGTTGGCCTAGTGATAGCCAGCATGATGAGTGACTGTAATTCCTATTGCTGGATTCATTTGTGCCACTGAGAGTGTCCATGCATTGTTAGGATGAAAACGGAGCTGGATTATCCGATGAAGACCTACGTGCTGAGGTGGACACGTTTATGTTTGAGGGTCATGATACCACGGCCAGTGGGATCTCCTGGCTCTTGTACTGCATGGCCCTGCACCCAGAGCACCAGCAGAGATGCAGGGAAGAGATCAAGGAGATTCTGGGAGACAGGACTACTATCCAGTGGTGAATCTCACCTTTTCATATTTATCTGATTCCTCCCTATCATTGTTGTTACTAGGAGATAAGGTATTAATAAATGTTAGTTAGGAAGCCAAGGTGCTCAGGGCCTAGTTTTCAGAGGCACCGAATACACAGTAGTTATGACTTCATTTGATGTAGTGGATGCTACGCCCTTCTGAAAACTGGGCCTGCAATATCTATATCAGTGGTTCTCAACTTATTTATCATTGTGGGCTGCATATGTGGGCCACAATTTGTTACCTGGGCCGCAGGGGCCGGGTGGCAGGGCAGCGGCAGCTCTGATCCTGGACCCCCACCAGGCAGGGCCAGCCAGCTGCCCGCCCTGGACCCTGGCCTCTCCCTGCATGGGGCTGGCCGGCTGCCCCGGAGCTTGCGGGGCTGGGTGGCAGCGCCGGATCCTGGAGCTTTTGGGACTGCGTGGCAAGCCCAGATCCCCGTGGGGCTGGCTGGGAGCCTCAACCCTGGACCTCCACCACGCTGGGCGGGCCAGCAGCCCTGACCCCGCCATGCTGGGCAGCTGGAAACCTGGACCCCGCCTTGCGGACCGGTCTTTAGCACATGGCTGAGCTGGGCTGCAGCTGTGTGGTAATTGGGTCCCATGCGGCCAGAGACCCTCTGATCTATATTTAATCTAGTCCGTGTCACTGCATTTCAGGGCATCGGGCAGTGCAAATATTAATTACCCTCAAATTAAGTCCAAGCAGATGGAGGGAAAGTTATAATTCCAAACCACAACCAGAGGTGTGGCGGATGCAAACAGCGTGTATGCTCTGGGTACAGTTGTTGCTTGCTGGAATAGCTGTACTGGAAATATCTGAATCACTCACTCACACCCTTGCCTTTGGGTCATTTCAGGGATGACCTTGGCAAGATGACGTACAGCACCATGTGCATCAAGGAGAGCCTTCGCCTTTACCCTCCGGTACCTGGAGTGTCCCGACAGCTCAGCAAATCCATCACGTTCCACGATGGACGTACCTTACCAGAAGGTCTGTATTCGGGTTCCTCTTTTCCATTAATTTTTAATGGTCAAATTCTGCTCTCAGCTATACAGGTACAACTCCCATGGACAGCCATGAGAGCTACACCTCAGAAACGGAGAGAAGGATATGGCCCGCCCCTAAATAAGTTATATGTCATTAGAAGTAGGGTGACCAGACAGCAAGTGTGAAAAATTGGGACAGGGGATGGGGGAGGGGGGTAATAGGAGCCTATATAAGAAAAAGGCCCAAATATCGGGACTGTCCCTATAAAATTGGGACATCTGGTCACCCTAATTAGAAGAGCAAGCATTGATATAAAAAGCTGCAGACAGCACCCTCTGGTTGTCAGGAGATGAAGTGCACGAAGAAGAAGGCGATTAGAATCAAACTGTTGGAAACCAATTGAATGAATTCCGACGCAAAAATGTTGAGTCAAATTTTTGACCACTCTAATATTGTGAAGAGCGGAGACTTAAGTCCTTTAGAAAGGGGTACTCGATTGCTCTAGGGATTAGTGTTGGGTAATGGAATGGCAAGTTTAGTTAGTTGAAAAGCAACATATGACGTTAGAGCAAGAATTATTTGTGACCGCTGGTCATGTGCCTATATGAAATGAATCAGAGATCTAAGTTCAATTAATAGATTCTACGGCTGGAAGGGACCATTGCGATCATAGTCTCACCTTCTGTATAGCACAGGCCAGAGAACTCCCCGCCCCCTCCCCCAATAATTCCTAGAGTAGATCTTTTAGAAAAAACATCCAATTTTGATTTTAAAATGGTCAGTGATGGAGAATCCACCACAACCCTTGGTAAATTGTTCCATAATTACTCACTGTTAATTTATGCCTTTTCACAGTGGATTGGTATCATATCACACAAAAACCCACCACAACTGAAACACAACTGAAGAGAGTAGAGACGGAATGAGATCTTGGAGATTAAGCTCCCTCCAGGCCAGTTCTATGAAACCTTGGCCTGACTCGGGGGCAATTTACATTGCTGCTGCCTGGGAAATTTCTTATCGGTGGACAAACAGATTTCTTTCTGCAGGATTATCAGGCCAGCACCCTGCCCTAGTTCTGAACTTTGCACAATATTTGCTTTAAAAAATAATGAAGAAAGTTGGACTTTGCTCTCCTGTATCCATAGCATTTAATTTGTTCCTCTCTATTCACACAAGATTCTTGATTATTCACGTCAAAGTGTGGAGTGTGAAATTTACCCCAGGCCGTGTGCCAGAACAAGGTATATGCCTCATTTAAGTCCTAAAAAATAAGGACTAATTGGGATGTGAGTGGTTCATGAGCCTTTCTGCACAGAGATGAACTTCACCCCCTAATGTTTAAATAAATTCATTTCTTGGTTTATCTTTTACTAGATGATGGTTTTATATTTTAATGCCCGACAATGTTCATGCTCACTGGGGATCCAGTAACCTAAACTAATTGGAATGGGATGCTACTCTACAGTCACAATAGGGATATCATGGGCCCACCAGAGCTGGGGTGTCCTGTGGAGCAGGCTCACTTTAGTTTAGTTTTCTGTAAAACAATTTTCAACTCAAAATGGCCACCTGGGTGTTAAAGACCATAACATAACAGTCTTTCACAGATCTAACCAAACTGTCAGCGTTAGGCCCAAGACCAGCCCAGGTTTTATTCTTAAATCAGGGAGACAGCGCCTTCCCTCTCACAGCCACACCCAGAACTGGACTTTGAAAGCAGCAGCCAACCCTTTTTATCTGGCTTGCTGGCCCCTGATTGGCCTCTGCCTGCTCCCAGCCCTTCTAGCCTCACTTATTCCTCCAGCAGCTGATCCTGGGAGGCCTCTCTAGGCAACTCCTGGAGGTCTGAGCTCGCTACTCTTCTCTTCCAAAAGAACTGCTTCATAGGGCAGGATTACCATGGCAGCAGGGCCTCCAGCAGGGGGCAGTGAACATCTAGTACCCCCCTGTCAGAAGGAATCAGCAGATTTTCACCCTGTTGACTTGTTCTCCTCCTAAACGGATACTGAACGAGTGACATTTAATTTGGAAAACAAATCAAATAGAAATCCTCTGACAGGGCCTGATCTAACGCCCATTGACTTCACCGGGTGTTCGATCAGGCCCCTAAAGCCCAAGAGAATATGTACCTGGCCCCTTGTGAAAGGCAGTGTAGCAGTTTGCAGACTCACCGGTGCGGCGCCTCCTGCTGCTCGTCTGGGAATTATCTCTTTTCCAGCCTCGGAGCACCCTCTGCTGGCCGGTGTCTTGCCTGCCTCAGACCCCTGTGTCCCTCCCAGACCCCAGTGCCCTTTACCTCGGGGGTATGCCCCAGCAGTACCCCCACTCTCTGGGTCTCCCCTCCCAGGGGAACCCTCAACCCTCTATCCCCACCTTACCTTAGTAGCTACTGCCAGTCACCATGTAGCCCCTTTCCCTGGGGGCAGACTGCAGTCTGTAATGGCCACTCATGAGTGGTAAGGGGGGTTGGACCAGCTGCCTCTGCCTATATCTGTAGCCCCAGTACCTGCTTAGGCCTTACCCAGGGCCTCAGCCTGGGAAGTTGCCAGGCTGGAGCTCCCCAGTTCCTCTTGCCTTTCCCCAGCACTGCTCTGCGGCAGGTAACCTCTGTTCCCAGGCAGCTAGGCCCTTCCCACTCCAAGGCTGGAGTGAGACTGACCCAGCTCCTCCCTCAGCCCTTTTATCAGGGCCTGCTGTGGCCTGGTTAGGTGTGGCCACAGCTGTGGCCGCTTCCTCACTCAGCCTACCTTTTCTCCGAGGAGTGGGTAACTGCCCCGCCACAGGCAGTCATTGAAGTCCAATGTCTCCTCAAGCGGGAATTTACACTCCCGCTCCAAGTGTAGACATTCCCCAAGAAAGAACTATTCAAAACGGCCCTTTGTTCTTCCAAGCCCACTGCCACGCTTTTAAAAATGTGAGAACATCTGAGTGAAATGATCCCATCTTGACCAACAGATGGAGAGACAAGACACACACATTATTTTGTACTGAAGCTCCACTCTTCTGATCAGCAAGTGGGCTGCTAAATCAGGGGCTGGGGAAGATGTAGGTGCAGCAGAAACTTGTTGCTAATTTCCACCTCCTGGCCACTTAAGCAAGTGTCAAATGCAGACAGATGGAAAAAAATGGATTAAAAACAAAGAAAGTAATATTTCACTAGCAGGGTGGTGAAGCACTGGAATGGGTTCTCTAGGGAGGTGATGGAATTTCCATCCTTAGAGGTTTTTAAGGTCCAGCTTGACAAAGCCCTGGCTGGGATGATTTAGTTGGTATTGGTCCTGCTTTGAGCAGGGGATTGGACTAGATGACCTCCTGAGGTCTCTTCCAACCCTCATATTCTATGATTCTATGAAATAGTAGGTACCTACATCCCAATTCCTGTTCAAAGATTCACAAGACAAATGGCAAAACTTCAATGGGCTTTAGTGGGGCTAGGATTTCATCCATAACTAAGGCCTGAAGAGACCACTGATCACCTAAGCAGGTTTCCTGTGTAACATAGAATTTCCCTCTGTAATTGCTGCATCAGTAAACTTTTTCTCCCCTTTGTTTGCTTTACAGGCTCTTTGGTTGCAGTAAGCATCTATCTCATTCACAGAAACCCCAGCATGTGGAAAGATCCGCTGGTATGTTTTCGTTTGTCCTTACAAGACCCTTTCCGCTGCAAGCAGGGCATTCAATGTACGTGTTTTAGTAACTGAGTTAGCACCTTTAGTAGCTAAACTCCTTGGCATACAGGCCCCTGTGATTGAAGATTATAGGCTGCAGAGGTTTCATGCACACTGTGTCGTGACTTTCCTGGCTTTGTCTCCTCAGCTGGATGGGTGGCATTGATGGGCTATTTCTACCCCACTCCCAACCCCCCACAAAAAACTCCACAAGAAAATCCAGGTGCATGTGCATACAACCCATGGAGTCCGGACTCCTCGGTTTATTCCTGGCTCTACCAATGTCTGACTCTGTGGTCTTGGAGAAATCCTTGAGTCAGAGACCTTTGTCAGCAATTAAAGACACAGTTAGGGGAGAGCAGCAAAGGGATTTCACAAGTCCACCTGCCTCCCCTGTGTTGATCAGGCACTTCAAGAAGCCTCTTCTGATGGGTGGATCTTTTAAAGCACTTGCACAATAGTTATTTGCACTTCTGTACCATCTTTTTATCTGAGGATCTCCAAGAGGCTCTATACATATGAATTAAACCTTCCCACACCTCCAAGTAGGGGCACCCAGAATGAACATCCACTTTTCAAAATGGGGGCCCTGACCTTTCTGTGGGTATCAGCTTAGCCAAACAGAAATTGGCTATGCTAGCAATCTTACTGGTACCTCACAAGGGCACTGGAAGACTTAATTAATTGTTTGCATTGCACTCCTCAGTTAAAGTCCCACAGGTGTGCAAATTATTGATGATTATTAAGTGGTTTTGGAGACACTCCCCTCCCCCACCCCCAATCGAGAGATGAAGTCCTTACTCAGATTCATAAAATAATAGTAGATCTCGGTGTGTGTCACAACCTTGTTTTGAGCTACAAAGCGGGTTGAGCTTTCAGACAGGCAAAGTCCTCAGGGAAACCTCCCTGATTCTTACATCTGGTGAGTGGCTTTACAATCCTCATTATACAACCGAAGGGCTGTAATTTATGAAAACAGAGACAACTAGAGGCAGGTGGCTCACCAAATAATAGCCACGATTCTCAAAAGTGACTAGTGATTTTTGGGTGCTCAACTGGAGATACCTAAAGAACATAGGACTGGAAGAGACCTCCTGGGCCAGAGTCCAGTCCCTTGCTTTTGCAGGCAACTCTGTCATATAATCCCATTCATAAACATATCAAGCTCCAGCCTCAAAATTAGAGCGTTTGCCCCCACTGCTTCTGTTGGGAGGCTGTCCCAGAACCTAACTCCTCTGATGCCTGGACACCACCTTCTCATTTCCAGCCTGAATTTGTTTGTGGGAGTAGATCCCCATTTGTTCTTGTGCCAAGATTGTCCTTTATTTTTCAATAGCTCTTTCTCCTGCTCTAATTTACCTCCTCCCCCATTTTAACCCAATGTATTTAGAGAACAATCAGATCCCCTTCCCAGTCTTCATTTTGCTAGGCTAAACAAGCAAGCTCTTTTCATCTCCCCTGGTTAAACAGGCTCTCCATTCCCCTGATCATCCTAGCAGCCCTTCTCTCCATCTGTTCCAATTTGAATTCATCTTTCTCAAACATGCATGATCTGAGCTGGCCACTATTCCAGATGAGGTTTTACCAGTGCCTACTATTGGCATTAATACGTCTCTATCTCTGCTGGAAAGATCTTGCCTGATACATCCTAGGACTGCCTTTACTTTCCCCCCCACAGTCACATCAGTGGTGGCCGATAGTCTTACTGTGATTGACTAAGACAGCCTGGTCTTTCTCCTCCTCTGTTTCCAACTGATGGATAGCAGAAATACTTAGTAGTCTAAGTGCATAACCTTACACTTAATACTATTAAATTTATATTACTTCAGTTCTCCAGTTCTACCTGTATTGCGGGTGCCTCCCAATTTGGGTCATCAGCAAGTTTAATTAGTACCCTTCCCTTAAAGGGACCTGTCTTTCAGAGGGCAGGTACTTGACCCTTCCTGGGGTTGAAGTGGGGAAGAGAGAGACAGATTCTAAGGTCAGAAGGGACGATTAGATCATCTAGTCTGATTTTCTGCATAGCAGGACCTAGTAATTGCAGCATCAAGCCCACCTTTTCTATTGGAGCTAGAGAAAGCTGTTTAAATCAAGACTGGATTCCTATGTAAAGACTTTAAGTGATAGAGAATGGACTGTATCCCTTTTTCAGTGGTTCCATGATTAAGCAGTGGCCAATTGGGGGCCCCTGGAAAAATGGGCACCCCTGCACCCCAACCTGCTCCATCTGTCTGGTGCTCCAGCCGGGGAGCAGGGTCAGGGCGCAAGGGCTTGTCCCGCTCAGCCCGCCTGGCGCTTTTGCAGAATGGGGCAAGCCCCCACGCCCCAATCCCGCTCCCGGTTGAAGCGCCGGGCGTGTGAAGCAAGCCCCCACACCCCGACCCCGCTCCCCAGCAGCAATGTAGGGGGGACTGCAGGTGGAGGGGTGGGAAGGGGCCCCCACTTGCTCTGGCCCAGGGCCCTGCAAAAATCATAATCCACCCCTGTGGATAATCACCCTTGCTGTGAAAAATAAGTTGTGCCTTGTTTCTTGTCTGAATTTGTCCAGCTTTATCCTATGAACTAGTCTCAAATTGGGCATCGAGAACATAGACGCCAAAGCCATTAGTTGCTGCTGAAAGAATTGGCCAGTAGTTTTGAAATTGAAATGACCATTGTTTGTTTGTTTTTTAAATTAACTCTTTCATTCCAGGTGTTTGATCCGTGGAGATTTTCTCCAGAGAACGTCTCTGACAGACATTCTCATGCCTTCCTGCCTTTTGCTGCTGGGTCAAGGTAAAGTATATTTTAATTAAGTCAAAGGGAAGAAAAGAACCACCATTCTGAAATGTGATTTAGCAGATGTTTCTATCTGTATTGCAGAAGCACTTAGAGACCCCAGCCAAGAACGAAGGTTGGGCCCCATTGTGCAAGGTGCTATACAAGCACAAAGGAACAGATGAGCCCTGCCCCAAAGACTTACAATCTTAATATTTTCTATCAAGTTGACATAAGTTATTATCTATATTCTGGTAGCACCCAGAGGCCCCAGCTAAAATCCTGTCCCACCGTGCTGGCAGTCATGTACCGTCATGCAAAGAGCTTATAATCTAAATACACAAAATAGGAAAGTAGTATTATCCTTGTTTTAGATACCGGGAACCGAGGCACAAAGAGATTAAATGACTTGGCTGGGATCATGCAAGGAGTCTACCCCATTTCAGCCAAAGAAATTCTCATCTGCTCTTCTCCTCTGAGATCTCCCCTTGCCCAAGGGACCCCATCCCATCTCCTGATCTCCCTCATGCCCCCTCTCATCCACTCCCTTACTCTCCTTCTTAACCTCTCACAGTCCTCGGGCTTTTAGAGTCATAGAGTTTAAGGCTAGAAGGGACCACCAGATCTTCTATTCTGACCTCCTGTACATCACAGGCCACCATCATTACACAGCACCAACACATGAAACCCAAAGCATTACAGCTGACAGGAGACTAGATGTGGGAAGAGAGAGATCATACAGAAACTGAGAACAGAAAGGGAGAGGTAGAGAGACAAGAAAGCGAAGCAGGAACCTGTAAGCACAGTATAACCCTGGAAAAGCTAGTGAGAAAAATTTGGGGTCTGGTGTTAGCTAGAGAGACTTTGGGCTTGTAAGATAAGAAACTGCTCCTTTTATTTTTGGTTCTTTCTGTGTTCAGAGACACGGGACTTTGTACATTCCTTGTAAATAAACAAGATAGATACCCGACTCCATTAATTTCTGCTTCCAACTGGAACATTCCCAAGGCCCCAGACTTTAATTGTGTCAAGAAGGGGAAACATAAGACCAAAGGTCCATCTAGGCCAGTATCCTGTCTTCCAACAGTGGCCAATGCCAGGTGCCCCAGAGGGAATAAACAGAACAGGTAATCATCAAGTGATCCATCCCCTGTCGCTCATTCCCAGCTTCTGGCCAACAGAGGCTAGGGACACCATCCCTGCCCATCTTGGCTAATACAAACACAAATACGAACACTGTGTTTGAAGGAGGCTGTTGGTCACTAGCATTGGCTACAGGTACCTAAAGGGAGGAAACAGGTGCCTGAAACCCAGTCAAGCCTTCAAGGTAATAAATCGTTGGTACATGGGGGAGCGTACTTTAGTCCTAATCTAGTGGGGGAAACACTGCAAGATTCCACCATAAGGCAGGGCAAAGGCAAGAGGCCTATCTCCTGAGGGGCTGTACACAGAGACCAGAAAAGGGACAGACGGGCAAGAGTCTTATGGGACACTCTGGAACTCTATGGAGGGTTTTAGTAGAACACGTGTGAAGGACGAGTGGGTTGGTTAAATCTGAAAATAGACTGGATACATCAGGCAGGCAGTACGTGAGTCTCAGCTACTGGAACTACTGAGTCGCCATTTGCCCGACAACTGTGTCTGTCTGGCAAAGAGTAAGAGAACTAAAGAAAACCACAAGTAATGGCTGAGAGGGTGAGCTATGGAGAGAGGTTCTTGCTTTTTGCTGATGCAGGCCCAGCTTCTCTGAATTTCCGTTGGGTCTCTTTTCTCAGGAACTGCATCGGGCAGCAGTTTGCCATGAATGAGTTGAAAGTGGCTCTCGCCCTGACTCTGCTCCGCTTCGAACTCTCACCGGATCTGGCCAACCCCCCCATCAAAATACCTCAGCTCGTCCTACGCGCCAAGAACGGGATTCACCTGCACTTGAAGAAAGTCCTCTGAGGCCAATATTGCACTGATCTAAGTGTGAGAAAGGGACCAAGTAGATAACGTGGTGCCATTTGAATCAGACCAAGAGGTTAGTTAGAATAGACAAGCTTCTGGGCCCAAAGATCTTCATCCCCCCTTCTTCTGCCACCATCAGCCAAAGTGCCTATTTTGGCCTGAACTGATGTGTCATAGGTAGTTGGTTCAATAAAAGGCCTGGGTCTTATTGCCCAGTAGGATTTTATTCTGCCTAGCAAGTGGTCCCTTTGGAATATCTGCCCCTGCTTTGATCTTGCCTCTCCACGTCCCTTCACTGGCTTCCTCTCGTCTTTCGCACAGGGGTCAAATCTAGCACCCACTGAAGCCTTGCAATGGGCAGTGGATCAGGCCCCAAAGTTCTAGCCTCTCTCTTACAGCTCTTACTGCTTTGTACTATCCATCTATCCTAAATTTCCCTCCCAATTACCTTTTTGGGTCCTTCTTTCACTGTCCATACCTTCTACAATGCCTACATATGAACCCCTCCGCCCTCCTTCAAAACTCGCCTTCTGTTGCACTTGCAAGAACAGGCCAACTATTACAGACCTTTTTGTTTTTTAATAAGCATTGATTAAAGTTTGGACTGTCGACCTCTGGGCACACTGCATTATCTGCATCTGATGAAGACTGGAAAGCCGCTCGGACAGTGTCTGTCTTCTGTGTTAATAAACAACCAGTTATTAACATAACAACAGCTGTATTGCGTTATCGGTGACAGTTGTAGATAAACCGATCAAACAGGAGTACTCCAGAAAACACCTTAGCACTGGGGAAGGAAAAAGCCTGGACCTGAAGGAACTAGACAGATCCTCAGCTAGTGTAAATTGGTAGAGCTCCGCTGACTTCAACGGAGCTATGGTGATTTACACGCTCTAAGAATCTGGCCCAGTGTGCAAGAGAAACGATTGCAATGCTGGGTGTCAAATCCCATGAACCCCCCTTGCAGAACACCCGTGCCCCTAGCTGAATATTATTGACATGTCTATAAATACAATGCCTGTGAAAGTAAGAAGTCACGGGGCTGCCGTAACAGCTAGGGCAGGGGTGGCCAACCGGAGCCTGAGAAGGAGCCAGAATTTACCCAATGTGCATTGCCAAAAAGCCACAGTAATATGTCAGCAGCCCCCCATCAGCTCCCCACCCCCGCTCCCAGCACCTCCCACCCACCGGCAGCTCCCACCTGCCAATCAGCGCCTCCCCCTCCCTCCCTACATCTCCCAATCAGCTGTTTCGTGGCGTGCAGGAGGCACTGGAGGGGAGGAGCGAGGGCATCGCAGGCTGAGGGGAGGGGGCGGGAAGGTGTGGAGTGGGGGCAGGGCCTGTGGCAGAGCCAGGGGTTGAGCGGTGAGCACCCCCTGGCACATTGGAAAGTTGGCACCTGTAGCTCCAGCCCCGGAGTCGGTGCCTGTACAAGGAGCCGCACGTTAACTTCTGAAGAGCCGCGTGTGGCTCCGGAGCCACAGGTTGGTCCACCCCTGAGCTAAGGCCATTGGAACATCTCACATGGTGTTTTGCCTCCTGCTATAAAAGATCCCACTATTTTTCCATCATACCCTGTCTCCAGCAGTTGTCTATCTGACACTTCAGAGGAATATGAACACCCCCCACAACTTACAATTCTAATCAGGGCAATGCTGTTTCTGAGGATGCAGATTCCTTCCTGACCATTGAAGGTAGCCAGTTCATACTCTGAAGCAGGACGTTGTATGATTACCCTTGTACTTATGGCCAGATCCAGTTTAACGCCCCCTGAAGTCAGTGGAAGACTTTTGTTTGCATAGCCATGAATGTTATCAGTGGTTAAAGTTACCCAGTTACTGAACCAAAAAACATATTGCCTTGTATTTGTTCTAAATCTCCTGCCTTGTCACTGTCCCCAAGCCCCATTCTGTACATCACATGGGACATGGTGCAAGAGATCCTCAGATGATCCTGCCTCTTACTTCTCCATGCAGACCTAGCAAGTGAACAAGATGTGAATGATTCACCAGTGAATCAATGCCAATGTGCCGTGGCCCAAGTGTAATAAAATGCCAAGGTGCCATTCCAGTGCTCAAATGACTGTTGCTAAAAGAAACACAACAGAGTGTAAGGGAGAGACACCAACCTACACATTGCACCTGGTGAGTGATACCTGTAGGAGCATGGAAAATCATAGAATCATAAAATATCAGGGCTGGAAGGGACCTCAGGAGGTCATCTAGTCCAACCTCCTGCTCAAAACAGGACCAAAGAAAATAGAATCAAACTTCTTAGAGACAGATCTGCACATTCAAGCCAAGGAGTCTCCTGTCCTCTCACTAGGACATTCAAGCTGAACAACAGGACAAAAACTGATTAAAATGCCTTAAAACGTAATTAAATTTAAAAAAGCTAACCACCATCATAAAATTCAAAGCGGTAAAGCAAACGGAGTGTGTGTGTGCGCGCGCGCGTGTGTGTGTGTGTGCGTGTGTGTGTGTGTGTGGACAATACACAAAAAGAGAAGTGACAGGCGATAATGAAGATGGAACTACAGGTGCTATCCTGAAACACATTTGGGGGAGTGGGGGGAAGGTTTCGGTGTTTCTTAAAGGCTGGATCTAATTCCCATTGACCTCGGTGGGAGCTTTTCCATTGACTTCAATGAAAATTGGATCAGGCCCTAAAATGAACGAGGATGACTCTCAAGGCGATCGTGTTCCATAGTCAAAGGCCCACCACAACAAAGGCAGGAGAGCTCCCCAATCTCAAGTGTGATTTTGGGACCCCCAAGGAGTCTGGATTGTAAGCGCACTTATCCCTCGGGTGCGAGGACTCAGCCGCGGCTAGAACCCACCTTGCGTAGGGCTGTATAAATGGTCATCTTCGTCAATCCACCAGTGTAACTGACGCAGAGTTGTGGGTAAACAAGAAATCCCCTTCGTGCCCATACATTTCCTTAGGCCTCATTTAAAACAGGCTCTTCAAGTTTCCTGCACTGTGGAGTAGGCTTTCCAAACACATTCAACCCTGGGCTAACTCTGCTCTCGCTGGAGTTTGACCATTCATTTCATTGGGGACAGAATGAGGCCAATACTGAGAACTTTTAAAACTCCCACATGCAGTGTTGAACCTCGATTGGTCCCAGTTTGCAAGCACTAGTTAAGTCAGTCCGTATTTACCTCTATACAGCCGGCTCTTTCTCCATTGTCCAAAGTGTAGTTAGCTCCTTTTTCCTCTTTCGCCGTTTGATACGATACGTTCATTTGAAAATAAAGAGCCCCAGCTCGTGCCCAGCAATATCACGAACAGTCCAGACACCAAATGAGGAACCCGAGTTCAGAGCCCAGCATTTGTTGCCCAAATGCAAAAAAAAAAAAAAAAACATGGGCGTGACAACATAAAGCAATTTCCCATCTCCCCAGTGTAGGATGCAGGTCCCTTGGCCTCTTGCATTCTAGTAACCAGGGACTTCCCTCAGCCCATGGATTTCCCCAGGGCCTCCCGCCCCTTGCAGCTCTTCACGGCAAGGTCTACAATTTGGGCTTTTGTTTGAGGAGGGCATTTTCGTAGCCGTCTCCTGGGTCCCAGGGTTCTTTAACAGAGCTGGGGCCCTCCTCTCCATGCCTAGCTGCTAATCATTAGACCCAGTCACCTGACTCCGCTCAAGGGGGTCTGATGACTCCCAGAACCGGCTGACTCTTCCCCGCCACTCCCAGGCCTTAACGGGGCAGCCTTCCCTGTTACCCTTACCCACTCATCCCGCATTACAGTGGCATGTGTTTTGTACTTTGCAATGCATTTCCCCCAGATTAACACTGAGGAATATCACACTCTTCCGTGCAATGTGTTTTGTATTGATTTTTTTTCTTTTCCGGGCAAGTTTTAGCAGCTTCAGGAGTACACTTCCAATCTTGATTGTGATCTGTTAGTGAAATGCTCTTCAACCTGGACTACATCATTGTTTTTCCCTGTAACTATGTAACATCTGATTGTGGGACACTGTGTTCTCAGGGGTTGTGGCTCTTTTCCAACTGTTCTGATTTACAGGCTGTAACTGTGCCAATAAAATGACATGAGAAGCCAGTACAGTACCTGGAATTGCTGGGGAGTAACACAGAAGTCTTTGTTATGCAGGTATCTGTGTTGCGTGCACCTTGCATAAGAAACTCTCACAGTGATGTCCTTCCACCTACTGTAGAGTGTCCCTCTCTCAAAATAGGACCATCGGGACTTAAATCCCAAAGATGGGCCTGAGCCATAGACATGGATCAAAATATGAACTTCCCCAGGGATAAGATGCATTCAGGTCTGGTGTTCCAATTCAGGCCCATGAACAGAAAAGAACATTTGCTACAAGATGCAGCGCTTCAGGAGAAGATCTCCCAGATTCAAGAGATTGAAGGGGAGGGGATCAGATCTGGCATTGCTCTTAATTACGGCTTCATTCAAACACTGAAAGAAAATAGAATCAAACTTAGAGACAGATCTGCACTAGAACATCCCAGAATCCAAATCCATCCATGACTTGTGCAGCTGATGCCGCTCTTTCTGCTCGGACAACCTAACACCCTGGGCCAAAGCCCTCATGAATTTAGGGGTTTAGAAATCCAGATCCACTTCTGTATTTTGCTCAGCTTACTGCATCAAATGTGCGTTCATTTCACAGCATCACCAGGTTCGGAGTAAAAAAATGACTAGATCATTCAATGAAAGTCTACTCAGGAGGGATCTACCCAGTGTCATGTTCCATCACATGAATACGTTTTTGATCTGTCCTGAAACTGCTGAGTTCAGTGACTCAGATACTAGATCAGCGGTCCCCAAACTTCTGAGGGTCGCGCCCACCCTTACCCCGTCCACCTCCTCTGCCTCCCCGCAGGGGGAAGGGGGCAGGAGGGGAGCTGCAGCCAGGCTGCAGTGGGGGCTGGAAACTGGGCCCAAAGCCAGGTTGGCTCCATTCCCGGCCTCGCCCCCAGCCTCGGTCTTGCGCCAGGAACAGAGCCGCAGGCAGCAGCTGCGGCTGGGGGCGGGGCCAGGAGCGGAGCCACGGTGAGGTTGAGGGCGGGGCCAGGAGCGGAGCCACAGCGAGGCTAGGGGAGGGGCCAGGAGTGGAGCCACGGTGAGGCTGGGGGCGGGGCCAGGAGCGGAGCACGGCGAGGCTGGGGGTTTTACATTGATTTCTAAAACAGGGAAAAGAACAAACTTGAACCTAAAACTGATCTGCAGAACACGTCTTTTCTGTGAAAATCATTTCTCTTATTGAGCTGTTTCAGGACACTGTCTTCCAGCCTTGCTTGGAGCTGTCTTTTCCATGCTCCTACAAGTATCACTCACCAGGTGCAATGTGTAGGTTGGTGTCTCTCCCTTACACTCCATTGTGTTTTTTATTAGCAACAGTCATTTGAGCACAGGAATGGCACCTTTGCATTTTATTACACTTGGGCTCCGGCACATTGACATTGATTCACTGGTGAATCATTCACATCTTGTTCACTTGCTAGGTCTGTGGCAGCACCATCTCTGGCTGTCTTTAATTATTGATGCTAACACTGCATTTCAGGGCATGTCCTCTCTGTTAAAGTTATTCTCTGTCTTCAGTGTTTTTTGCAGTCCGCCCCAACCTGGGTTGCGAAAGGTTTGTCATAAACTTCCACTCACGTTGCTGCTGGCACAGACACAAATAGAAACTGGGACAGCAACGTACAAACCTATGGCATATCTAGTTCATCCCCTGCCTTTTTCCTGCACTTTGCTGCAGCAAAATCATCAATGAAATCACTGAGCTCCAGTTGTTTTGAGCTCCAGTTGTTTTGAGTTACCAGTGCCAAATACAGGAAAAGCTTTGTCATCCGGCATGTTGGGGGAATATGGGGGTGCCTGTTAGTCCAAAATTCTGGTTAACTAAGAGTTCTACTTACCAATGGAAGGAGGGAGTTTGGGTGTGGGAGGGGGCTCAGGACCGGGGTTGGAGCGCGGGAGGAGGTGTGGGGCATGGGCTCCAGGAGGGAGTTTGGGTGTGGGAGGGGGCTTGGGGCAGGGACTTGGGGCACAGGAGGGGTTTTGGGGTGCTGGATCCAGGCGGCACTCACCTCAGGTGGCTCCCCGCAAGCAGTGACATGTTCCTGCAAATCGTCAATAGGGTTGCCAGGTGTCCAGCTGGTGCGGGGCCGGCAGGCTCCCTCCCTGGCTCTGCGTGGGTCCCCAGAAGTGGCGACATGTCCCTGCTGCTCCTAAGCAGAGTTGCGGCCAGGCGGCTCTGCGCGCTGCCTTCGCCCGCAGGCGCTGTCCCTGCAGCTCCCATTGGCCACGGTTCTCGGCCAATGGGAGCTGCGGAGCCAGTGCTCATGGTTGGGCGGGGGCAGCACACGGAGCCCCCAGGGCTGTTTCTCCACCTAGGAGCATCTGGGACATGTCGCCACTTGCAGGGAGCCAGGCAGAGCCATGTAGGGAACCTGCCGGCCCTGTGTCAACTGGACACCTGGCAACCCTATTGACGATTTGTATTGGGAGATATCAAACATGCCAGTTTCTAAAGCTTTAAGTGCTGGATAACACAGCTTTTACTGTAATGCTCACTGTCAGCATTGACTTGAGGGGCTGGATCAGGCACTCAGATTCAGACCGTGCAAGATACATACAACGTACTTTCATGAATGCAGGGGGAAAACAGAGCCGCTTTAGTGGTTGAAAACAATAGTAGAGAGCCCCGGTGAAATTGACTCCCGGCATTAGTTATAGCTGGGTATGCCCAAAGTGTGCCAGGCCCGAAGAACTCACAGTGTAAAAGATGCTGTGACACAGCGAAGGGGAAAGGGTACAAATACGAGTATAAAGGTCCCGGTGGTAACTGGCCGTGGTAACATAGGGCAGGTCTTCACTACGGGGAGGGAGGGGGGTCGATTTAAGATACGCAAATTCAGCTACGTGAATAGCGTAGCTGAATTCGACCTATTGGAGCCGACTTACCCCGCTGTGAGGACGGCGGCAAAATCGACCTCCGCGGCTCCCTGTCGATGGCGTTTACTCCCACCTCCGCTGGTGGAGTAAGAGCATCGATTTGGGGATCGATTGTCGCGTCCCGACGAGACGCGATAATTCTGTCCCTGAGAGATCGATTTCTACCCGCCGATTCAGGCAGGTAGTGTAGACTTAGCCATAGTATAAGACCAGCACACTGAATCAGGCTGCCGGGCTCTAGACTGGCTACCAAGAGAAATGTAAAGTTGTACTGGGGGCAGTGCGGCTCGAGGGGCTGTTCTGGCAGCCAGGGATCACCAAGGCAGAAGTGTACTCCTGGCCACACCCCTTTTCATGACCACACCCCCTACGTGGGAGGCTGGGAAGGGTTCAGAGTGGGGCTGAGGCCATGGTTGGTTGTGTGCACCAAGGTGCACTGGACTGTGCCTCCCCAAAAGCCAGTTGGCCGACAACACTCCATATGTGGGGTCCTTTCGGTTCTCCTAAACTGCCCACACTATCCCCCACTACCATACCTATGGTGCCCATTGACATCTTGGCTGCGCCATCTCCTTCCCAGGGTCCAGGGGCTCACCCAGAAGCAAAGGCACCTTCGTCCCTCACCTCAGCTTCCTGCTTCTGGGGCAGGGAGGGTGCGACGCTGTATGGAATTTGGGGGACACTTTAGGATATTATGAACACCAATATTGTAAAATTGCCATGAGTGGTGCCAGATATGCCGGGTAAGGTATCTGCAAAAATGTTATCATTTTCCAAGTTGATGATCTTGTTTATATGTTTGTGTCACCTTTGTATTATGCGTTATAGCTATGTATGTATGCCTGTTTTTCAAACTTGTGCCATGCTTCTGAGTGACAACCCCAGACAGTTTGGCCTCAGAACTGCCTAGCCTACTTGATGGCTCCTCAAGCAACATCAGTTGTACAATGAACCCATTGAAAGGGTCAGGGATATACCTTATGACTCAGCAAGGAAGGGACATGCCTATGGACAAAACTCTAAGGCTTCCAGGCCATGTACTGGGCAGCTTGTGTTTGGAACAAAGGAAATCAAGCTGCATGGCAAAAGACTATAAAAGACTAAAAAAAAAAAACCCACACAGCCCTGTAGTAGGTTCGCGCCGGGGCTCTACCCTCCGGGACGGAGGGGCGCCACACCGACTCACTACAGCACAGGCAGTCAAAGCTCAGGTCCCTTTACGCAGGGGCTGAGCGGCCCACCGTTCAGGGAGCTCAGGCCCTCAAGCAGGGCTGAGCAAACACTCAACTAGCTCAGGCCTTTTGGTGCAGGGGCTGAGTAACAACCAACTGTTTAAAGTAGGCCCAGGCCCTGGATCAGGGCGGGGCATAAACAGTCACCGCTCAGGCCCTTTGGTGCAGGGGCTGAGCAACTATCAGTTACGGGGCTCAGGCCCTCTGGTGCAGGGGCTGAGCAACAATACACTTTGGGGGAGGCCCAGGTTCCTACCTGAGCGTTGGGTGAGGGAGAAGCCTGCCACCCGTGAGCGGGGTGGCAGGGGGGATGCAGGCCCACCCACTCCACTGCGTCCCAGCCCGGGGTCCTAGCAGCGGTTACTGCCGCTGCTGGTCAGTGGGGTGTCCTGACCGAAACACACTGACATCGGCTCACATGTGTCTGCAGCCTGACCGGGGTCGGCTACCCCCGGGCTACTTCCGTGTTCCCCCTCGGGGTCTACCTCGTTGGTGACGCCGGGTTCGGGCCAGTCCAGCAGCATCGGTTCCTCTGGTGCGGGGCTTGGGGGCAGGTCCGGCAGCTCTCCACCAGGGTAGCTGGCACGGGGCAGGCTTGGCTCCTCCTCAGGGTAGCTGGCCTGGGGCAGGCTTGGCCAGTCCTCCTCGGGGTAGCTGGCGAGAGGTAGGCTCGACCGGCGCGGTGGGGTAGCAGGCGGCTCGCGGCCTGTGGCTGTCTCCCAAGCGGGAGCTCGGCCCGGGACGTCTGCTCTCTCTGCCGGCCTGGGCTGCACTGAGCTCTGCAGGCGGGCTTTTATACTTCCGGGTCGGGGCCGTGACCTCGGAGGGGCGGGCGCTGGATCCGGTGGCTCCGCCCACGTTGGGGTTAGGGGAAGTTCGGCCCTATGCGGGACGGTGGGGCACCACACCACCTCACTACAAGCCCCCTTTATTGCATTCCAGTTCTCTGGCTCCTAATCAGGACGTAGGTCCAGTATAGTGAGAAGTTATTTAAAAAACATACAAAATGTTCCTCTGACCCCCAAAGGGTCAGCCATGACTATAGATTATAAAGACTATAAAAGGCAGCTGCATCTTCTGCTTCTTGTCTGCATTCCTGCTTCTTTACTCTGGAGTAACCTTTCTACAAACAAAGCTCTGGACAAAGGACTGAATGAGCCATCCAAGTAGTGGATGTGTTCCAGAGGGACTTTCAAGCCAGCAAACTCACCGATATTGCTAAGAACCTGATGGACTTTGAAGTCTTTGTATATATGGGACTGTTTTACCATTTAACATCTCTCTTCTTGTTCTTTCTTTTTCTTTATAATAAACCTTCAGTTTTAGACCCTAAAGGACTGGCTGGCAGCGTGGGATTTTGGGTAAGATCCAAACCGATACTGATCTGGTAACATGGCTGACCCTTTGGAGTCAAAGTAACGTTTTGTATGTGTGAGCAGAGTTTTTAAATAACTTCTCACTATACTGGACCTCGGTCCTGATTAGGAGCCAGAGAACTGGAATGCAATAAAGGGGGCTGTGTGATTTCTTTTTTTGCTTCTTGATAACCAGTGTGGGGGATCAGAAGCACAATTTATGACTGGTTGGGGAGTTTAACTTCAGTGTTACCCACCGGTCTTGGAAGTATCTGGTCTCTCTTTTGCAGCCTGCCCTGACCGTGGCATTTCCAGCGAAGGATGCCCTAGGTGCACTGGGCTCTTCTCTTTACCCTTCTGGCTGTGGAGGGGGCACTTGGGAGTAGGCTTCTCTTCTGGATGGCTGCAGCAATGGCACAGCCCACCCTGAGAGCCCAGGGATGGTGGGCAGGAGATCGTTCTAGACATAAGCAGCAGGGTGGAAGAAGTTGTGATGGCAAAAGTGGGAGCAGGCTACAATGGGGAGCAGTTAGGAGACAGGCTTAGGCGGAGTGCCAGCTGGGGGAATAAGATCTAGGAACTGGCATTTCGGCAGCAGAGCAGCTGTGCAGAGCCTTGAAGATCAAGCTGAGAAGCCTGGATGTGATGCAGAGGGTGAGAGCCCTGCTTGTTTCCTGCAGGTTTGAGCTACCATGAGCTCAGCTGTGTCAGAGCCACTCCAAACAAGGTGTCTCATGAGGTGGCGGGTGATCCTGGGCTCTGCTGCAGCAGAGAGTTCTGTGGGAGGCGGTTAAGGAAGGAAGAGGACAGGTGGCTCACGCACAACAAGGATCTGCCTATACAGAGACAGCAGAATCCTGGGCATTCTGCCTCCCTTCCAAAGACAATAGGCTTCCTCCATCACGTGCGCTTGACAGCCCTTCTGGACAGCCTGATTTACTTCTCTGCTCGAGCCAGATCGTCCCCTGTACACTGTGAGCTGAGGTAGGCATACAGCTAGAGTTTTGGCTGTGCTAGAATTCTGGCATTGCTAAGATGCTGAATAAGACTGTTAATGATAACTACAGCGTGGGAATTCCTATGTGCTAATTACTCCACCCCTTCTTACTGCAGTAGACACAACTTACTAGAAAACTGAATGCAGTCAGCATTTTAACATAACCGATCCTCATTAGCCAGGTGGGAAAAAGTTCCTCACTCCTACACAGCTTGTGGGAAATGATCCAGGATGTGACATGGAGGTTTGGTTTTCACATCAACTTCCCATACCAAATACTGGGGGAGACAAAAGTCTGACTTCTAAAGGAGCTGTGAAGAACAATGGAGCTGCGGTGGCAATACCTTTAAATACCGATGACCAAGGAACCAGGAGAATGATCAAAGGATTAGAAAACATGCCTCACAGTGCTAGACTCCAGGAGCTCAATCCATTTTGCGCAACAAAGAGAAGGTTAAGTACCAACATGATGAACCAATATTTGATATGGGCTCTTCAATCTAGCAGAGAAAGGTACAACACGATCTAATGGTTGGACATTCAAGCTAGACAAATTCAGAATGGAAGCAAGGTGTACATTTTTATCAGTGAGATTAATTTACCATTAGAACAATTTACCAAGGCTCATCATGGATTCTCCATCACTGGCAATTTTTAAAATAAAAAATGGATGTTTTTCTCAAAGATCTGGTCTAGAAATTATTTTGGGGAAATTCTGTGGCCTGTGTTATACAGGACATTCGACTAGATGATCACATTGGTCCCTTCTGGCTTCGGAATCTGTTAATCTACGATTTCTTTCAAACAAGTGAGTGTTAAGTGGAAGTCAGTGTTAAGGCTGCATCTGACCAAGCTCTTAAAAACCCACTTGTCACCCAGCTCATGAGTGATACTGCAAACAAACAAGTCAGAGCCGGGGAAAGAGTTACTTACCCATGATGCAAATGTTGTCCCTCGAGAGGGCGGCGCATGGGTGTATTGCACTTAGGTGTGCGTGCACTGAAGCTGGAGAGTTTTCCTCCGCTGTACCCATCGGGGCTGTACCTGCACTCTACACATCTCTGGGGCTCCTCCCAAGGCGCTGTAAGCAGGGCCGGCTCTAGGTTTTTTGCCGCCCCAAGCAAAAACATTCTTGGCTGCCCCCCACCCCAGCCCTGGGCTCCCCCCCCCCACCAGTGCCCTCCCCCACCCGCACCCCCTGCTGCCCCAACCCTGGGCTCTCTCTTCCCCCCCCACCTGCACCCCCTGCCGCCCCAGCCCTGGTCCCCCCCCCCAAACATGACCTCCTCGTTCACCACAGCAATCCCCGTTTACACTTGCAGTGGGGATCAAACCGTTTCTCCTATTTTTATTTCACTTTAGTATAAATCTCGCCCCCCTCCCGGGCCCCCATCTTTAGTGCTCCAAATGCACATGGAAAGCATAGGGACTAACTCTCAACCCTTGTACCCGGAAAGGGATGGGGATCTAGTAAAGAGGGTTCAGGCAGAGGAGCGGGTGTGGGGGTGCTTGGGGGCTCTACACTGGCAGAGAAGCAAGGTGTGATGTACTCGCGGAGGAGGGTGGAGGAGGAGAGGGGGTATCAGAAGGGTTGCGGGAGAAGAGGTGCAGGGGAAGGGGGAGGTGCGGGAGGAGAGGGCTGGGGGAGGGTACAAGGGGAGAGGTGCGGGTGAAGAGAGAGTACAAGGGGAAGGGGTGCGGCGAAGGAGCGATGGGGGGAGGTACAAGTGAAGAGGCTGTGAGCGGGATGGGGGGTGCAAGGGCTGAGAGGGGCAGGCGCTGACAGCTGCTTCCCCAGCCCCGTGCAGGCAGAGCCGACAAGACGGACACTGACCTGAAGGTGCCCGAGCCGCGGGGATCCTCGCTGCCCTGCTCGGAGCCAGGCTCTGCCTCTCCCCACCCCTGGCCCTGTGGGGGCCCGGGGCAAGCAGCGTGGGGCTGAGGTGGAGGAGGTGCGTGGTGGGCTGGGTCCGGGGGCAGCTCCCTGGCAGCTCGAGCGGCCCAGCCACTCACCCCATCAGCGCGCGAGCCGGGATCCGCGCCCCTGCCCAGCCCAGTGGCGCGCCCTGCACAGCCCACTTGGGCAGGGAAACACTACGCCGCCCTGGGGAGACATAGAGCAGCAGCGGTGGTGGCAGTGGCAGCAGGACCCCTCCTCCCTCCCTGCATCCCGGGCCCCGCTTCCCTCCTTCCCCAGCTCCTCACACACTCTGGGAGCCCTTCTGGCCGCCGCAGCTTGGGCTCGGCTCCAGAGAACGATGCTCTTGCTCTCCAGCGGCAGGGCTCTGGCCAGGGCCAGCTCCCATCTTTTTGCCGCCCCAAGCAAATAAATAAATAAATAAATAAAGGGGGGCCGGAGTGCCGCCCCTTGGAAAGTGCCGCCCCAAGCACATGCTTGGAGCGCTGGTGCCTAAAGCCGGCCCTGGCGGTAAGGGTGGCACTACACCCCTGAGTTCCTTTGCACCGGAACATGGCGTAACAGGACTGCAATGAAGAGGAGATGGCGTCGGGGGCGTGGAATACACATATGCAGCAACATCTTGAAGAACAATAGTTACAACACAGGTAAGTAACCATTTTCTCTTCTTTGAGTGGTTACATAACGTGCATCCCACTCAAATGACTCACAAGCCGTGCCGCTAGGAGGTCAGACCCAAAGTCGACTTAAGCAGCGCCTTCCCCAAATTCGCATCCCATCTCGATGCAGTTGTGATGGCATAATGATGAGTGAAAGCATGCACTGAGGACCAAGTGGCAGCCATACAAATGTCCAAGATGAGGGCGCCTTTTGGAAAAGTCACCAAAATAGCTTGAGCGCCCATTGAATGAGCTCAGTGGAGGAAGGGTGGTCACTGCCTCGCAAGCCGTGCTAAGACAGGAAGCAATCCATCTAGAAACCGACTGTGTTGTAGCTGCTTGACCTCTCGTTCTGTCAGCATAAGAAACAAACAGCTGTTGAGACAGCCTGAAGGGGTTAGTCCCGTCTAGATAAAAGGCTAATGGTCACCTTACCTCCAAAATATGTTGATGTTCTTCATCCTTATGTGAATGTGGTTTGGGGAAAAAAAGAACAGAAACAAAAAATTGTAAGTATATTGTCTAGTCCAGCCAATGAAAATCAGATACCACTTTAGTTAAGAACATCGGATTTGGCCTCAAAACTACCTATCTTTGAAAAATACTGCATATGGCAGTCCTGCCGTGAGAGCCTGAAGCTCACCCACTCTTCTGGAAGATATAACAGCAATGGGAAAGGACATCTTCTGACCCAGGTGAGGGAAAGAACAGGTAGCAATAGGCTCAAAGGGAGGGTTCATTAAAGCAGCTAATACCATGTTAATACCACAAGTTGGCAATGCGTTCTTTGCAAAGGGAAAAAGTTGAACAATCCCTTTTAAAATTCTAGAGACCATCGGGCTTTAAAAAAAAATCTTGCCTGAATGGGAGGGTGAATTGCTGAGATCACTGATAAGAGAACTGTCAGGGAGCTTAGAGAAAGGCCCAAGGATTGGAGAAGTAGCAGGTACTCCAACAGGCGAAAGTCCTACAGTTTCATTGCTTCTGACAAAGCTGATCATACAGTGCCCTCCTTGTCTGTTTAGGTAGTACATTGCATGTATTGTCAGTCAATATCTGGACCGACAAGCCCTAGATATGAGGAAGTAAATCACAGCAAGGTTTGTGAATTGTCCAGAATTTGAGGGCATTGATATGAAGGGTCGCTTTGTGTTGCATCCATAAGGCTTGGTTTTTCACATTCTCTATGTGAGCACCCCATTCTATCAGGGATTCATTGGTAATGATGGTCTCAGATGAAAAGGGACAAGAAAGTAACATGCCACAGTATAGGTCGCTCAGATCCTTCCGTCATTCTAAAGAAGCTAGGTCCTTAGGAGGTACATGGACCAACTTCTCTAATGGGATGTCGTTATCCAGTTATCTGTAATGGGAGGATGGGCAGGTGAAGCCTGGCGTGTTGGGTGAGGTAAGGTAGCCACCACTACCATGCACTTGGTAAATAATCATGGGGCCAACGACAGGCTGGAGGGAAGTACTAATAGTGTTGGCCTGCCGTTACAAATCTTAGAAACTTCCTGTGACTTGGCAAGACTGCTACATGGAAATAGGCATCCCGGACATTGAGAGCAGCAGACCAGTCATTGCAATCTAGGAAAGGAATAATTGATGCTAGGGAGACCATGCAAAATCTTTTGTACTCTATGGACTTGTTGAAATTTTGAAGATCTAGGATGGGTCTCAGGCCCCCTTTGGACCTGGAGATCAGAAAGCATTGTGAGTAAAACCCCTTTCACCAGTGTGGAAAGGGAACTCTTCTATGGACCCTAGATTGAGCAGAGTCTTAACATCTTGAAGGAACACTGACTCATAACATGGGTCCTGGAAAAGGGAGAGGGAGATGGGTGGGAAAAAGCTGGATAGACTATCTCCATTTCACAGTGCTTAGGACGCATATGTCTATTGTTCTAGATTCCCAGGCTCTAAGGACATGGGACACTCTGTCCCCAAACGTGCGTGCAGTGGAAGACAGAAGGAAGGTCACTGGTAACTGCATTGCTGTCCTCGAAAAAATCAAATGGCCTGCTTCCCTACAGCTAAGGATGAATTTGTGTTGAGCGTAGTAATTTATACTCCCTTTGTGAGAAATCAGGGTGTCTTCCTGGATAGAAAGGCTGCCTTTAACAATGCTATTCGTATTGCTGCTGTGGTTGACTCTGTATTGGCACCTCGCGGGGGCTGGGATATGGAGCCCTCATGAACAATGCATAGGCTAAGGGTCTTTAAAAGAATGTAAACCTTACTGATTTCGTCCAAAAACAAAAAAAAAAAGACCATTGTACGGAAGGTCTTCTATATAGTGTGTTGGATGTCCGTAGCTATGGCTGAGTTCTGTAACCACAAGTCTGCCCATTGTAATTGCAGAAGCCATCACCCTAAAAGAAGGATAAGCCACGTTAAGCTCATACTGGAGAGACCTCTTGGCCACCATGCGATCTTCTGCCAGGAAAGCTTTAAATTCTACCCTTGTGTCTTCTGGGAATTTCTTAGTAAACTTGGACATTGAGTGCAGGTTTACAAAGCCACACTGAGCTAATGGCACTTGCTGGTTCATTAAACTCATCTGGAGAGAGTGACACTTTATAAACTTTTGCCTACTTTCCTACGGTTAGGCTCACAATTAGGGTAAATTTGAAGGCCCAGTTATCACCCCATTACCCTCAGGCTGTATTTGAGGAATGACCCTCATCTAAGTCCTAATTATGCAAGCTTGAATTTAGTGAGAAATAACTGTGATGCCAACTGGGTAATGAGACAAGAGAGGCCCCACTCCCACCCACATATGCTTGCAAGAAGGCACCAAGTAGATTCCTTCTAGTAGGCCTCTGCTTCTTCCCTTCTGCCCTGCATCCTATGCCATCCATACAGAGTGAATCCTATCATCATCATCAATGTGGAACATTATGGGGCCAGAAAGATCTCACATGTTGAATGGTCTCCCTTCACTCTGTTGATAGAATTAGCAGAGAAATCCAGAGGCTGGAAAATATAGTCTCATGATTCTTTTCCTAAAGTGATAAAGGAGAGGAAGGAATCTCCCAAGACTTGGCAAGAACCTGAAAAGATCCAGAAAAAGAGGCACCTGGACTTTCTGGATATTCCTTTGTGTGCTGAGGCAGGTACAAAAATAACCTTGGTTATTTCTCATATCTAGTAACCAAGTGTGTGTAGGTCTGTTGGACAAACAATTCACAAACTGCAAAAAGAAGAACAGGAGTACTTGTGGCACCTTAGAGACTAACAAATTTATTAGAGCATAAGCTTTCGTGGACTACAGCCCACTTCTTCGGATGCATATAGAATGGAACATATATTGAGGAGATATATATACACACATACAGAGAGCATAAACAGGTGGGAGTTGTCTTACCAACTCTGAGAGGCCAATTAATTAAGAGAAAAAAAAACTTTTGAAGTGATAATCAAGCTAGCCCAGTACAGACAGTTTGATAAGAAGTGTGAGAATACTTACAAGGGGAGATAGATTCAATGTTTCTAATGGCTCAGCCATTCCCAGTCCTTATTCAAACCGGAGTTAATTGTGTCTAGTTTGCATATCAATTCTAGCTCAGCAGTCTAGCTCAGAGTCTGTTCTCTAAGGTGCCACAAGTACTCCTGTTCTTCTTTTTGCGGATACAGACTAACACGGCTGCTACTCTGAAATTCACAAACTGACTTTCCATTTTGTAGCAATGTCACTTTCTAGCTGGGTTGGGCTAAAAGTGGATTTTCTCTGGCATCAGTTAATTTCTGGAGCAAGTTCTTTACTCTGTGGACTCCACATCCTTCTCCTCTCTTTGTTTCTGGGTACCTACGGCTTCAAATTCATGTATTTTAGCAGCATCCAGGAATTCCTTATTCTTGAACTGGAGTCCATTGTCCGTTATTAAAATCCTTAGACTTTTATGAGGTTCAAAGAGGAATTCAATGTGTCTCAGCATGCTTGAAGTGGTAATATTGTAACCAGTCCTGCTTGGGCCAACAGCAGTGTTGGAATCCCAGACCTACAGAGCTCACAGCAGCAGCTTGTACGTCTTGATCAAAAGAACTAAATTCATTAAGTGAAAGTAGTTTCTTATGTGGACTAGTCACTAGAGGGAGACAAAGATACATACATTTCCAGGGGGGATTCAAGTGTAACTACTTCTGGTAAATTACTGAATATGGTAATCTTGGATTTCTTCATCCAAATGTCAAGACCTCAAACTTCGTACAAATGTCAAGACCTCAAACTTTTTTTGCAAAACAGAATAGTTGTTTTCCAGCCAGCCCTAATTACTGCTTATTCACAGGCAGAATATGACTCCTCTAACTTGCCTTTTTCACTGTCATTGCACAATGTCCGTCACGCATAACTTCCAATATTTTCCTTCTCATTGCACTGGGAATGACTGTTTTTGTATTTTTCATGTTTATTCCTGAAATTCATTACAGTAATACCAGCTTCACAATAAGCTGTTTCTCTTTCCAGTTCATCTCCTATTCCTGAGTGATGATACAGCACATGATGGTTGTCTCCCATTCACACATATTATTACTGCTTGTGCCAGATCATCCGGTTGTGTCATCAACCTGGGCATGCATTCTTGACAACTTGACTGTAATTACCAGGTGATTCCGGGCTAGAACATCAGGGTTGCATAACATTTCTGTACTTTCAATTTCTAGTCTTGTGTATTACAATCACTGGTTTATCAGCAATTTCAGCCTTGAAGCGGAGATCAACAAGAACCTAATGGAACGTCGTACAGACATAAGCAAAGCTTAATCTCACTTTTTGGATTTGTGAAAACATTTCCTCTGCTGGTGTCATAGCTCTTACTGCAACTATTACAACAGCCCTTGAGTCCTGTGTGGCTCCCAGCCTTTCCTTTGAAGCACTTGCGGAGAACCAATCTCTTTCTGTGAGTCAAAACATCACATCCAACGTGCTGAGATCAACATTACAAATCCTTGGATTTGCATACTTTGGCATCCATGCTTATTCTGTATCTTAGTGAAGGGATTTTCTTGGATGAATAGTTCAATCTGCAAGTTGCCTATGAACCCATGTACAAAATTCAATATGTCTTTGTGACGGGGGCCCCGCGTGTCGAGCTGGGGTACCCCCGTCGGCCCAGTGCGGGGTTGGTACACCCTGTCACACAGTCATCGGGATTCCCCATTAAGCGGGTGATTTTGGTCAAGTGGGTCCCGGCCCCCTGATGGGGTCACTTAGACTAATAGTCCTTGGGTCCCTGAGTGGGCAAAACGAACAAGCAGTCTGAGGCCCTGCAGCCTCCCGGCTGGGGCAAAGCAAACAAACAGGGGGGAGGCATAGCTCAGTGGTTTGAGCATTGGCCTGCTAAACCCAGGGTTCTGAGTTCAATCCTTACGGGGGCCACATAGGGATCTGGGGCAAAATCAGTACTTGGCCCTGCTGGTGAAGGCAGGGGGCTGGACTCAATGACCTTTCATGGTCCCTTCCAGTTCTATTTAATTAAAAAAAAAAAAAAAAAAGTCTGGAGGCCTGAAGCCTCTCTACAGTACCACACTGCCTCCTCTAGCTGGCAGTGATCCAGCACCCCCATCAGTCTCTGTAGTCAGTGAGTTATCCACATTGTAGTCCAGCTCCATGGGCCGCGTTGCTGGTACCTCTGGAGGAGCCCCCAGGACACACCCTTACTCCTCCACAGCCAGCCCTGACAGAGCTGGGCTGCCTCCTTTTATCTGGTTCCTCCACTTGGAGCATGCTCAGCAGAGGAAAGGGGGTGTGGCCTCTTGGGCCCACAATGATTGGTCCGCCCCCATCACAGTCTTGCAGTCTCTGATTTCCCTTATCGCTGGGTCTCAACATTCTTGCCAGTGCTCAGATCTAAGATTAAGCAGGCATTCTTCCATGTGTTGTCAAAGTCTCTTCTCAGGAAGTGAATTCTACTACTGGTCAACATTTTTCGGAGACAGATTTTTCATGAAAAAATTGTTTTACCGAAAGCTAATTTTTTTGAGTAAAAAGAAATCATGTTTGACAAAATTTGATTCCCCCCGGATTTTTAAATGAAAAAAAAATGGAAGAAAAAAGTACTCTTTGGCATTTTCAAAAAATTATGGATAAAATCCTACATTCTCTAAGGGCTTGGCTACACTTGCATCTGTAGAGCGCCAGGAGTTAAACCAGCCTTCGGAGACCGCAGCAGGGAAAACGCTCCCGCGTGTTTACACTGTCAGCTGCCAGCGCACTGGCGTGGCCACATTAGCCGTTCTTGCAATGCCGCAGAGAGCAGTGCATTGTGGTAGCTATCCCAGCATGCAAGTGGCTGCAGCGTGCTTTTCAAATGGGAGGGGTGGAGTGTGACAGGGGAGTGTGTTGTGTGTATGTGAGGGGAGAGACAGTGTGTTTTGGGGGACAGAGAGTGTGTCAGCATGCTGTCCTGTAAGTTCAGACAGCAGCAGACCCCCCGCCCGCGCTTCCCTCTCTCTCACACACTAACGCCTCGGCAACAGCAGCATTCCACAGTAACGGTTTGCTTTGTCCCGCAGCAGATAAGCAGCCAGCTGTCAGAAACAGAGCTTTGAAAGAGAATATCCGCATACCTACAGCCAAGTTCAAAACAAAGACAAGAGTGGCCACTTGACTTCAGGGGATTATGGGACATTTCCAGAGGCCAATCACAGCGCAGTAATCCAACACGTCATCCACACTGACACCTGGGCATTTCAGCCAGGGCGTAGCAAGCTTTATGCTTCTCGTGGAGGTATCAGGAGCGCTCCAGGCGCTCTACGTGCCTTGCCAGTGTGGACACCTCAGGAGTTAGGGCGCCCGGGGCTGATTTAATGTGCTCTAACTTGCAAGTGTAGCCAAGCCCTAATTTTTTTCAAATTTCTTCTCTCAGAAGAAAGGGCGGAAATAAAGGTAGAGTAAGAAAAAGTAACACTTAAAAATGAAAACTGTCAACACTTTCTTATTGTTTTCCAATTGACAGAACTTGAAAGGCAGTGAGAAAATGTCAGAGGGTGGTAGAACCAACAACAAACCTCCACCCACAACACTTCCCACAACTGGCAAAATTTGGAAAACAGCCCGAAAGTGGGTGGAAATAGTTTTTGTTTAATATTTTCCCTGGGGGAAATCATGATTTCCTGATGGAAGACTATTTATTTTCCCCTTGAAAATTCCTGCAGGAAAAATTCTCGTTTTCTGGCCCACCCCACTGATTTCCATTGTATTAAACTGACATTTAGCTTTGCTCAATTTAAGCTGCTTTCTCTTTGTAATAGCGGTGCTGCCCTAGGCTATCACATTATCAGGGCACCCTTTCACTCCAATAACACATTCTATTATCTGGGATATTACACAATGAAATACAGTATTACTTGCACGTATGTTCTCCAAAAGACAATGTCAAGAAACAGCATCTGCCAACTAGTATATTAAATATGGTAATCTTGGAAATTTCTTCATCCAGGGCAACCTGCCCGTGCATCAAATTTGCTAAAAAATTTGGCTGCCAGCATCTCATCATACATCCAGTTTCTTGTGGGTGTATAGACATATTCCCCATGAAAGGCCTTCTTCGGGTCCTTTGCCCCCCTTACATTTCTGCAATTACTAAGCGGCAGACCCAGTATCTTGGCTCTATGAAAGACACTATCTGCTCAGTTCTGGACTCATTGAAAGCTTGTGGAGAGGCATGCACGTGTTCCATGCCCTCCCATAGCAGCTACCCTTTTCTGGGACCACACCTTTGTATGCTGCAATGAGCCCATTCCCATCAGATTGAGGATGATTGCAACAGTTACGACCAGGACTCCCTCTGGCATATTCCCTTGTGACTAGGCCAAACACCTCCAACGTGTCTCAGCCCAAGAAGGATTGATCTCCTCTCTGGGCTCCTCCCAAGCCCTTTTGTCACTGCCTTGTCTTGGTGCATCGGTGACAGCTCCACACACCCACGACTGGAATTTATCCCTCATGATAAGATTTGAATTTCACTGTTGACTTCTCCGGCTTTCCACATTCTTTGTACAATGCAGCATCAATTTCTATTACCACATTCATTTGGGCGCCACGGCCTGTTTTATATATCACATGATTTATTAGTCATTCTCTGGCGTTTGCAGCTTCTTTCCCTCTCATGTTTATGGGCGGCTCATTGGCTTCATTCAAGGTATCTGTACTTTGTGTTTTTAGCCCATGCGTTTGCCTGTTTGGGCTATACACTTTGCAACATGAGCTTGGCTTGATAAGTAATTTGGGATTAAGACCATGTAAAACCTGGAGATTAAATTAAGCTTTGCTTTGCAGCGGATGAATTTCTCATGGTGCTACTGTGAATTATTGTGCAGTAAACATAGCAGCAACCACATGGAATAGCTACAGGATAATGGACCTGACCCAAAGCCCATTGAAGTCAATGGAAAGAATTCACTAGGTTTTAGTTCTGATCCAGCAAGATGTGGGCCTGACCCCAAAGCCTGGATTCAAACACCACAGAATTTGGGAAAACTCTGCATCTGAATCCAAACTTTGTGGATCAGCCAGTCTCGAAGATTCAACTCTGGCTCACCACTCCACTTAAACACACAGCACTTAGATATATTTATTGTGAAAACACGAATCAGTTTGTTAGCAGAGAACAGAGATTCAAATGATAGTAAATAGGAATATTGGAAACAAATGGTTACATGATCGTATAACGAAAGACTAACTCAGAATGCAAACGCCCGAGGGGGCTGAATTGAGCTTGAAGGGTGACCTTGATAGCAGCATGTCCCAACTTTTAAGTGCTGGGCTTTGCTAACACAATGTTCTTTTAATGCTGGTTTTTTGGTACGTAATTATTGTCTGCATCACGGTAGCCACAACCAAAATCAGGGCCTGTCATGGGGTCGGTGCGGGCTCTCCCACTTTTCCGCCTGCGCCTTGAGTTTAGGCTGGTATAATAAAGACACTTCCATGCCTTCTTTTGTTGGATCACCCAAGTGTCTTTATTTACCGCGTTCGTGCTGTTCCCCGGTCTCCCAACAGCTAGTGCTCCACAGACCCTCCCCAGGGTCTCCTGCTTTTGAGGCTTCCTCCTTTGGTAAGGAGACAACAATGCTACCCACCCTCCTGTCTCCTCCCAGTCTAGCCTCCTCTCTGAGGTGTGTTCAGGGTTTTTATAGCCCTCCCGGGCCTCAGCCCAGCTGTCAGCACGCAGCTCAGCACGTTCCTCTGAGCCAGCCCTGATTGGGGCTTGTAGCTGGGCCCACTGCTGAATACCTGTGTCTCTCCCCTGGCCTCCTGGCCAGAGAGCAGACTGCAGCCAGCATGGCAGGGCTTTAAAGGGGGTTTTACCCCTGCCCTGAGAAAATCCCTGCCCAAAGGTGTCTCATGAGGTGGAGGGTGATCCTGGGATCTGCTGAAGCAGAGAGTTCTTTGGGAGGCAGTTAAGGAAGGAAGAGGACAGGTGGTTCACGCACAACAAGGATCTGCCTATACAGAGACAGCAGAATCCTGGGCATTCTGCCTCCCTTCCAAAGCCCTTCTGGACAGCCTGATTTATTTCTCTGTTCGAGCCAGACCTCCCCTTTCACTGTGTGAGTTCAGCTGAGCATAAAGCTAGAATTTTGGCATAGCCAATATGCTGGGTAAGGTTTTTATTGATAATTGTAGTGTGGGAATGCACAGGTACTAATTACTCCACCCCTTATATCAAAGTTGATACTGCTTCAAGGAAATAATAATGAATGCAATGAGAAGTTTATTTTAAGTCGTCCTAATCGGCCAGGTGAGGGGAAGTCCCAAACTCTTACACAATTTGGTTGCATAAAAAATGATCCAGGGTGTGATATGGAGGTATTGTTTTCACAGCAACTTCTGCTACCAAAAAACGGGGAAGAAAAGAGTCTGACTTCTAAAGGAGTTGCAATGATTAAAGGACCAGCAGTGATGCAATATTTTCAGATACAGATTACCGGGCCTGACTTTCACTAGTAGTTGTCAATCAAGGCTGAGCCAGTGTGCAATGAGCCAATATCTGTAATATTCCTTGGTCCTTATGAAGGAGACATAAACAAAGTTGAGGTACTGGTTCTGTATTAGCGGAAAGATCATCCCCGAGTCTCTGTGCCATTCTCAACCTCCTTGTGTTGAGCCAGACTAGACAGAGCCAACCCTCAACATGGCTCTCTCACAGAGTTATCGTTTCATCTCCCGGTTCCAAATAAAGATGAATGTTAGACACAACCGTATATATGCAAATACAAGCCCCTAATAACTCACTAACAATTTTCAATTAGTCTTTGAGGTGTGCTGCTCAGTCTTGTGAATCTGGTGTTATCCTTTCATGTGTGGTGTTCAGTACCACCTGTGTGCACCCATTCAGTGGACTCCTCTGTTGCTGACACAGAGTGCCCGAGGAAAGCAACAGTGGGGTTCGTTGCCCGGTGTGCTTCGCGCCAATGAACACACCAGGGTGAAGAAGCAATCAAAGTTTATTTGAGATCTCAAAGCGGTGCAAGGAAACAGGCACATCTCAGATCAAGCACACTGAGTTTTCCCTTTTTATTCTTTTTGCAGCTAAGCTCTTCCCTCTTCACCCCTCCCTCACCATTCCCCCCTCCACGCCTACCTTCTGTAGTAGTCATGTTAAAAAGGTAGGAATTACATTTAAGCAGTTAAATCATCTTGGCGGCTATAAGTCTAGCTCGTTAGTAACTTTCCTTTAAACCGTTATCTTGTCCTTTCCCCCTTTGATTTATTATCTCCCCTTCAGCCAGAAACATGCAGGCCTCATTATTACCGCTTGGTACCGGTATGAGCGGGGGGTTGCAACTGATAACTGGCTGCTACAAATTCCATTTTGCACCTGCTTTTGAGGTCGATTAGAGTTTAAACATGGAAGGAGTTTGGTTCATTTAGGTCTAGAGCAGGAAGGCTTCTTCGACACTCGTGGTCTTCCACCCTCCTGAGTTACCTAGGGTTATGCCTAGTGACACCAACACCTCCATGACCCTTGCTGGTTCCATTTCTGCAGATTTGGACTCTGCCCCCCGGGCTGTCTCATTTTTTGTCTCCTTGTCCTCCCTTCATCCAGGGGTTGCTTGGAGGCGTTTCCTATTCCATCTGTATGTCAGTTTCCTCAGGAGTGACAACCTCATAGGACCTAGGAGCCACTCTGTGAGAGACCCCAGCCTTTTGTGACCAAGTTCTTGCCTCATATACTTGTACACGATCCTGTTGCTCCACAGACTCAGGTTCTTACGACCCCTGTCATCATGACCTTTTTGTTTTTTTTGGTCCGTTTTCTTATACATAGTGAAGCCATTTTATCTGTTACACCAATTTCTACACCGTTAGGCTTTCTTCTTTTCTATTTGTAAGGGGTCTATTGGCCCCTTACTAAAACTCAGTGGGGGGTTTTGGTTGGCTAGGTCCCAGTACCAAAAGGAAGGGGAAGAGTCGATGGGAAACCAGGACCCTGAGACTGACAGTCCCCAGGGGCAATGGGGAGAGGCCAATGCTCCAGGTCAGCCTGATTGACAGGGCAGACAGGCTAATGACGGAGTCAGGGGGTCAGAAAGGTCCCATCCTCTGTGTGAGCTGGAATCGCCCTGAGTCACACAGACAGAGTGGGGCTGAGCTAAGGAGAGAGAAGACCCTGTGCCGGGAGCAGAGCTGCAGCCACAGACCCAGAGACACAGCCCAGGAGAGAGCAGACCCTGTGCTGGGAGCAGGGCTGTAGCCACAGAGCCTGAGAAGCAGCCCAGGGGGCTGGAGGCAGAGCAGCAGCATCAGTGCTGAGGCCGAGTGGAGCCGGAGCTAGAACAATGGAGCTGGGGCTGGGGCTGGAGCAGTCTAGAGCTGGGTGTGGTGAGCAACTGGGGCCAGCCAAGGGGGACCCTGGGCAAAGGGCCCAGCGCAGAAAGACACCCCCAGCCCAGGGTCCTTGCAGGCCAGACTGGGAGGGGGATCTTAACCCAATGGGGGGCTGACGCTGGGAAGAAGGGTCCCACCACGCAAAGCCCGGAGGTGTGTGGCCACCGCTAGAGCAAGTGTCCAACCCGCAGCATCCCTGCAGCACAGCCGGGGCCTGAGAAGGAGCCTGGGACCTACAAGGAACAGACTGTGAACTGCCCGGACGTTCCAGAGACACTGTTTGTGATGTTCCCTGCCACAGAGCAGGGGGATGTGTTTCCTTCAACCTTTCCCATTTTTCCTTATTCTTTTTAAAATTAATTGCTGATTAAATAAATTGTATTTGCTATAAATTGTATGTAATGATCAGTGAGTCAGGGAAGTGTCCAGTGCAGAGAGAGTACCCCGGAGTGGGGACATCTTAGCCCCTGTCCTAAGTGGCCACAGCAAGGTTGAGGGTCGAGCCCCCCAGGAATCCTGAGCCCAGCCTTGTTGGGGTTATGAGGACTCTGCCAGACAGAAGGGAGGAAGGGGAGTCCTCGAGGTCAGGCAGACCTCTGGGTAAAGGGAGTGGGAGCGAGGACTCAGATCCTTGCGCTAGCCCATTTCACTGGGGTAGTGCAGAAGCAAGGAAAGTTCCCCACAATAGCAGGACCATTCCCTCGCTTACATATTGAACAAAACCTCTGCTGGTGACAACCCATGTGTAAGGGGGCATGACGCATTTCCCACAGAAAATGCACGGATTCGAGTGGTTGTGCTTTCACTGTATCCTTTTATTTTAAGTATTCTCCACCATTTCCATAACAATCCCTATGCAACAGTTTGAATACAGCACCACCACAATTTTTTGGCCTTCTCCCCAGGACCTCAGGGGAACAGAGGTCTCTCTCCTTTGAGGCCTCCCTTTAACTGGTCTCAACTAGCCTTAATCTCCTCTCTTTCCCCCTGGTACTTCCTTCCTGCTTTTTTGTTAGCCTTGGATTGATGGGGTAAGTGGCTCCTGATCCCACCAAGCCGGCCAACCTGATTGTCTAATTACCGCTGCCAGCTTTCTCAAGGGGAGCTAATTAACTTTTGAGTGATCAGAGCACAGACTCACCTGTTTGCTCCCTGCACTCTGTCCCACCACGCTTTAAGGGGGCAGCAATTTTAAGTAAGAGTTAGACTCCTCCTTAACTGTGATTAATTGGCAGCCCTCGTTTACAGCTTTGTTTGTTAGCAAATTGTCTGAACTCACATCCATCAAACTGTGGACCATTATTTGACACACCCACTGCCGGTATACCGTGTCTAACAAAAAAGAACTTCATGTGCATAATAACATGTTTTGCTGTAGTGTTTTCTAGCAATGCTATTTTTGGAAATTGCAATAAATAATCCCAAACCAGTGCACAGTTTCTTCTAGCGTATGTGAACAAATCAATGCCCACTTTTACCATGGAACTAAACTCTCCTGAGTAAATATTATGGGCTCCTTTACTTGACTGGGTCTGTATTTCTATCATGTTTCACAAGCTCTAATGGTTTCTTCTATGTCCACATCTATGTACCAGATGGAGGATAGCTAATATAATGCCTATTTTTAAAAAAGGCTCCAGAGGTGATCCTGGCAATTACAGGTGGTAAGCCTAACTTCAGTACTTGGCAGATTCATTGAAACTATAGTAAAGAACAGAATTATCAGACACATAGATGAACACGATTGTTGGGGAAGAGTAAACATGGTTTTTCTAAAGGGAAATCATGCCTCACCAATCTACTAGAATTCTTTGAGGGGGTCAACAAGCATGTGGACAAGGGTGATCCAATGGATACAGTGTACTTAGATTTTCAGAAAGCCTTTGACAAGTCCCTCACCAAAGGCTCTTAAGCAAAGTAAGCTGCCACGGGATAAGAAGTACGATCCTCTCCTGGACCAGTAACTGGTTAAAAGATAGTATCAGAGGGGTAGCCGTGTTAGTCTGAATCTGTAAAAAGCAACTGAAGAAGTGAGGTTCTTACCCACGAAAGCTTATACTCCCAATACTTCTGTTAGTCTTAAAGGTGCCACAGAACCCTCTGTTGCTTTTTACTGGTTAAAAGATAGGAAGCAAAGAGTAGGAATAAATGGTCAGTTTTCAGAATGGAAAGTGGTAAATAGTGGTGTCCCCCAGGGGTCTGTACTGGGACCAGTCCTATTCAACATATTCAAAAATGATCTGGAAAAAGGGGTAAACAGTGAGGTGGCAAAATTTGCAGATGATACAAAACTACTCAAGATAGTTAAGTCCAAAGCAGACTGTGAAGAGTTACAATGGGATCTCACAAAACTGGGTGACTAGGCAACAAAATGGCAGATGAAATTCGATGTTGAGAAATGCAAAGCAATGCACATTGGAAATCATAATCCCAACTATACATATTAAATAATGAGGTCTAAATAAGCTGTTGCCACTCAAGAAAGAGATCTTGGAGTCATTATGGATAGTTCTCTGAAAACATCTATTCAAATTGCTGTGGCAGTTAAAAAAGTGAACAGAATGCTGGGAATCATTAGGAAAGGGATAGATAATTATAAGACAGAAAATATCATAAAGCCTCTATATAAATCCATGGTATGCCCACATCTTGAATACTGCATGCAGATGTGGCCACCCCATCTCAAAAAAGATATATTGGACTTGGAAAAGGTTCAGAAAAGGGCAATGAAAATGTTTAGGGGTATGGAATGGCTGTCGTATGAGGAGAGATTAATAAGAATGGGACTTTTCAGCTTGGAAAAGAGATAACTAAAGCGGGTTATGATAGAGGTCTATAAAATCATGACTGGTGGGGAGAAGGTGAATAAGGAAGTGTTAAGCAGCAGGTTTAAAACAAACAAAAGGAAGTATTTCTTCACACAATGCACAGTCAACCTGTGGAACTGTTTCCAGGGGATGTTGTGAAGACCAAGATTATACCAGGATTCAAAAAAGAATAGATAAATTCATGGAGCATAAGTCCATTAATGGCTATTAGCCAGGATGGACAGGGATGCAAAACCATGCTCTGAAGTGTCCCTAACCTCTGTTTGCCAACAGCTGGCAATGGGCAACAGGAGATGGATCACTTGATGATTCCCTGTTCTGTTCATTCCCTCTGAAGCACCTAACATTGGCCACTGTTGGAAGACAGGATACTGGGCTAGATGGACCATTGGTTTGACCCAGTATGGCTGTTCTTACATTTACATTCATTTGAGGGCAGCATAAAATATCTCTAGCCCTCCATTTACATTTTTCCATTTCCAATTGTCCTTCATGTATCCAATTTAGCATGTCTGTCGGTAATGCTTTTGGAACAATTAGCTAGGGTAGGCAAGCCTGCGGCCCGGAACTTGGGCTTAGCGCTCTGGGGCTAGGGGTGTGGCGGCCATGGTGCCTCGGTGCTGGTGGCATTGGGTAGCTGGGGCCACGGTGCCAGGCGCTCCAGGGTTGGGGGTACTGGGGCCATGGTGCCCTGGTGCTGGTGGCACTTGCGTTGCTGGGGCCACAGTGCCTGGCACTGCAGGGCTAGGGGAACTCAGGCAGGCTGGCCAGGACTGGGGCCAGCGGCTGCAGTGGGGGGCTCGGGGCTCCGCTGGTGGAGGGGGGGCAGACGGGGTGGGACCTCCGGCAGAAGAGATGGGGCCAGGCGCTAACCTCCCCGAATGGGTGGCTCACACGCTGTCCATGGCCACTAGGTCATGGTTATAATTTTGGGAGGTGCTGAGATGTGCACAGTGATAGATGTGGTTTAAAAAGATGGGTGGATAGAAATTACTATTATTAAAACTGTTTATTAATTATTATTATTACTGAGGATGTGCCTAGGAGCCCCATGACCTCACCGTGTTAGCTGCTGTTCAAGCACAGGCCAAGGGTACGTCTATACTACCCGGATCGGCGGGTAGTGTTCGATGTATTGGGGATCGATTTATCACGTCTCATGTAGACACGATAAATCAATCCCCGAATCGACACCTCGGCAGGAGGAGTAAGCGGAGTCGACGGGGGAGCCAAGGCAGTCAACTTGCTGCCATGAGGACGGCCAGGTAAGTCAAATAGCATAGTTGAAGTTGCATATCTTAGTTTGAACCTCCCCAGTGTAGCCCAGGTCTAAGACAACGTGCCCTGCCCCAAATAAAAATAAACATTAATAACAACACTGCTCTCTTATGACGATTGTCCCCAGTGTCCATTCAATGATGAAGATCATCCCAGCCGCCCGATCAAAATTGCCAGAATCTTGCTGTTCCGGCTCCCTCCCAAGTCTCTGCATTTATGTGCAAGGAATTTAATACATTAACCCACCAGGTAACCTCCACCTCTTATTTTAGAAGAACTCCATCTCCTGCCTTATGCTGTATATTGGAAGTATTAGCCAAATCAACTGAGTTAGGTGAAAAGCACTTCACCTAAAGCCCACCAAACAAGCCTTGCTAAGTCTCCGTCTAGCAGGTGGGCATCCATTTTACTTGTGTGGAGATAGTGCAGTCCAAACAGGCTCTGAGTGCAGGTGTTACTCCAATGAGCTTTGATTCCAAAATGATGCCTGTTACACTGTTGGATGGTTCCCAACATCAACATTCAGATATTTTCTCTAATGCTCAACTCTAGCAAGCTCTCTGGGATGATCATCCACACAGAAATAGAAAGAATTCTCAGACTAAGGTCATGTCTACACTAGAGAGCTTACAGTGGCACAGCTGGACTGATACAGCGGCGTCGCTGTAAGATTGCTCATGTAGCCGCTCCGTGCCGATGGGAGAGAGCTCTCCCCTTGACATAATAAAACCACTGACATAGTGCTGTGGACATGAGCACTTATGCCGGCAAACCTTATGTTGCTCAGGGGTGGTTTTTGTCAGCATAAGTGGAAGTGTAGACATGGCCTAAATCAGACCTATGGTCCATCTAGTCCAATATCTCATCTCCAACTGTGGATAGGACCAGATGGTTCAGATGAAAGGGTAAGAAACCCAGGAGCAGGCAGATGTAGGATAACATGCTTCATGCATTAACCTTCTCTTAAGGTTTCAGAGTGTTAGTCTGTATCAGCAAAAAGAACGAGGAGTACTTGTGGCACCTTAGAGACTAACAAATTTATTTGGGCATAAGCTTTTGTGGGCTAAAACCCACTTCTTCGGATGCTTGCAGTGAAAAATACAGTAGGAAGATATATATACACAGAGAACATGAAAAATGGGTGTTTCCATACCCACTATAACAAGACTAATCAATTAAGGTGGGCTATTATCAGCAGGAGAAAAAAACGTTTGTAGTGATAATCAGGATGGCCCATTTCCAACAGTTGACAAGAAGGTGTGAGGAACAGTAGGGGAAAAATTAGCATGGGGAAATAGTTTTTACTTTGTGTAATGACCCATCCACTCCCAGTCTTTATTCAAGTCTAATTTAATGGTATCCAGTTTGCAAATTCATTCCAATTCTGCAGTTTCTCGTTGGAGTCTGTTTTTAACGTTTTTTTGTTGGAGAATTGTGACTTTTAGGTCTGTAATTGAGTGACCAGGGAGGTTGAAGTGTTCTCTTGAGTGATTCTTGATTATATCAAATTCTGGTTGGCTAGTGACACGTATTCCTGGGTGGGCTATCATTGGTAGAGATAGGATGTCTCATAACTTGCTATAACAGCATTTACTTTGGCAACTGGGAGGCAGCAAAACAACACCAGCCCCAAGAGTCCCAGCCCATGCTTCTTATTGTGGAGTCATAAATTAAAGAACCTAAATCCATGAAGCATTGTAATTTTGAGCAGAGCAATACCTAAGGTGTTGCAATTCTAAGCGGGGCAACACCTAAACACATTCCTTCTGGTCCTTCCCTCCCCCCGGTAAAGTTGGCATCAGATCAACTGCTTGTGTGACTCTACCTCTTTGGATATCATTGGATCAGTCTACTAGCTGAAACACTTATAAACAAAGTAACTGGATGGTGCATTTGCTGGTGGGGAGAAGACATACACAGCAGGAAGATGACTTGTGTGGTGGTGAGACTGATAACCGCTATTTGGTGCTGGCTGCATAAGGATGTCTCTCGAATCTTTTACCTGCCCATTGTGCTTTGTCTGACCTACATGGTGTCGAAAGCAATCAAGCTGTATCAGTGGAGAAGGGAGCTGAATAAAGCACTGAAGAGTTTTCCGGGCCCTCCAGTCCACTGGCTTTTTGGCAACGTCCATGAGGTAGGGAAAGAGGTGGTGGTGAAGACTTAAAGCTCAAATCAAAAAACCAAAAGCAGCTTCCTTCTATAGATAGACAGCCTTCCTAGTGGTTAGAACACAGGTCTGGGAGCCAGGACCGCCTGAGGTATAATCCAAGCTCTAATATAAAGTTGCTATCTAGAATGGAGGAGTGGGGAAATCACTTAACCTCTTGCCTACTCATGGTAAAGGAGGAATAATAATGTTTACATTGATCACCGGAGATTGAGTGGATAAACTGATAACTGTACAATGCTCCAAAGACATTTATGCTCTATAAATGCTGAAGTATTAGGGTTATATGGTTATGGATTTTTAAAAAGTTACCCCAGGAGTTTGAAAGGGTTATAAATTCTCGTGTTTCGAGACATATGACAACCAGTAGCTAAGGAGGGCTTGAAAAGAACCATTTGTGTGGGCAAGTTATTCCATAACTGTTTTTGGCAGGGTATCTTGTACCATCTTCTAAATCTGATAGTACTGGCCACTGTTGGAGACAAGATACTGGACTAGATGGACCCATTGATCTGATGTATTATGGCAATGACAGTGCTCATATGAAGTAAAAGAGAAATAGAGAAACAACTGCACCTTCCTGGCCTCTATGCTAATATCATTCAGGTCTATGTTTCATGCATAACATTGTGTAGCAAATACATTATACAGTGTGTGCTTTCCATTTAAGTAGCCACAGAAGAAACAATCAGATGGGGCAAGAGGGATTTGAGACAGGGAAACTCTGGTTAAACTTTCAGTAGAAAATAATCTATAAATAAATAAATAACCTTGCTCATTTTGTATGCTTCCTATTCAGTAATTTCTTTGTAGATACATAAGGTCCAAATCTATGCTTGTGTTCTTAGCTTACAGACACTGAAGGTCAGATATTTACTGAAGTCAATAGGGTTATTCATGTGAGTAAGTGTGCGACTACTAATGTGAGTAACGAATGCATAATTTAGTCCCCAAGAGATTAGCCACTTTGGAGGTTGTATTATCAGTGGCACTGAGTTGACAGAAAGGTGGCATCACATCACCTTTCTGCAGCTCTCCTTCCCTAATCCTGGGGACAGCAGGGGACTGTTTCAGACTCTGGTGTAATTTAGAGCAGCCTTGGGGCTGCTCTGTAATATGCCTGGCTGTCTGGGCCATCTAAGAGCCATCCACCGGCCAAGGATTCCTGGAGAGCAGTGTACTCCAGTCACCCCCTTACTGACCCCAGCACACCCTCTATCCGAGGGGGTCAGAAGCATGTGGCATAAAGGTGTCTATGCCAGCCTCTGAGATCCGGGGATCCCCAGCTGCCTACTTATATCAGCATTCTACCCCCTCTTACCACCAGAGTGGAGCACAGGGGATAAAGTAAGGGATAGGGGACTTGCTTTGTGTGAAGCCTCCTACAAAAATGCAATAGTAAACATAGTATTTTGTCCTTCTTCCCACAAATCTCTGGCCTGGCAATCCTAATCAAGCAGCGTGGAGTGTGTTGCAATAGAGTGAAAATGCTAGGGCTAGATCCCTTGAATACACCAGGGCTTATAAAAAGAAAACTCAGCAAGTTCTTTGCCATTTTGCACTGCCGCTTCTGCTAACTCACTTGACCGTGTGTAGGAAGGACTTGACGTGGGGGGCTTGAACTGATACAAAGAGAACTGCGGAAATGACTCACTCCTGAATTGTGGGCCATTTCTTCAGCTGGAATATTGTGTTATGCAAGTGAGTTAGTTACACTGAATGGCAACCGAATAGCCAGTTTCCTTGCCAGGGTGTTGTACAACAGCTCAAACAACAAAAACTGAGCATCTGTCCCTCAGTAAGAGATCCTGCTTAGATCAAATAGATTGACACCACCCTGTGGTTTCAGTCGTTGCTTTACATTTTGTTTCTTTTTATTTCACACAGGGATAGTTTATCTTCACTGGCAGCTGGCACAGTTTCAGGCATCTCCACCTCTGACCCCTGTGTGCTCAAGGGATGCCCCCTTTAGGTCCAGGGCCGTCCTGAGGATTTATGGGGCCCTAGGCAGTATTATTAAACTGGTGTCCCTGTGCCCAACGGCAGCCCGGGGGAGGGAGGGCGGAAGGACGAGGCAGCAAAGGATACCGAGACGCCTGGCCTACCTCACTGTGGCGGAGAGTCACAGTTCCCCACAGACACCCCCATACCCTCTCCCTCACGCAGAATGTGCGGCGCTGTGAATACAGCCCCTGCCTACAGAGACTGCAGTGTGTGCTTGGTGTGCTGGAGCCAACCCACTCTTACCTGCTGTCATGGGCGGTGGATGAAGCTGCCGCTTGGGTAGGCTAGCTCCCCAGCCCACCTCTTCTGCCTGTGGCCCCGCCCATACTCCACCCCTGCCCCTCCCCAGGCCCCGCCCCACTCTGCCCAGGCCCCACCCTCTTCTCACTGTCTCCCTCCTCTCTTTCCTCCCCCACCCTGCTCACCCCCTTCCAGCCAAATCCCTGAACCCAAATGAAGCAAATGACATTAAAAGCACTAAATTTGGGAATAAAATATGTTAGTCACATATTTTTTTTAATATGCCCTGAGGCTTGTCAGAGATTAATTTGCAAAAAACTTGTCTTGCTGAATACAACATTAAATATTATGGAATACATGATGTAGCTCTTCTCTGTTTTCCCTTTTCTTAATCAGTATTTCTAAGCTGATTTTATATTTTAAATGTACTCTTAAGCCTTCATAAAGTAATCATTCCAGATTACTACAGATTTAACTCACTGAAACAAAGACATTATTTTAAATTAATCAGTCATAGAGGTTTAGTGTGTTCATAACAATGTTCATTGCTTTTAGAAAAAGGGAACACTAATTTATTTTGTGTGATCTCCATAACAATAGACATGTTTATGAAACTTCACCAACTTTAAAAAATGTTTCCAAAGATTTTAGGCCTAACAAAGGATTTTATATCTTACTAAGCACTGGTTTTGCTGGAGGGTTCTCTTAAAACTAGTTCATCAGATAGTCAGAAGTAAAGAAAGGGAAACTCTTTGTCCAGTTATCTGGACGGAAAGGGGTGTTGTCCCTTTAAGGGCTCTCTTCAATGGGGGTGTGGGGGTGGTGAAGGGAGAAAGGGATGGACAGAAAGGACAGCAAGACTTTGGAAGCAAGTTTTTTTTCCCCTATAGTAATTAAAATTAAATTGTGTATTTTAGATAAGGGTGGTCTTTTGAAGGATTTATTTAAAAAAACCATATGTCTGAAGATCCAAGCATTTAAGGCTAAAGATGGTTGTGCATCTAAAAATCTATGCAAGGATTTTTTAGAGATGTGATTTTATAATATTCACCAACTCACTAATGAAATATTTTTAAAGCAAATTTTAAACTAAGGTCCTGTAGACTAACATGTGCTGAATAAATATGACAGTCATGCACAACTGCTTTTGTCAGTAAATTCAGGCCTTGGCTATACTGGCAATTCACAGCGCTGCACTTGCTGCGCTCAGGGGTGTGAAAAAACACCCCCCCCGAGCGCAGCGAGTACAGCGCTGTAAAGCGCCGATGTAATCTGCGTCTGCAGTGCTGCACGCTCGCTCGCAGCGCTGCAAGCTACTCCCCTCGGAGAGGTGGAGTACGTGCAGCGCTGCGAGAGAGCTCTCACAGCGCTGGCGGCGCGACTACACTCGCGGCAGCGCTGTGAATCCGCGAGTGTAGCCAAGGCCTTAGAAACTGACAGTATATACCTGGAGGTTGGCAAATGCCTGTTACGTAGGTTCATTACCACTTGAATGGCTCTTTAACAGTTTCAATGTTGTGCTAATAGGTCGGGCAGGCTGGAGGCTTTTTCGCTTTTAAGTTACTAGATCCTCTCCAGAGTAAGTCACCAGGCTGCAGCAGCCAGCTGTGGGAGCCTGTAGGAAGGGTCAGAACAGAAATAGGAAGACACGGGAGGGTGGACATTAAGACCCAGTGGTGCCCCAAATTTTCAGGTGCCCTACACAGCCTTGTATGCTGCTTATGCCTAAGGATGGCCCTGCTTAGGTCTCAGGGGTCCTGCTGTCACCTCTCATTAGGCGGAGTCTTGCGACTCTGTCCCTCCAGACCATGGTTTAAGGCATGCAGTCCCCCTGCAGTTCACCGCCATTATCCTGTAGCACCTGCAATCTGGATCTCTCTCTTTCAAGGACTATGACAGTGCTTTACCGGAGACCAGGAAGCCATCACAGATATTTAAGGACAAAAGCCTTCCAGAGAAAACGTGCAAAACAATTGACAGTCTATACGCTTGCTTCAGCTTACCAAGTGCACCTAGCACCTGGAGACCTTGGCAGGATCTAGTCCTTCATACCCTGGAGCAGGGGTTGCCATCTTGGTTAAAGGTTCCTGGCAGTTGGTTGGATCCAAATGAGGGCCCTCTCAGTTAGTTTAAGCTGACACTTCTATACAGTTTGTGGGACCTTTGTTTCCCAGCTATCCTGAAACAAGTAAAACCAGTTACTTCACCTTTGCCCGGGGGGGAAGCTTCAAAGGCCAGGTAACTGCATAACCAGCATTAGGATTGGCATTAATAACCCCTTAGTGTGTTTGGATTCCAAAAGAATCTCAGCCAGAAAGCCGGGAACACACAAACACGTATAAAAAGTATTGATACAAAGGCCTATGAATGTTCGATAGACCCCCACCATCTCACACATCTCAATATAAGTCTTTTGAAGTGCCAGTAGAAAGTTGGCAACCTTAACTCACACAGGCCTGGTAAGGGGGGGTCAGGCACTTGGGACCAGCCTGGGTAGGGTCAGGCTAGCGGCCTGGTGCAGCGCTGGGTCTGGCCTGAGGCTGGGAGGGCCGGCTGGGGGCTGGGGGAGCTGGTAGCTTGGCCTGACACTGGGGGGGTGGAGGCAGCCAGTGCGGCTGGAGCAGATGGTCTAGGATTTCTCTGGCTGTGGGGCCTCAGGAGGAAGGGGCAGAGCCTGTGGGCTAGCCTCATGAGGAGAAGGGATTTGAGCATGGATTGTCCATTTCTCAGGTGAGTGCCCCTAACGTCTAGGTTATACAGTCACTCTCACTATCTCTTTGGCCCAATGCATATTTAATTCTATAGCCACACAGAGGAACAGTTTCAATGGGAGAGATTGAGAGACCCCACATCAGAACATCCTAGAGTCCAGTGCTTAGGGCCCTCACCTGGGAAGGAGGGAAACCCTTGTTGAAATGCCTTCTCCTCATCTGGGAGAGGGGGGGATTGAACCACAGTCCCCCACATCCTGAGGGAGTTTCCTAACCACGGGGTTACAGGTTATAAGGGAAGCTTCCTCCTCTCTCCCCCTGCCACAGGGCATTTTCTGTAGAATTAGGTGTGGAACAACACCATTCTTGGAAGAAGTAGCGTAGGCCTGTGACTCTAGGAAAGATTCACAGAAATACATGCCTCCCTCCACCCTAGATTGAGGGGCCTAACTCCCTGAGAGATGTGGGGTTTAGGATGCACCCATCTCCTTGGCATCTGATATTGGGGCTTAGAATACACCCCTGTCCTTCGCATCTGATATTGGCTGACTACGGTGGTTCCCTGCCTAGCCTGGTGGCTTTTGTGGATCCCATTCTTAGGGGCTGTCTCTCCCTATGCATCGGAGGGAGCCTGGTCACTTAACTCATCTTTTGTGGATTTCGCTGGGTGGCTAGGGGTTTAAGAGTTAGGTGTTGCACCACTCAACCTTGCAATGCCTACGTTTTCTTTGTGGATATGGACCTTAGTGTCTCTCTGGCTAGAGCTGGTCAGGATTTTGAAATGTTGACGCAAACACATGAGATAACCACAGTAACATTTTAAATTAAAAAAAAAAATCGTGTCCAGCTTCCAATCATTGCTATCGCTGCTTGGGAAATTTTGGAAAAAACAGGGGGAATAACATCAAAGCTTTTTACCTGTCCCCTGTCGACCTTGCTTTCCTGCCACCTCTAAATCTAAGGGCAGGTCCACACTAAAACGTTAGGTCGATCCAGTTACATCATTTACGGTTGTGAAAAATTCACACCCCTGAGCAACATAGTTAATACAACCTAATCCATGGTGTAGACAGTGCTAAGCCAACGGAAGAATTCTTCTATCAACTGAGCTACCGCCTCGGGGGGGAGGGATAGCTCAGTGGTTTGAGCATTGGCCTGCTAAACCCAGGGTTGTGAGTTCAATCCTTGAGGGGGCCACTTGGGAATCTGGGGCAAAATCAGTACTTGGTCCTGCTAGTGAAGGCAGGGGGCTGGACTCGATGACCTTTCAAGGTCCCTTCCAGTTCTAGGAGATGGGATATCTCTTAGGGAAGTGGATTCACTACAGTGACAGGGTTTTTGTAGTCTGGAATTGGGAAGACATTTTAGCGCATACTTAAGTTTCAGTAACCTGGAAGTTTTCTGAATTCAGGGCCCTAGATATGATGAAGTTTAAATTATTTTCCTTATTTTTCTGTGTCTGACAAAACCAAAATACACGCCTATGGACAAGAAACCTATCCCTTTTGGGAGATTTGTTTCAGTTTATCAAGCAGGGTGGTATGGAGTATCTCTATTACGACACCTATGATCAACAATGTAGGGGCCTCAGAAATCACAGTAGCCGCTCAAGTTAAAAGTCAGCGGAAAAGTACAACTGAGTAAAAATGGGTGGTAATGGGGGGACTTGGCATAGGCACATATCAGACACGTAACTTTTGTCTTCTCTTTGTCATGAATAGAGCTGGCTGAAAATTTTCAGATGGAACATGGATCTATCACAAAATCTGATTCATCAAAATCTAAACATCCCATAGACATATCGATTTCGACTATTTTTTGTCTAGGAAAAAAAATCAAAATGAAGCATTTGTTTCAAAACAGCTTTTTTGTTTTGAATTTTTAAAAATATTTTATTTGTATATACACCTCTACCCCGATATAACGTGACCCGATATAACACGAATTCGGATATAACGCAGTAAAGCAGCGCTCCGGGGGGGGGGGGGGGTGCAGGGCTGCACACTCCGGTGGATCAAAGCAAATTCGATATAACGCAGTTTCACCTATAACACGGTAAGATTTTCTGGCTCCCGAGGACAGCGTTATATAGGGGTAGAGGTGTATTTACATTTTATTTTTATATTATTTTATAAAATAATGTAAATGTGTAAAAATAAAATGTAAAATAGAACAACAAAACATAAGCATCAACTAAAATGTAAAAATATAAAATCAAAAAATCAATACTGAAACATACCGTTTTGATTTGATTGAAATGGAAAATTTCAATAGACCCCCAAATAATTCTCCCCCCCCCACAAACATTTCATTTCACAGGAGACTTGGAAATTCAGTGTTTCATTCTGATTCTGAACAAAGATGAATTTTGAATTCACAGATTTTCCCATAAAACAGAATTGCAGGTTCCCAACCAGCACAGGTCTTCATTACTAGTATTTAGTAATCTAGATATTCACTGATTCCTATAGCACCATAAAAGCACACGGTGCTGTAGAATAATAATCCCTGCGCCGTGAAAACTAATGATTTTCCTCACCGACTTTTAAGGACGCAGGATCAAATCCTATGGCATAAGCTGATGCAACAGAGACCAAGCAGAGCTGAGTTTGACCCTTGTAGCAATAACACCTTCTGGAGTAGGTGGCACTTCAGAAGTTTTAAGAAAGAAAGAGGAGGATGGTACATAAGGAACATTAGCTGGGTGCTCGTGCCAAGAATGCAGGCATGGCAGAAGAGAAGGCACAGAATCAGGAGTGAGCGGTGGAGCTTAACGGAGCTATCAGGGCAGAGGTGTGGATGAAGTGTAAGAAGCACAAGACAGTGTGGGAGGAGACTTTTAAAAAAGGAGAGAAACTAAGCAAATTCCCACCCTCAACCCAAGTCAATGTGGTTGAAAAGTCAGTGTTCTTTGAAAACATCCTGTGACAAAATTTCCAGCCATGTTCTACCCATGATATCGCTTGTGTATAAGTGACACCAGATGCCTGCTAGAACTTGTTTTCTTTCCCTTTGGAAGGTTTGAAGTGAGACTTTGTGGGTGGAAGATGGAGCATCTTAATACTGGAGAGTAGTAGGGAAGGAAGGTGTGTGTACTGTTCTTGCTTAAATGTTTGTTCATCTCACTTTCACAGCAACGGATTATTAAATAATGGAATTCACTGATTCTTATAGCACCATAACAAGCATGGTCAGATGGATCACAGACTTTAGAATTTGCACTGTGATAGTTATCCATTCTTCTGACACTGGACAGGTTGACTTGAACTCTACAGGAGAGAGATTTTTGGCAAACGCCTGACTTATTGCTTCTGTCCTCTTTTCCCTCCATCATTGTTGCAGTTCACTGGAAGAGGGAAGGATCTGGACAAGGTATTGGAATGGAGTAAAAAGTACGCACGTGCCTTCCCCGTGTGGTTTGGGAAATTTGTAGTGTTTGTGACCCTCAACGATGCTGATTACGCTAAGGCTGTATGTGCCAGGGGAGGTAAGAGGTGGTGCATTTTGCCTCTGAATGAGAACAACACACTTGTTATCAAAGTCCTCCAAGGTGTGATTCTGCTCTGAGGCCTGCCAGGAATTGAGTAAGCAAGTGTAACCTCAGCCCTGATGTATGGCTGCAGTCTTCTGCCTTTTCTCCTTGGGCTAAGTTCCCTCTAAGCTGTGCGGCCGCGCAGCAGCCTATCAAGGGCTGTGCAGGCGCTCAGGGATGTGACAGAGAAAGATGCCCTTCCCCCAGCCCTGGAGCTGCCACAACAGGGAGAGACACATCTCCTCCCCAGCCCAGGTGCTGCTGTGGGGAGAGAGGGCTGGGGGGAGTCCTCTCTCCCTACCGCAACCCCAGGGCAGCCTGCACCCCAAGCCCCTCATCCCCAGCATCACCCCAGAGCCTGCACCAACAGGCGTAACCCTGACCTCCCACACCCCAACCCTCTGCCCCAGCCCTGATCCTCCTCCCATACTCTGAACCCCCTCATTCCTGATCCCACCCAAGAGCCCACACCCTGAGCCAGAGCCCTCACCGCCCCCCCATCCGTACCCCAACCCTCTGCCCCAGCCCTGAGCCCCCTCCCATACTCCAAACCCTTCGGCCCCACCCCCACCACACATCACCTCCAAATTCGTTCTGCACACGCCTGGGAAAAATTAGAGGGAACATTTGTTATGGGTCTTGAGTTCACCTATAAGAGTGCCTGATGCCTCCACCCAACGAAACCCCTCCTAGTGCAGAGAACACAGAGAGCTTGTCCCTTCAGAATGTATTTCACACACGATATCATAAAGAGGAGTGTCAGAGCACACACAAAAATAAAATAGCTATCACAATTCCCAGGTAATAAAACAGTAACTGTTGATTAGGTACGGGGAGCTGAGGCTAAGGGACAAAGGAAAAAGGGATCAGGATAATACAAGATAAAAACAACAAGACATAAACTCCACACCTTCCAACATGTATAGCCACCCTTTGAGCCCAGCACTTGCCTAGGTAAACAATGATTTAAGGCTCATCCTTTGATTGGTGTTGCAACACTGACGTTGGTGGCTGGCTTAAAACAAAACAGCAAAATAAATAAATAAGGATGTTCTTATGAAGTATCCACCCCAAGGATGGCCAGATCTTCCTTGTTGCTCTCTGGTCTGGATTCCAGTGTGCGGGTAGGTTGGCTCTTGGTAGCCTGACCATGACTCTGCACATTACTGAGTGTCCCAAAAATCCCGTAAAATCCTCCCTTGGATAGGAATGTGGAGGGCTGAAAGGTCCTCCCAGGCTGTAAAAAGCAATAAAAAGTCCTGTGGCACCTTATAGACTAACACCCATATTGGATCATAAGCTTTTGTGGGTGAATACCCACTTCGTCAGATGTATTCAGTCACGAAAGCTTATGCTCCAATACGTCTGTTAGTCTATAAGGTGCCACAGGACTCTTTGTTGCTTTTTACAGATCCAGACTAACACGGCTACCCCTCCGATACTTGACTCCCTGGCTGTGATGCTTCTCTCCCTGCTACACTCCAAACACAGCCAGAAAACTGAAAGTAAAACCAAACACGCCGTCTCGGAGTTCTGCCTTATTACGACTGGTTCTGGTAGTGTTGCTAGCCAGTCTGTCTCCTCTGCCACCAATTGCTGCTGTGATTCAGGGGCAAGTCCACTAGATGCTCAGTGTAGCATTTCAGAAGCACCCTCTCCAATGGAGTTACACTAGGAGAGTTAGGGGAGGTATCAGGTGGGGATGGATGATTTTATGTATGTGTTTATAGAGGGTTGAGCAGTGAGGCGGCAAAAATGGCAAATTACACAGTTATAGAAAAGTGGGTTTTTTTGCACACTTGGACACTTGCATGCTGCACCTGTTCCCGCACTGCATGTCTATTTTCTATAGGGCTACATAAAAAGAACACAGTAGCTAGGATCATCATATTTAGCATCTCCAGAGACAATAAACCATTCTGAACTGTGATGGGAGAGAAGGTTGCGGGGGACGAGGTGTCACAGTGTTAGTACAAATGGTCCTTTTATTTTAACGATATAGGCTGGCCCTGTACAATGTTCCCAGTCAGCTCTAGACATACAGGATCCTTGGTCATTGTAGTCCTGTGTCTCTTCTTCATGCAGAGACTTCACATTGTGCTGAGTTATTTGTTATATGCCGTCCCCCATTATTTTAATATCCCAGAGACAAAGCACAGAGGGGGAGCAACATTCCCTTCTATATGTATGGAACGACACGGGTTACAGTTCAAGCACCTCTGTCCTCTCTTCTGAATGAACCCCCTTTCAGGTGGCTTCAAGCCTTCACCTCTAGGGCAGAATCCTGTGATTCTCCCACTCTTAGACCAGGGTACTAGTCTGTAGCACCCTGTGTACAAACTGCTTATCCTAACAGATCCTACTGGACTCGGGACCTACAGTTCTTCCCTCTGGTATCTAGTGGCCAGCAGTGAATAGAAGATTCAAAACAGCCTTCTTAAGCAAAGTATTGTGTAGTCCTAATAGTAGGAACACAGTATGACAAGGGAAAAGGTTTCTAAAACAACAAAAGGCCCACAAGTAGGTTCATCTTACCTTCCTTGCCCTCGGTAGGCACTCTAGGCAGCCTAAGGTCTGGGGGGCAGTTTCTCCCCTTTAACCATCAGCTAAACCCATCTCCCCCTTCCTAGACTGATTCAGCCCTGGGGAATGGAGATAGCATATCACCACCGTTACGAGTCCCAGGTGTGTGTTAGTGAGCTCTTATGCGGACTACTGTCTGTCTTCCTGGGTCGTTTCCCTGAACAAAGCTCAGACAAACATATGGCGCCCATAGTATTCGAAGGGCTTGTCTAGATGGTGAGTTAGCACTTGGCAAGCTGGGCTGTAAATCTACAGCGCGTTAGCGTGCTGCACATTAACTAAACTGAAAACGGTTCTTAGTGCAGAGCAGGTCAATATGTGCAAGGGAACTTTTAGCACACGGTTGCATCATCCAGAGGGACCGTTAGTGCATGGCATGCTAGGAACACCTTAGCGTACTGCACACTAGCTCGCCATCTGGACAAACCCATAGATTACAGGCAACTCCACACCCATCACAATAGGTCTGGTGACAGGCTGTCTAGGGATATGAATGACCAATGTAATCAATCAGTGGGGACCAAACCACTAACACAAAGCTGTTTTTCTCTCTCCCAATCACGATTTTGCAGACCCCAAGGATAATATTTTCTATCACTACGTGCTCCCATGGATTGGTAAGTATATTCTTGCTTTTAGCCATCAATAATGATATGGAGAAGCTACTCCACCAGCTGACGATCAGCCCTTGTGTTTCCATGATTGCCAAGCACGGCTGTTTCAGATTGGTTCAATACACAGAACCTCCCGGGGCAACTTCATCCCCAATCCATGATTCTAAAGTAGTACCTAAGGCAGGGCCAACCAAACGTGGGGCCCCATTGGGCTGGCCCTATACAAACAGAGCGTGAGAAGGGATGAAGCTGTTCAAATGAGTGGAATTACATGTCCAAATTTGGCTCTTCCTGCTTTTGCCGTACTGCCTCAATGGTTTGGTCAGCAGCTGTCTGAAGTGTTTATGTTGTCTGTGATTTTAAAGACTTGCATTCTTGAATTCATTTCCATTTGAAAAGCTACAGGGTGTATTAAACATTAAAACTATTTCGACGGAGCTGATTCGCTGCAGCAGTTTCCTCTCTAGTGACAGTCACTCTGGCCCAGAGGCGATCTGCCTCTTCTGCCGCTCAGCCTGCTAGCCAGGTCATGGTTTGGTTACACCCCTCCTGGGGTGACAGGTATGTCTTCACTACCCACCGGATCGGCGGGTAGTAATCGATCTATCGGGGATCGATTTATCGCGTCTCGTCTAGACACGATAAATCGATCCCCGAACGCGCTCCCCGTCGATTCCGGAATGCCACCAGAGCGAGAGGCGGTAGCGGAATCGATGGGGGAGCCGCAGCCGTCGATCCCGTGCCGTGAGGACCCGAGGTAAATTGATCTAAGATACGTCGACTTCAGCTACGCTATTCACGTAGCTGAAGTTGCATATCTTAGATCGATCCCCCCCTCTAGTGTAGACTAGCCCAACGAATTGAAGTCCTTACGTCTGGTCCTCGGTCCCAAATCTCAGTCTCAATGTCCACTCCCTATACTCCTTTCCGAGGGCCTTAAATCATCCTGATCCCCTTATGTCAGGGGCTTCAAGCCACCTTCCCAGTGGCTAGTAGGGGAACCCAGATCCACCATCTACAGTGGGTTCCAGGCCGGGAACCCTGGGATAAGCAGTCAAGATCTGCTCCCTCAGACACCGTGCTGCTGCCTCCCTGGACTCCTTCCTGCCTTCAGTCCCTTCTTCAGTTCTTTGTAACAATCAGCTCCTCCCAGGGTTTCTCCCCAAGAGGCCAAGTTCCTGCCCTTGTATCAGGGTCAACCACAGAAGTCTGCTCCAGTCGTGTATCTTACCCCCACCCTCCACCCACAGGCTTTGTCCTCACCCTGAAGGAATCTTCTTGCTCCCCTCAGGTATGTCCGTTCTCTATTACGAAGAGGGTGACTGCAGTCTTACAATAGGCTAATGGTACCAGGCGAAAGCCTGTAATAGGGTAGTGATGGGCAAACCCAGTTACCTTTCCACCTTGGAAATAAATATTGACGTAAAATGAGATTTTGTAAGATATTTACCTTGAAACTAGCAAACAGGATAAAATGTAATGAGTGGGGGTGAGGGTGGGGGAGAGACGCGGAGGTTTGGTTTGGAGACACATTCAGATGCTGCTTATCTGAACCTCTTGCACTGAAAAAAGTCAGGCTGGAGATTTTGCAAGCAGAAACTACCTCATTAGATTCTGGTACTTTCTTCCGGTTGAGCCAGAAATACCAGGTGCGCAGCATTCCCTAAACTTGAACTGCGTAGCTAGTAATACTAGTTGATCGTGGACCCAAATTACTCGAGGTTAAGGCATTGATACAGAAATGATCAGATTGGTTGACAGGCTGAATTTTTTAATTTGGAACTTTTTTCCATGAGAAAAAGGCCTTTCTTAAATGAAAATGTTTGTGGATATATATGTGGGTTTTCTTCAAATTTTCTGAATTTTTGACAATGCCGCCAAACCAAAAGCATTTCATTTTTCAAAACTGGAAACCTACTCCTTTTGTAATTGTAGGGGTTTTAGTTGTCTCCCTCCTTTTCTTTCAGTTTTTTTCTGCATGCCCCTCTTTTCACTAAAAAAAAAAAAAAAAAAAAAAAAAAAAAAAGGAGGGGAAATGGGGAAAAACACTAAATCTGCAAAAACCAAAGAAAGGTTTTGGAAAAGCAAACATTTTCCCATTATGTTTCCATTTTTTCTTCAAAATAAATCAAAAGATTTTGAATATTTTTGCAAGGAATGTAGAAAAAACTAAATTATTCCTTCCCCCGCCCCCCCCCAAACATACTTATCACTTTTCTGAGCAGCTTCCTTCTCTTGTGACTGAAATCATCTGATCTTTGTTGCCTGTGTTTCTCCAGGGAAAGGATTACTGACGTTACAAGGACGAAAGTGGTTCCAGCATCGCAAACTGCTGACTCCTGGGTTTCACTATGGGGTTTTGAAACCTTATGTGTCATTGATCACCAAGTCTACACAAGTGATGCTGGTAGGAACTATTGCTATTGTCATCACCTGTACTTGGTTCTTTTTCAACTTTTATGCTAAAGGCAAAGCTTCTCTTGCCGTTTCTTCGCTGTTCTCTTGGATTCTATGCCTGCATGATGTACTATTTGAAGGACATATGGGGTGATTCACTGCTGTCTTGAGGGCTATGACATAATTTACACGTTACCAAATCAGAATTCTCCACTCACTCACAATGGTGGTAACATTTTACATCCTCTTTGCACTCTCTTTGAACAAGTATAAATCACTAGAGAGCTAATATAGCGAGCCCTACATCCTCCTCCCAACACACACTCTTTAAACCCCAGCATGGAGGTGGGGGTGACCAGAGGGGGTTTTCCAGAGAGCATCTGTGCTCCAGCAGTCCCCTGCTGCTAGTGTAGTTCCTTGGGATATGTTGCAGTTGAAAGCAAGTTAGAGCAGCCCTGAGTCTATAGGTCAAACCAGACCCAGGATCAGGGGAGTGCACTGGCTCCATGCTGCAGACGAATGTGAACCCCCCTCGCAGGCCCCTTCCAATGTACTCTGGGGGAAAATTCCCTCCCAACTCCAAATCTGTCCATCAATATGACCCAAGAGAGAGTCAAACCAGCCAGGCATCTTGAAAGAGGATTCTCTGTACCACCTCAGAGCACTGGTCCACCTTGTCCAATGTCCTGTCCCAAGCGGTGGCCAATCTCTGACGTTTCAGAGAAATGTGGGAAAACCCCTCAGTATTCATCTAGCCAATTGTGCACCAGGAAAAATATTCCTTCCTTACCCCAGCAGGCAAATGACTGAAGCCCTGAAGCATCCGATTTGATTACAGTCATTCTCTTAACACAGAGATGCAAGTGTTATGAGCATGTTGAGGGCAATGCAGGCGATCCTGTTCTCCCCATGGCCAGTGAAGAAAGGAGATGAACGGGGGACCCAAAGATTCACAGATCCCAAAGCCAGAAGGGACTGCTACGAACATCCATTTGACCCCATTGCACACACAGGTTCCAAGTGATGGCAAGTCCACACCCAACACGGATAAGCTGTTCCAGTGTTTAGGAAATCACCTAGCTTCAATTTTCAGCTCCCGGTACTTGTTACGCCTTCATCAGCAAAGCTGAAGAGCCCCACACCATCAGATATCTTTCCCACGCATAAGTACCGATTCACAGCGTTAAGTCGCCTCTCAGCCTTCTCTTGGGTAAGCTGAGTGGGTTGAGCTCCTTAGGTCTCCCATTGGAAAGCTTGTTTTCCAGCGCCCAGGTCATTGTTGTGGCCGTTATTTTGAACTGTTTGATTAATACCTGAGTTTTTTATTCTCACTCTTCCCTTTCTGTCTGCTCGCCTTTGCCTTAGTTTTCCCGTTTCCCCTGATGAATAATTTTTCCTGCCTTCTTCCGTATAAATGTGCCCTCTGCCCTCCTCCATTTTTTCCTCTTCCCCCTTCCATTCTCCCCCAATTCACTTCCATTGGGCCCTACATTCTCCTCTTGTCAGGAGGCCAGCGGGGGTCCAACGTGCCGCTTGGCTTCAGGGCAGCAGTGCCCCGGCAGTGGGAATCTCAGGGTATGTCTACACTACGAAATTAGTTCGAATTTATAGAAGCCGGTTTTATAGAAATCGGTTGTATACAGCCGATTGTGTGTGTCCCCACATAAAATGCTCTAAGTGCTCTAGTCGGCGGACCGCGTCCACAGTACCGAGGCTAGCGTCGACTTCCGGAGCATTGCACTATGGGTAGCTATCCCACAGCTATCCCACAGTTCCCGCAGTCTCCGCCGCCCATTGGAATTCTGGGTTGAGATCCCAATGCCCGGATGATGCAAAACAGTGTCGCGGGAGGTTCTGGGTACATGTCGTCAGGCCCCTCCCCCTCCGTCACAGCAACGGCAGACAATAGATTCGCGCCTTTTTACCTGGGTTACCTGTGCAGACAACATACCACGGCAAGCATGGAGCCCGCTCAGCTCACCGTCACCATATGTCATCTGGGTGCCGGCAGACGTGGGACTGCATTGCTACACAGCAGCAGCAGCTAACTGCCTTTTGGCGGTAGACGGTGCAGTAGACTGGTAGCCTTCATCGGCGATGTGGGTGCTGGCAGCTGTGGGGCTGGCAGCCGTGGGGCTGGCAGCCGTAGGGCTGCATTGCACCAGCCCCTTGCCTTTTGGCAGTAGATGGTGTATTACGACTGGTAACCGTCCTATTACAAGTTGGATCATCGCACATTAGCAGAATCTTCCCTGAGCAGCAGATTGTGCAATAGGCCTGAAGGCCATCGTAATACACTAACTGCCAAGCGCCCAGTATTTGCTGCCAAGCACCCAGAAAGATGCCGAGGGCTATCAGTCACGCTGCACCGTCGTCTTAAGATGTAAAAAATAGATTTGCTCTGTATTCATTTGCTTCCCCCTCCCTCCGTCAAATCAACGGCCTGCTAAACCCAGGGTTTTCAGTTTAATCTTTGGGGGGACCATTCTGTGTGACAGTTGTTTGTGTTTCTCCCTGATGCACAGCCACCGTTCTTGATTTTAATTCCCTGTACCTGTACGCCATGTCGTCACTCGGCCCGCCCTCCCTCCTGCCCTCCTTCCCCTAGTCCGTCAGATACTAGTTTCGCGCCTTTTTTCAGACCAGACGCCATAGCACTGGGATCATGGAGCCCGCTCAGATCACCGTGGCAATTATGAGCACTATGAACACCACGCGCATTGTCCTGGAGTATATGCAGAGCCAGGACATGCCAAGGCGAAACTCAGACCAGCCGAGGAGGCGATTGCAGCGCGGCGAAGAGAGTGATGAGGAAATTGACATGGACATAGACCTCTCACAAGGCACAGGCCCCAGCAATGTGGAAATCATGGTGTCATTGGGTCAGGTTCATGCCGTGGAACGCCGATTCTGGGCCCGGGAAACAAGCACAGACTGGTGGGACCGCATCGTGCTGCAGGTGTGGGATGATTCCCAGTGGCTGCGAAACTTTCGCATGCGTAAGGGCACTTTCATGGAACTTTGTGACTTGCTTTCCCCTGCCCTGAAACGCCAGGATACCAGGATGAGAGCAGCCCTCACAGTTGAGAAGCGAGTGGCGATAGCCCTGTGGAAGCTTGCAACGCCAGACAGCTACCGGTCAGTCGGGAATCAATTTGGAGTGGGCAAATCTACGGTGGGGGCTGCTGTGATCCAAGTTGCCAGGGCAATGAAAGACCTGGTGATATCAAGGGTAGTGACTCTGGGCAACGTGCAGGCAATAGTGGATGGTTTTGCTGAAATGGGATTCCCAAACTGTGGTGGGGCCATAGACGGAACCCATATCCCTATCTTGGCACCGGAGCACCAAGCCACCGACTACATAAACCGCAAGGGGTACTTTTCAATGCTGCTGCAAGCCCTGGTGGATCACAAGGGACGTTTCACCAACATCAACGTGGGATGGCCGGAAAAGGTGCTCGCGTCTTCAGGAACTCTGGTCTGTTTCGAAAGCTGGAGGAAGGGACTTTCTTCCCGGACCAGAAAGTAACCATTGGGGATGTTGAAATGCCTATCGTGATTCTTGGGGACCCAGCCTACCCCTTAATGCCATGGCTCATGAAGCCGTACACAGGCAGCCTGGACAGGAGTCAGGACCTGTTCAACTACAGGCTGAGCAAGTGCCGAATGGTGGTGGAATGTGCATTTGGACGTTTAAAAGCGCGCTGGCGCAGCTTACTGACTCGCTCAGACCTCAGCGAAAAGAATATCCCCATTGTTATTGCTGCTTGCTGTGCGCTCCACAATATCTGTGAGAGTAAGGGGGAGACCTTTATGGCGGGGTGGGAGATTGAGGCAACTCGCCTGGCCGCTGATTACGCGCAGCCAGACACCAGGGCGGTTAGAGGAGCACAGCAGGGCGCGGTGCGCATCAGAGAAGCTTTGAAAACGAGTTTTGTGACTGGCCAGGCTACTGTGTGAAACTTCTGTTTGTTTCTCCTTGATGAACCCTCCAAACCCCCGCCCCCGACCCGGTTCACTCTACTTCCCTGTAAACCAACCACCCCACCCCACCCTCCCCTCCCCAATTCGAGCACCGCTTGCAGAGGCAATAAAGTCATTGTTTTTTCACATTCATGCATTCTTTATTAATTCCTCACAGAAGTAGGGGGATAATTGCCAAGGTAGCCTGGGATGGGTGAGGGAGGAGGGATGGAAAAGGACACACTGCATTTTAAAACTTTAACTCTTATTGAAGGCCAGCCTTCTGATGCTTGGGCGATCATCTGGGGTGGAGTGACTGGGTGGACGGAGGCCCCCCCACCGTGTTCTTGGGCGTCTGGGTGAGGAGGTTATGGAACTTGGGGAGGAGGGCTGTTGGTTAAACAGGGGCTGTAGCGGCGGTCTCTGCTCCTGCTGCCTTTCCTGCAGCTCAACCATACGCTGGAGCATATCAGTTTGATGCTCCAGCAGACGGAGCATTGACTCTTGCCGTCTGTCTGCAAGCTGACGCCACCTATCATCTTCAGCCCGCCACTTGCTCTTTTCATCTCGCCATTCAGCACGCCACCTCTCCTCTCGTTCATATTGTGCTTTTCTCATGTCTGACATTGACTGCCTCCACGTATTCTGCTGTGCTCTATCAGCGTGGGAGGACATCTGGAGCTCCGTGAACATATCGTCCCGCGTCCTCCATTTTCTCTTTCTAATGTTCACTAGCCTCTGCGAAGGAGAAACATTTGCAGCTGGTGGAGGAGAAGGAAGAGGTGGTTAAAAAAGACACATTTTAGAGAACAATGGGTACACTCTTTCATTACAAGGTCGCATTTTTCCTCTGCCTGCCCGTTTGGTATGAGAGATCACTCACACAGTGCCCCAGGCAACATATTTCGGCTTGCAGGCAGCCATGGTAAGCCACAGTCTTTTGGCTTTTTTAACCTTCTTAACATGCGGGAAAGGTTTCAAACAGCAGCGCATTTCCCATATCAAGGATGAATTGGGTTGGCCATTTAAAATGGGTTTTCAATGTAAAAGGAGGGGCTGCGGTTTCCGGGTTAACGTGCGGCACAAACCCAAGTAAACCACCCCCCCCACACACACACCCGATTCTCTGGGATGATCACTTCACCCCTCCCCCCACCGCATGGTTAACAGCGGGGAACATTTCTGTTCAGAAGAGCAGGAACGGGCACCTCTGAATGTCCCCTTAATAAAATCACCCCATTTCAACCAGGTGACCGTGAATGATATCACTCTCCTGAGGATAACAAAGAGAGATAAGGAATGGATATTGTCTGCATGCCAGCAAACACCGGGACCATACGCTGCCATGCTTTGTTATGCAATGATTCCAGACTACATGCTACTGGCCTGGCGTGGTAAAGTGTCCTACCACGGCGGACAGGATAAGGCAGCCCTCCCCAGAAACCTTTTGCAAAGGCTTTGGGAGTACATGAAGGAGAGCTTTCTGGAGATGTCCCTGGAGGATTTCCGCTCCATCCCCATACACGTTAACAGACTTTTCCAGTAGATGTACTGGCCGCGATTGCCAGGGCAAATTAATCATTAAACACGCTTGCTTTTAAACCATGTGTAATATTCACAAATATTTACAAAGGTACACTCACCAGAGGTCTCCTGTGTGCCCTGAGGGTCTTGGGTGAGTTAATAAATAAATAAATTAATTAATTAATGGAGATATCCCATCTCCTAGAACTGGAAGGGACCTTGAAAGGTCATCAAGTCCAGCCCCCTGCCTTCACTAGCAGGACCAAGTACTGATTTTGCCCCAGATCCCTAAGTGGCCCCCTCAAGGATTGAACTCACAACCCTGGGTTTAGCAGGCCAATGCTCAAACCACTGAGCTATCCCCCCCCCCCAAAGTTTTCATGAGTCTACCACAAATGCGGTTAGCTTCATATATATATAAATAAATAAATATATAAATAAATAAAAAAGTCCACATTGCAGATAAAATAGCATGAAAAGTTACATTTTAAAAAGGAAGTTTCATTGCAGCATGACATCAGTAAACCAACTGCTAGCACTGAAACAGGCCTAAGCAGTGAAAGGCCTTCATTATCAATTGATCGACCAGGCTAGGGGGAAAGGCTGACGAAGCACAAAGATGGCAATTTACACGAAGGGATGGTTTCAGGAAGTTGATCCACAACATCTCAAAATTAACGGCTCAGCAGGCACTCTGAACCTGCACAGCATCACCCAGCTTAGTACACGTAGGTGCAGTCAGTAGCAGCACAGGCCAGCTGGTCATTCCAGCTTCCTTACAGTAAAGCGAACCCATCTGCCCTTAGCTCTTTGAAGGCTTGAATTAAATCAATCCAAGTGAACAATTTGCAGGCTAATTACTACTAGGGACTATCAATGCTTGCTACAGAAGTTGGTCTTATGAGAAAGATCTCAGCAGCAGGAAAGAGTGGAACAGCAGATGACAAGAAGTGCTGGAGGAAGAGATCTGGAGGGCTCCGGAGCTTGGATGTGAGTTTGAGTCTCATTTCTAGGTCAGCGATTCCAATCCAGACTAAGTCTGTAGCAAACAGAAGTTATCACACAATATCTGGGAGCTTATGAGAAAAGCAAGTTGATGGTCTCGGTTCCTGATGTCCAAATCACAAATGGTCCCCATTACTGACGGGGTGCCAAAGACTGACCAGGACATGGAGAGTCAATGTCACTTTCGCTCTGGAGGTGGGTTCTTTAGGACAGGGGATTAGGCACACAACTGGCACCATGCTGCAGGAGGCATGTGCTATCAAGTGCTGTTCTTGTTCCGCAGACAAATAGACTGCAGTGTCCAATGCAGTCCCTCCACACTGTCCACTAGCACTTAAAAAGGCAACTGCAGAGAAACCTGCAGTGGATTCAGACCTCAGGTGCCCCAAGCTATAATATCGCGACTCTCCATCTGTCGACCGCACCACCTTGACCGTGAACATGGGCTGCAGTTGCCTCAGCTCCAGCAGCACAATGGCTAGATAGTGAATGAAGAGGAGAGCATCTACGAGAGACACCGCATACTGCACTATCCCCTGGTAATTGGTGTCCTTGGAGTCCAAGATGCGGACGTCATAGAAGAGCCAGTAGGAAAAAACAAACAGGAATATAAGGACCAACAGGAGGGCCCGGAACACGAACACTCTTGGTATATCCGCCTTCGACTGACGGAAGAACAGAGCCCAGGTCCCAATCAGAAGAATCAGGAGTTTAAAAGCCACAGAGATGAACAGTCCCTCGCAGACGGTGCCACATGGCTCCAGTTCATCCCACCACAGGATCTGGGGTAAGAGAATGGAGGCAATGGGGGTAAGGAAGACGAGGAGTCCAAGGACAGCAGCCACTGTTAAACCAAGATAGCGTTTGCAATCCAAGCCAACACTGTCCTCCAGATCCTTACTGATCCTGGCAATGTCCTCCTGGGAGATGCTGTGCTCCGAGGTGCCTGTGATAGCTGTTGTGGTCTCACCCCAATTGTCATCCTGACCCTCTTCTGTCCGAGAGGCATCATTCCCCAGCAGCGGTTCCGCGGGAGGCGTCTGGATGGTGACTGATTTCTCTGACCTACTGCCATCTTTACTCCGTGGCGATTTGTGCCTGTCCCGACTCCCTTGTCTGTGGGCTTTTTTGGAGTGACCTGAGTAGTGGGAATATCCCGAGTATGTCGATTCGGTATCCATGGCAGCAGACGCCTGCCCCCCGCTGGGAGGGGCACTGATTGCCTTCCTTAGAGGGTGAGCAGCTGTTGCTACTGAGGTGGGGTCCTCAGAGAAAGTACTTTCCTGGATACTCTCAGCGTCCCAAGTTCGGGGGTTACTGGTTCCAGGTCCAGGGTCACAAACATATCCTGGCTGTTGGGGAAACCTGTTTCTCCGCTTCCTTGCTGCTGTGAGCTACCTACAGTACCTCCATCCTCATCTTCCTCGTTCCCCGAACCGTCTTCCCTGTGTGTTTCTCCATTGATGGAGTCATAGCACACGGTTGGGGTAGTGGTGGCTGCACCCCCTAGAATGGCATGCAGCTCCACGTAGAAGCGGCAAGTTTGCGGCTCTGTCCCGGACCTTCCATTTGCTTCTCTGGCTTTGTGGTAGGCTTGCCGTAGCTCCTTAACTTTCATGCGGCACTGCTGTGTATCCCTGTTATGGCCCCAGTCCTTCATGGCCTTGGAGACCTTTTCTAATACTTTGCCATTTCTTTTACTGCTACGGAGTTCAGCTTGCACTGATTCATCTCCCCATATGGCGAGCAGATCCCGTACCTCCCGTTTGGTCCATGCTGGAGCTCTTTTGCAATCCTGGGACTCCATCACGGTTACCTGTGCTGATGAGCTCTGCGTGGTCACCTGTGCTCTCCACGCTGGGCAAACAGGAAATGAAATTCAAACGTTCGCGGGTCTTTTCCTGTCTACCTGGTCAGTGCATCTGAGTTGAGAGTGCTGTCCAGAGTGGTCACAATGAAGCACTGTGGGATAGCTCCCGGAGGCCAATAACGTCGAATTCCGTCCACACTACCTCAATTCCGACCCGCAAAGGCCGATTTTATCGCTAATCCCCTCGTCGAAGGTGGTGTAAAGAAACCGGTTTAAAGGGCCCTTTAAGTCGAAAGAAAGGGCTTCGTTGTGTGGATGTGTCCAGGCTTAATTCGATTTAACGCTGCTAAAGTCGACCTAAACCTGTAGTGTAGACCAGGCCTAAGAGGGTGTCTTTTCTAGTAGGAATAAGTAGTGAGAGTCTCAGGAGTCGCCCTCTTTCTGGATGTAGCCGTGCCTAGTGACAGGAGTCCAGAGGGCTGCCTTCTCTGGCAGCGGTAGCGCCTAGCGGCAATAGACCAAGGAGCTGCCCTCTCTGGCAGTGGTATGGCCCAGTGGCAAGTGCAGGGAGGGGAGGGGAACCCGGGCCCACCCTACTCCACCATGATCTGAACCAGGCCCTTCAAAACCCATTACCCCGTTGCAGGGTTCAGGTATCCATATCCCCAAGCATGTCCTCCGAGCCGCTTCCTACCCTTAGTCCTTACTCTGGTATCTCTTCCGCTGGTTGCAGTGCATCATCCCCTTCAGTCCCTACGGTGAACTGGGCTCCTGTGGTATAGTCAGGTTTCTCAGCCTTGGCGGTTTGTAGTCCCGTTGGCTTCTCAGCAGAAGCCTGCCGTGCATGTCCGCTTTCCTCCTCAGCCAGCCCAGACTGGGCCGTTTCCTTTTATATGCTCCCTCCACTGGGAGTGTGCCCAGCAAAGGCGAGGGGGCGTGGCCTCTTGGACACAAAGCAGTTTGTTAATCCCTGTGTCACCAATGCGGGGTTGGTACACCCAGTCACAGCTCCTCTGCTAAATTCCCCCCCACCTCACCCTCAGGAGTAATCAGGAGGTGGGAAAGGAGTTCACAGGGCCATTTTATATCCTGGTACTATTAACTTGCAGGATTCAAGCCCGTCAAAATCATGACATTGGATTAAAACTCATGAGATTAAAACAACAATCAATAATAATAATAAATGCTGTGAATCTTTGAATGAATCCAAGGCCAGAAGGCACCATTAGATCACTTAAACTGACCTCCTGTAGAAAACAGGCCATAGAATTTCACCCCATTTCTCAAGCCCTGTAATTTGTATTTAGCTAAAGCATCTCTTCCAGAAAGGCACTGGGTCTGGATCTGAAGACATCAAGAGATAGAGAAGGCACCATTTCCCTTGGTAGTTTGTTCCTAGGGTTAATCACTATCACTGTTAAAAATGTGTGTCTTCGTTCTAATCTGAATTTGTTTGGCTTTAGCTTCCAGCCATTGGTAAACGGGGTTCTTTTTATTTGCCCTCTGGTCTCTGAACTCTTTCAAGGGCACTTGGGTCACATTTTCAAGCCTTTCTCTGCAGTCATGAGGGCTAGAAGCTTTCTTGTTTAAAAATGAAAGCTGAGATTTTCATGTATTCGCATGACTCCAGGAGCTGGGGCTTTAAGAGAAACACCAAATATCATGATACTCATAATAAAATCATGAGTGCTGGCAATACTAGTTCTCTTGATCCTTTAACTGGGAAGTGGAGGGGAAGGTGGTGGTGGTGCGGGAGCTCTCTTCTGTCTTTTTCTTGGAGCTGGTAGGTGGTAAGGTTAACATAAGAAGAACATCAAGTGATCCATCCCGTGTCACCCATTCCCAGCTTCTGGCAAACAGAGGCTAGGGACACCATCCCTGCCCATCCTGGCTAATAGCCATGGATGGACCTATCCTTCATGAACTTATCTAGTTCTTTTTTGAATCCTGTTATAATCTTGGCCTTCACACCGTCTCTTGGAAACGAGCTCCACAGGTTGATGGCGTTGTGTGAAAAAATTCTTCCTTTTGCTTGTTTTAAACTGCTCCCTATTCATTTCATTTGGTGACCCCCTAGTTCTTGTGTTATGAGAAGGAGTAAATAACGCTTCCTTATTTACTTTCTCCAATCATTATACCAATCAGCCACCTGAGGGGGTCAACGACCCACTCTCCTGTGATGTTAGGTATATCAACAGCTCTGTGTAAGTTCAAAAACTTGTCTCTCTCACCATGGAAGTTGGTCCAATGAAAGCTATTGCCTCATTCACCTTGTTGCTATAGCAACTAGCAAAGCACTTCTGTCCCATCTCATTTCCGTCTCCTTCCTGCATTAGGATAAATGGGAACATCTGATCACTCAGGAGAAGTCGGTGGAGCTCTTTGGACATGTCAGCTTGATGACTCTTGACAGCATCTTAAAATGTGCCTTTAGTCATGAGAGCAACTGCCAGATTGACAGGTCAGTACAAGGGGTAGACCTGGGCAACATTTTTTGGACAAATAATTTATTTGCCAAAAAATGCAGTTTTGGTTGACTCAAAACTATTTGCGAATTTGACACAAATAGTCACAAAACAGCTGGAGGAGAAGGGGGCGGTGTGGTGTGGTGCTGTTGCGATACCCCTCCTCCCATGCTCTTTATAACCTTTAGCCCAGTGGTTAAGATATCTGAGACTCTGGTTTGAATCCGCCTCTAGAAAATAGACTTTTTTGATTCACTGAAAAGTTTTGGCTTCAGTTCAACCCAATCTGATTTTTTTATTTTATTTTTTTAGAACTGCCTTCAAACCAAAACATCAGTTATTCTCCCAGCTCTAACTGGGAGCTTTATGCAATGTTATCTGGATATATTGCTGCCACTAACTCACTGTTTAGGTATAGGATATTGCAACTTTGGGATTAATGGTGACTATGTTACATCTCTACCACAGGCAGAAAAGTTATATACTTTGCTAAATGCCATTTAAATCCTTCTATAAACTTTTCTTTCAGGGAGAATTCCTACATCAAATCTGTCTTTGAAATCACCTTTCAGATAAATTACAGGATATGGTACCTCCCATATCAAATTGATTTCATCTATTGGCTCAGTCGTGATGGACGTCGCTTCCAGAAGGCCTGTGAAATGGTGCATCTCCAAACAGGTATTTCCCAATGTTCTTGTCGCTGTCTTTCTCTGAAACTTAGGGGGAAGGGCTAAAAGTTCTTTAGAGAAAATCTAACTCCCGCTGAAGCCAGTGAGAAGCGATCAGTTGACTTCAACAGAAGCCAGATTGTTGCCTTGGTCTCTATGACTCTCAGTATAGCAACAAAGTCTTCTATTGATCTATAGACATTGTATAGCGGTGCAAGCTTCCCACATATTGTTCTGCCAGTGTGCCTCACTCCTATTCTGGGGTGTCCACTTTTAGAGGTGAGAGGGAGGTGCACTCTTCATGGACCCTTGGCTTCTTTGATAAGGCTGCCATCAAAGGTGTTATGTGAGGTGGACATCTGATTGCACCTTGCAGTCATTACCTATCTGGGCTGGATTTGAGGACTTACCTTCCTCTACATTCGAATTATGCAAATTCAAATTTAGTGAGAAATAACTGTGTAGCCAATTGGGTAATGGAATGAGAGAAATCCCATTCCTCCCCACATACGGATACAAGAAAGCACTGAGTAGAGTCCTTCTAACAGGCCTCTGCTTTTGCCCTTCTGCCCTGCATCCTATGGTCCACAGAGTGAATCCCATCATCATCAACATGGAGGATGATGGGGCCAGAAACCCCTCACATGTTGAATGATGGTCCTTCACTCTGTTGGTAGCGCTAACAGAGAATCCAGAGTCTTGAAATATATATTTTTATTATTCTTTTTCTGAAACAGATAAAGTGATAAAGGAGAGGAAGAAATCCCTCAAAGACGAGCGAGAACTTGAAAAGATTCAGAAGAAGAGACACCTGGACTTCCTGGATATTCTTTTGTGTGCCAAGGTAGGTACAGAAGAACCTTGGTTATTTCTCATATCTAGTAAATGAGTGTGTGTATGTCTGTTAGACAAAAAAATTCTCACATTGATTTTTCCACTTTGTAGCAGCGTAGTTCCCTAGCTGGGTTGGGCTAAAAGTGAATTTTCTCTAGCATCATTTAATTTCTGGAGCAAGTTCTTTAAGGACGCCACATCCATCAACTTCCTTTGTTTATAGGTATCTATGGCTTCAAATTCACATATTTTAGCATAGTCCAGGAATTCCCTATTCTTGAATGGTGGTCCCTTGTCCTATTCCGGATGATAAAGTGCATGATGCTTGTATCACGTTCTCATATACTTTCTGCTTTTGCCAGATCATCCAGGTGTATGTCATCAACCAAAACATGCATACTTGACACATAAGAAACATAAGAACGGCCATACTGGGTCAGACCAAAGGTCCATCAAGCCCAGTATCCTGCCCTCTGACAGTGGCCAATGGCAGGTGCCCCAAAGGGAATGAACAGGTTATCATCAAGTGATCCATGCCCTTTCATCCAATTCCAGTTTCTAGCAAACAGAGGCTAGAAATACCATTCCTGCCCACCCTGGCTAATAGTCATTGATGGACCTATCTTCCACGAATCTATTTAGCTCCCTTTTGAATCCCGTTATAGTATTGGCCTTCACAACACCCTCTGGCAAGGAGTTCCAGAGGTTGACAGTGCATTGTGTGAAAAAATACTTTCTTGTGCTCGTTTTAAACCCGCTATCTATTAATTTCATTTGGTGGCCCCTTGTTCTTGTATTATGAGAAGGCGTAAATAACACTTCCTTATCTACTTTCTCTATACCACTCATGATTTTATAGACCTCTATCATATCCCCCTGTAGTCACCTCTTTTCCAAGCTAAAAAGTCCCAGTCTTATTAATCTCTCCTCATACGGAAGCCATTCTATACCCCTCATCATTTTTGTTGCCCTTTTCTGAATCTTTTCCAATTCCAATATATCTTTTTTGAGATGGAGTGACCACATCTGCACACAGTATTCCAGGTGTGGGCGTACCATGGATTTATATAGAGGCAACATGATATTTTCTTTCTTAGTATCTCTCCCTTTCTTGATGATTCCCAACATTCTGTTTGCTTTTTTGACTGCCGCTGCACATTGAGTGGATGATTTCAGAGAACTGTCCACAATGACTCCAAGATTCTTTCTTGAGTGGTAACAGCTAATTTAGACCCCATCATTGTATATGTATAGTTAGGATTATGCTTTCCAGTGTGCATTACTTTGCATTTATCAACATTAAATTTCATCTGCCATTTTGTTGCCTAGTCACCCAGTTTTGTGAGATCCTTTTGTAGCGCTTCACAGTCTGCCTGGGACTTAACTATCTTGAGTAGTTTTGTATCATCTGGAAATTTTGCCACCTCACTGTTTACCCCTTTTTCCAGATCGTTTATGAATATGTTAAATAGGACTGGGCCCAGTACAGATCCCTGGGGGACACCTCTATTTACCTCTCTCCATTCTGAAAACTGACCATTTATTCCTACCCTTTGTTTCCTATCTCTTAACCAGTTATCTTCCCTCTTATCCCATGAGTGCTTATTTTGCTTAAGAGCCTTTGGTGTGGGACCTTGTCAAAGGCTTTCTGAAAATCTAAATACACTATATCCACTGGGATCTCCTTTGTCCATGTGCTTGTTGACCCCCTCAAAGAATTCTAGTACATTGGTGAGGCATGATTTCCCTTTCCAAAACCATGTTGACTATTTCCCAACAAATTATGTTCATCCATGTGTCTGACAATTTTGTTCTTTACGATAGTTTCAACCAATTTGCCCAGTACTGAAGTGAGGCTTACTAGCCTGTAGTTGCCAGGGTCACCTCTGGAGCCTTTTGAAAAAATTGGCGTCACATTAGCTATCCTCCAGTCACTTGGTACTGTCAAGGCTCCTTCCCCACTCTGAAATTTAGGGTACAGATGTGGGGGCCTGCATGAAAACTTCTAAGCTTAACTATCAGCTTAGATCTGGTCCGCTGCCACCACTCCCAATGTGCTAATTCCCTTCCCTGGGTAGCCTTGAGAGACTCTTCACCAATTCCCTGGTGAATACAGAGCCAAACCCCTTGGATCTTAAAACAAGGAGAAATTAACCATCCCCCCTCCTCTCTCCCACCAATTCCTGGTGGATCAAGATCCAACCCCCTTGGATCTAAAAAACAGGGAAAATCAATCAGGTTCTTAAAAAGAAGGTTTTTAATTAAAGAAAAAGGTAAAAATCATCTCTGTAAAATCAGGATGGAAAATAACATTACAGGGTACTCAAACTTAAAGAGCCCAGAGGACCCCCCTCTAGCCTTAGGTTCAAAGTTACAGCAAACAGAGGAAAACACCCTAGTAAAAGGTACATTTACAAGTTGAGAAAACAAGAAAAAACTACCACGCCTTGCCTGGCTGTACTTACAAGTTTGAAATATGAGAGACTTGTTCAGAAAGATTTGGAGAGCCTGGATTGATGTCTGGTCCCTCTTAGTCCCAAGAGCGAACTCTCCCAAAACAAAAAGCACAAACAAAAGCCTTCCCCCCACCAAGATTTGAAAGTATCTTGTCCCCTTATTGGTCCTTTGGGTCAGGTGTCCGCCAGGTTACCTGAGCTTCTTAACCCTTTACAGGTAAAAGGATTTTGGAGTCTCTGGCCAGGAGGGATTTTATAGTATTGTACACAGGAGGGCTGTTACCCTTCCCTGTATAGTTATGACAGGTACAGAAGCAGATTTAAATGATAGGTTACAGATGACAGTTCGTAGTCCTGTAATTTCACATTTGAGTTCCTTCAGAACTCTTGGGTGAATACCATTATGTCCTGGAGACTTATTACTGTTTAGTTTATCAAGTTGTTCCAAAACCTCCTCTAATGACACTTCAATTTGGGACAGTTCCTCAGATCTGTCACCCAGAAAGAATGGCTAAGGTTTGGGAATGTCCCTCACATCCTCAACAGTGAAGACCGATGCAAAGAATTCATTTAGTTTCTCCGCAATGGCCTTATCGTCTTTGAGTGCTCCTTTAGCATCTTGGTTGTCCAGTGGCCCCACTGGTTGTTTAGCAGGCTTTCTGCTTCTGATGTATTTAAAAAAATGTTGCTATTACTTTTGGAGTCTTTGGCTAGCTGTTCTTCAAATTCTTTTTTGGTCTTTCTGATTATATTTTTACACTTCATTTGCCAGAGTTTATGCTCCTTTCTATTTTCCTCATTAGGATTTAACTTCCAGTTTTTAAAGGATGTCTTTTTGCCTCTCACTGCTTCTTTTACTTTGTTGTTTAACCACCGTGGCTCTTTTTTGGTTCTCTTACTATGTTTTTTAAATTGGGGCATACATTTAAGTTGAGCCTCTATTATGGTGTCTTTAAAAAGTTTCCATGCAGCTTGCAGGGATTTTACTTCTGGTGCTGTACCTTTTCATTTCTGCGTAACTAACCTTCTCATTTTTGTGTAGTTCCCCTTTCTGAAATTAAATGCTACAGTGTTGGGCTGCTGTGGTGTTTTCCCCGCCACAGGGATGTTAAATTTAATTATATTATGGTCACTATCACCAAGCAGTCCAGCTATATTCACCTCTTGGACCTGATCCTGTGCTCCACTTAGGACTAAATCAAGAATTGTCTCTCCTCTGGTGGGTTCCAGGACTAGCTGCTCTAAGAAGCAGTCATTTAAGGTGTCAAGAAACTTTATCTCAGCATCCCTTCCTGAAGTGACAGGTACCCAGTCAATATGGAGATAGTTGAAATCCCCCATTATTATTACTGAGTTTTTTATTTTAATAGCCTCTCTAATCTCCCTGAACATTTCAGAGTTACTATCACCATCCTGGTCAGGTGGCCTGTAATAGATCCCTACTGCTATATTCTTATTTTTCAAGCATTGAATTACTATCCATAGAGATTTTATAGTACAATTTAGTTCATTTAAGATTTTTATTTCATTTGATTCTACGCTTTCTTTCACAGATAGTGCCACTCCCCCACCAGCACGACCTGTTCTGTCCTTCCGATATATTTTGTACCCTGGTATTACTGTGTCCCATTGATTATCCTCAGTCCACCAGGTTTTTGTGATGCCTATTATATCCATATCCTCATTTAATACTAGGCACTCTAGTTCTCCCATCTTATTATTTAGGCTTCTGGCATTGGTATATAAGCATTTTAAAAACTTGTCATTTTTTGGCCGTCCCCTATTGCATGACGTAATTGAATGGGACTTATTTTCATTTGACTGTTTCTCATCAGATCCTCCCTGTATTTTATCATTTTCCATCCTCTCCTCCTTATTAGGACATAGGGAATCTCCATTTATAGATCCTCCCCGAAGGGATGTCCGAACCACATGCTCCTCCGCACCTGTCGGCTTTCCCCCAGCCCCTTCCCCCACCTTTTCTTGATTACCAGGTGATATCTGGGCATGACTTATTTCTGCTCCAACTTCTTTCTTGTATATCAGTCACTGGTTTATCTTCAATTTCAGCCTTGAATCCAAGACCAGTGAGAAACTAGTGAAACTTCATACAACCATACTCAAAACCTAGCATACCATTTTTCATTTGTGCAATCATTTTCTCTGATAGTATCTGTTACATTCTTGGGTGCAGTCCAGCCCAGTGACCGATTGTGTCACTGTGACAGGGTCCCCAGGGTGCAACCTGGAGTGTGGGACCACTGAGCCCTCCAAACCCACCAACCTGGGCTGTCTCTCACATTGTGATGTTAATGTCAAGCTACAAGCCTCTTATAGGCACTGCCCTTACATAGCCATCCACAGTCAGGGACACACCCCACTGAGTTACATGAATGATCTCCCAGCCACTCATGAACCATCAATAGAAAGGCTTCAGCCAATTCCCCCTAGCTCCCCAGCCTTGCATCCCAGAAATATACCGTCTTGCGTAAGGTTCCCTTGGACAGTGCAACCTCATGAATAAGTTTGCCACTTCTTCATAGGAAAGTAGATATGCACCAGCCTTTGTAATCTGAGCAGAGATTCCCCCAGCACTTCAACCCAAACTGTTTTAAATAAATATAATAAAGCAGATTTGTTAACTAGAGAAAGATTGATTTAAAGCGATTATATGTAGCAGGCACAGAGATCAAAGTTGTTTGCTAAAATGCAGACTGATCTATTCTTGCCTACTTTCATTTGACAGGCCAATCAGTGTTGATGACACCTAACTAGACGCGTTAGCTTGTCCTTTGTCTTTGAGAACCAGTTTACTCACTCCCCAGAGGTGTCTGGTAAACACACTGTAGTCATAATTTCAGTTTATGTTCATAACTCTTAATCCACATTTTATACAGACATTGAACAAAAATATTGATCAGCGTGTTAGTTTATAAATGCTACCTCGCAAGGCATATGTTGCACAATAATTATTTCAGTAATGTGTAGGGTGTGAATACAGTGGTGCTTTTGGTAACACGGATCTCATTGCACATGTTAGAGCAGTCATTGAGTCCTACGCAGGGCCGGCTTTAGGAAGTGCAGGCCCGATTCGGATACCTGGCGGCGGTCCGGGTCTTCGGTGGCATTTCGGTGGCAGGTCCTTCACTTGCTCCGGGTCTTCCGTGTCACTGAAGGACCCGCTGCCAAAATGCCGCCAAAGAGCAAGTGAAGGACCCGCCGCCGAAGACCCGGACCGCCGCCGGGTGAGTAAAAATTAAAAAGTTAGGCGCTCTTCTTTAGGGTGCGGGGCCCTCTTAGGTGCGGGCGTGGGGCCCTCTTAGGCGCGGGACCCGAATTGGGGGAATCGGCCTAAAGCCAGCCCTGGTCCTATGTCTCGATAGTGATGTAGCTCCCAACCCTTCCTTAGAAGCATCTTGAGTTTTTTCAGTGGGTAAAAGAATTACACCCACAGTGCTGATATCAACATTACAAATCCTTGATCTCATGCTTTGGCATCCATGCTCATTTTGTATCTTACTGAAGAAATTTCCTCAGGTGAATAGCTCAAACCGCAAGTTGTGTATGAACCCACATTGCACAGGTTCCCTTCACAAAAAGAGGAGAGCAGGATGCACGGTGGGAGTTGTCTTTCTGATGATCTGTCAAGGGGTCAGCGGGGTCCGAGGTGCCATTTTGCTTTAAGGGCAGTAGAGGTCAGTGGTGGGATCCTAAGAGGTGCTTCCTCTGGGGGGGGTTAGTAGTGAGAGTCCAATGAGTCGCTCTTTCTGGCAATGGCTTTGCCAAGCATCCACGAAGCTGCTTTAGCTAGGGGCAGTACCGCCCGGTGGCTAGAGTATGAGTAGCCACTTTAACTAGTGGCAATGCCACCCAATGGTGAGAGTCCAAGTAGGCCTCTTTCCCTGGCAGCAGTACCGCACAATGGCTGGAGTCCCAGTGGCCACTTTCCCTAGGGGCAGGGTCGCCTAATGACAAGTGCAGGGAGGGTAGGGGAACCTGGGCCCACACTACTCCACTGGGTTATGACCCAGGGCCCTTCGAAACCAGGTACCCTGTTATAGGTTTCTGAATCCCTAAGTGCATCCCCTGGGCCATTTCCTACCCTTTGTTCTGTCTCTGGCAGTTCTTCCGCTGGTTGCAGCACATCGTCCCCTTCAGTCCCCATGGGCAACTGGCTCCCCAGGGTGCTCCGCCTCAGTGCTTTGAAGTCCTGGCGGCTTCTTGGCTGGAGCCTGCTGCACACATCTGCTCTCCTCCTTAGCCAGCCCAGACTGAGCTAAGCTGTTCCCTTTTATATGCTCCCTCCATGAAAGCATGCCCAGCAAGGGCAAGGGGGTGTGGCCTGTTCAGCCCAAACCCGTCACAGGATCTTGGCCCACAGCGGAGAATGGGGACAAGGGGAGCCAATGACAACTCCCATGAGGCCTATTCTCAGCCAAAATCTTTCAGTTTAGAGTTTGATGAAAACTTCTAATTTCCCATCATTTTTTTTTTTTTTTTGGATGAAAACAAAGGGACAATTTCCATGAGGAAAAAAAAATCAGACCATCTCTACTGGCCACCGCAGTCTGTGCACTGATCTTGGAGTGAACCACATTGTATGCCCAATGGGGGAGAGACCTGAGAGAATAGAGAGATTTCTGGAGCTCAGGGGTAGAAAGAAAGAAAGAGAGAAGAGACCATTTTTAACCCTCCTTCCCTACTGTTACTCTGCATTTGGAATAACCATTGGTAGTGGTAGTGGTATGTCTGCTTAATGTTTGCCAAGGACAGCATTAGGTGCAATGTGGGGCAGCAGTAGCAATATATCTCTGGGCTAAAACATTCCCTTGACCAATATCCCTGTCTAATTAGGATGAAAACGGAGCTGGATTATCTGATGAAGACATACGTGCTGAGGTGGACACTTTCATGTTTGGGGGTCATGATACCACAGCCAGCGGGATCTCTTGGACCTTATACTGCCTGGCCATGTACCCAGAGCACCAGCAGAAATGCAGAGAAGAGATACGGGAGCTTCTGGGAGACCGGGAAATCATTCAGTGGTGAGCGCTCACATCTTATTTCATGTCATTTCCTCTCAAGATTATGTCTGGTGAATTAAGATATTCTTGAGCGTTGGAAACCAAGAAGTCCCTGAAACTCAGGGCATCAGGCAGTGTGGTATATTGCCCTGATATTTAGTTGATCCAAAGCCCAGTGGTAGTCTGAGGGAGTCTTTACAATGACTCCAATGGTCTTTGGATCAGAGTTTTGAACAGGATTTTCATTGTCTTTAACATGGATGCTTGCAAGAACATTTCATGTTTTGCGTGTAAATGGAGACTGTCAAATAGCTGAGGGTTCAGCTGGCTCTGATTTACTTATATATTTTAAAGATCCAACTCCCCACATTAAACACAAATAGACACTAATTTTGTGGGACCCACGGTTTTAAAAAAGTTTCACGCTCTTGTTCTCCACTGTCTGGCTCTTCAGGGGCATTCAGTTAACAAGTGCTAATCCCACAGCTGTGCCTGACATCACTGATGAGACTGACGTAAACAGGTGAATTAATGGCGCCATATGTGACTTTCAGATCCATTAAAAATAAGCGGATGCTACCCCTGGAAATCGGTGTTCAAAGTTGTCATAAAAATCTACCAGCATGAATGCAAAATTTTATCTCCCGTCATCCAACCCTCTAATCTAGATAATTAAGTAGCTCTTGTCACTGTATCAAGTATCAGAGGGGTAGCCGTGTTAGTCTGGATCTGTAAAAAGAGACAAAGAGTCCTGTGGCACCTTATAGACTAACAGATGTATTGGAGCATAAGCTTTTATGGGTGAATACCCACTTCGTCAGACGCACGTAATATGTATGTGAGCCTTGGATGATAATGAGAAAATTAAACAATATTTTACTTGTCCATCAAAAAGTGTAGTGGTCAAAGGCAAGCTGAATTTTGTAACCCTGTTTTAATTAGGGTCACTCTCAGATTAAATCACTTGGACTGAGCTGGGAGTAGATTTCAATCATGTTCTGTGAATATTCAAATGGTTTAATGAGTTCCCATGGGCCTCCTTGCATTCTGTCCCTTTGGCTCTCTGAAAATGTTCACGCGATTAGGTATTATTGGCATGGATTTTTGTGGGAAGCAAATTTCAAATCCACGTGCATGAATATTTGTAGGAACCAAATTTAAATGTGCCTAGACAAAGGTTCCTGTTGGTAATGCTTGTGCCCTCATTCAACCAGGCAACGTTGTACTGTATAACCAATCTGTCTAATCACAACTAAGCCACATGACTTAAATTTCTAGTAGAAAGTGCCGGAACCTTTCAGCAAACTGTTTGCAATCAGTCACAACCCACAGAGTAAAACCATAATATTCCATGAGCAGAAAAAAAGGAGACTGAATATGCTGAGTCATTTATCACTGTGGTTTCTTTACTCACCTCAAATGCTTATCTACACAGCTTTGTACACTCTTTAGGCACTCCTCTCCAACCTTTTTACACACAAGATCACTTTCTGAATTTAAATGCAACCCAGGATCTACCCCGCCCCTTCCCCGAAGCCCCGCCTCACTCACTCCATTCCTCCCCCCACTCTCCGTCGCTCTCCCCACCCTCACTCCCTTTCACTGGACTGCGGCAGGGGGTTGGAGTTCAGAAGGGGATGCTGGGCTGGGGCTGAGGGGTTTGGAGTGTGGGAGGGGCTACAGGGTGCTGGCTCTCGGGGGGGTCAGGGTTGGGGCAGGGTTTGGAGTACAGGAAAGGGCACGGGTGCACGTGGGGGTTTAAGATGCAGAAAGGGGTATGGAGTGCTGGCTCTGGGAGGGGGTCACAGCTGGGGCAGGGGGTTGGGGTGCAGGAGGAGGTATGGGGTGCTGGCTCCAGGAGGAGGCTCAGGGCTGAGAGCTGAGAGTTGCATAAATAATCATAAAAATGAATGACAGCTTTTGTTGGCTGTGTAGCCACTCAGCCTTTCCCACCCAAACCCTCTGTCCTTTCAGAAACTGGGGAGGCGTGCCAAGGAAAGCAGGTAGAGAGCATGCAGACAGGCCAGGATTTTAAATGTAGATCAACTGCTTTATGTTTCAGGAAGAAACTATGTGCCCAATCCTGCAAACACTTGTGACTAAGCCAGCAGTGCAAGTAGGCCGGTACCCTCCGGTACGCTGTACCAGCAAGCTATTTATAGCCAGTATGGAGTACCGGAAAGACACAGCAGCAGGAGGAGGAGGAGAGGGCTGTGGGGCAGGGCTGGGGGTTCTGCTCCTTTCCCCGCTGCCCTTCCCAGCAGGGAAAGGAGCAGAACTCCCATCCCCACTCCCTGCCCTTCCACGGATCGGACATGCTGGACTCATTGGAAAAGCAGAAGAGTTACAGATCTAGGCAAAACTAACCAACAAAACAAGCTCAGGGGATATGACCCCATGGCCACAAATTGAAAGAGAAGGAATAGTTCACAAAGCCTTCATTAAGCAAAGCCACTGTGGTCCCCATAATGCCATTAGCTGAGCAACGGCCATTCTTATATACTGAGGTGGCCAAACTGATTGACCCTCCGAACCGCATACCATAATCTTCAGAAGTTCAAGAGCTGCAAGACATCCACAACCTGGTAGGTGGAGAATGGGGGGTGGGCTCCATGAGCCGCATTTTAACTGTAAAAAGAGCCACATGTGGCTCACGAGCCACGGTTTGGCCACGCCTGTTATATACATCATTATGACTAGGGTAAATCTTCATAGCAGAGTTATTCTGGGCTACAGCCTGGGTGTTATCTTACCCTCCCTCTGGTTCACACGGCAAAACCTAGGCTTGAGAATACTCTGAGCAGACACAGCTGAAGGTATAGACATGAACTCAGGTTTTGCTGCAGGCTGGCTTGAGCACCCACCTACTTTTCAGTGAGAACACAGGGTAATCAAGCCTGGGTGCTGTAAATCCTCTAATCCTATCCCCCCGCATCACCAGACTTACTTTCTACTGATTTTCATCACATGGGAGAAAATTAAACTGTATTTTACAGGCTTAAAAAATAGAATCAAAGGAAAGAAGTTGTCAGTGTAAAAGCCAGCTAAGCAGGTCTAGTGAAAATGATCATTTTAGGCAGAACAATACGGTCAGCAGCTCAGCCTGGATACTGGGTGTAGGTTTTGTATGCAGCGTGGATTCTCAGCAGAGCTATTGCCTACCAGTATTATTGCATTGAGAAGGGTGTCACTCAATTTCTCTTGCTTGCAGGGATGACCTGGGTAAGATGCCTTACACCACAATGTGCATCAAGGAGAGTATGCGCATTTTCCCGCCGGTGCCCCTTGTGAGCCGCCAGCTCAGCAAACCCATCACGTTCCACGATGGACGTTATTTACCAGAAGGTCGGTTTACTCCATTTCCCCTTTCTGGAGTCTGCACCCTGTCTTGCTGGTTGTTGAGAGCTACAAATTGCTTCCACAGCCACTCCATTAAGCCTCACCAAGTCCAGGCGTCCTAAATGGGCCATGTAGAATCCTAAAGTTATTTGGTCTCGAATTGGCCTCTGTTGGGTCACATAGTCCATCTGCCTTCATTATTGCTGCATCTGAACCTATGATCCCTAGTAGATGGGTCTAAGAACTAGCCTTAGCTTTGAATGCCTTCTCCAGTCATGGTGATCTCACCATGTTCGTTGCAAGACTTCCGAGGCTTCCCCTCTCTTCTCCCTCCCCGTAACACTGTTGAGAAGCTGAAAGGAGAATATATCCATGAACGTCTCATGCTGCCAACTTCCACAGATCCTGCCCCTTTCTTTCCTCCACACATAGACTACTGCAGTTGTGGGGCTGCAATCGTCCTCCTAGAGCAGTACAGGGAATGAGGGGGACAAAAATGTTCCTCTGGTGGTTAGCAGGGTTGGAGGTGACCATGGTGATGGTGTAGTCCAGTCTTCCCAGTTCCCAACTGCCCCAGGGGAAAATCTCTGTGCCAGCAGATCTGCCCACCCTCAATGACTGATGCAAAATGAGCTTCTGCAGTTGACTCTCAGCTGTGGAGTCCCACCTGCCCCCTCACTTCCCTTTCTGTGGAGATGGGGAGACGTAACAGGGGTGCAGGGCCTCCCTGGTGTTGTCTCCAATAGCCCCAAGGGATGTCTAGACTCTGAAGCCTGGACACTGGATGGAGCGTGGCTGATATGTTGCCCATTTCAAGCCTCCCACTTAATTCCAGTTGATGTCCACAGCCATAGAGTCAGGCTGAGCTGTGGCGCTCCAGCTGGTTTCATGTCACAGAACAAGATATTGTTGTTATTATTATTATTATTATTATCTAGGAAGAGCTAGATATTATTATTGCTCTTATCACCGAAGTTCGGGGGAGCGCTGTAATACCTTCCCACTGAGCAATTGCACTGGGATGGGTGGCCTGAAAATGGGGGTGATAAAAATGCTAGCTACAGTGGTTGTAAGAACGCTTAGCCCCTCAGAGAACATAGCTTAAGCAGAGAAGCTATGTCTAAGACCTGTCTTTTTCTTGAGCTTTTGATCTCTTCTGTTGCTTTGCAGGCACTTTGGTTGGAATAAACATCTATCTTATACATAGGGACCCCAACTTATGGAAAGATCCTGAGGTATGGTATTTTTTGTCTTTATAACAATAACCTGCTTCCTGCAGCTACTATACTGGGGTAGTGACCGGGGGGGGGGCAGTCCTGGATCAGGTCCCCATTGTGTTAGGTGCTGTACAAACACAGAGCAAGATCCTGGCCTTTGCCCCATAGAGATTACAGCCCAAATTGCTCAGAGAGAGAAAAGATGAAAGGGGGCAAAAAAGAAAGGGGAAGTGACTTGCCAAAGGTCACACAGCATTTCAGGACATAGAATTTAGGTGGCCTGACTGCCAGGGCCGAATCCTTATCCACTGTATCATGGTACTGCCTATTCAAAGGATGTAATAAAGCTCCCTGCCACACCCAGCTCTGTTGTGGCCCTCTGGCTGGAGACACATCTAATTTACAATGCTATAATCTCACTTATGCAACCATGACACAGAGAGGCCATCATTCAGCGAGCAACAGGAATACAAGAAATCAGCCGCCAATCTAAACAGGAGTGCTACAGTGATGTTATCTCTTCTGAGTTATCAAACACTCTCATTACAGGTATTTGATCCCATGAGGTTTTCGCCGGAGAACTCTTCCCAGAGACACTCCCATGCCTTCATGCCTTTTTCAGCTGGAGCAAGGTGCGGTATAGCATTAGTATTCATGTCTAGTTAGTGCCACAAACCTATGCAGCGCTTTACAAACCTGCAATCAGTGCTGCCAAGAGCTCAGGCCCGGATCCAGATGGGAGTTTTGCCACTGACTCCAACAGGAGCAGGATGAGGCCCTACGGCAGACAGGAAAAAGGGAGAGAAGATACTTTAAGGCAACAGAATGGGACATGGCATAGAGAGATCATCGGCCAGGAAGACAAGGCAGAGCAGATTCCTGGGGAAGTGAGTTTTAAGGAGGCATTTGAAAGGGGAGAGAGTGCACTAGGTAGACAGGAAATAGGAGATTGTTCCATGTGCAGAGAACAGTGTGAAGCGAATCCAAGAATGGGAGACACAGAAGGGATTGGAAGCCTCCAGCCCCTTCTTCTGAGGCTGCCAGCTCCTGGTTTGATCCCTGGAGTAATTTAGAGCAGCCTCAAAGCTGCTTTACATTACCCTGGATGTCATGGGGCCATTCCAACAGCCAGAGATTGGTATTTCAGTGCAGAGATCACCCTTTCCCACGACACACCCCCTACACTGGGGACCAGGAAGTGGACTGGCACAGGGGTCGCTATGACAGCTTTATGCCCCCACAAAGTTTTCTCCCCATGGAAGTGAATGGGTTAGATTCCCAGCTCGTGTTAAGTCTGTGTAGCTCCACTGAAAAATCTTTTAAATCTTCTATTAAAGATACAGAAAAGAAGGAAAAACAATTCAAACATTTGAAATGTAAGGTATTAAGTAAGGCTTTCATTTTAACAGCATGCCTTGATCCCTTTCCCTTTAGTCGGAGTGAGTTTTTAGAAGGAAAACCCTCCTATTTTACAGTCTCTTCGCTGGTATTAAAGAGGCAATAACTGTCCTTTTTGGGAGAAAGAGAAGTTAGTTGAGGTGGGTTGGTGCTGTTGTTGTTAAAACCCAGTCCCGTTTCCTAAAAGACAGAAGAAGACAAATCCACACAAGAGGGGAGAAAAGAACAGCAAGGACAGGAAATGCAGCTTCTGTCTCTGGTGTTGGCTTTTACTTGCAACCTCCGCGCTGGAGAAACAAGCGTGGCACATATTTTTATTAGCCGCTCCGAGACCTGGCAAACTCATACCAGCCATGGACTGTTTAGAGCATTGCTTTTCAACTGCCTCTGTGATCACAGGCTTACAGCAGCACAGCAAAATAGACAGTCTCGGCCGGCTAAGCCATTCTTATTAGACAGAAGGGAAAAGGAAAGGAATAGGAAAGAGAAGGAACAAGGCAGGAAAGGACAAAATCTCACATCCCAGGTGGCGGTTGGGATCTAGCCTGAGCCAGTGGAACTGGCCAGGGCATCTGAGTCTCATTATGCTTGGGATGAGGATGACAAAGGCCAACAATGGCCAAGTGGCTCCCGGGGTCCCAGGAGATGGTGGTGGTGGCTGCCCTGATGACAAAGTTTGCTCCTCTCTATTTACCTCTCCCCACCCAGCAGCTGTCAGACAGCTTCTTCTCCTTTAAACGAAAAGGGAATTTTGAGCAGAATATTTTGTTCTCATTACCGCGTTCACCAGTTAGGCCTAATTTCCAACACACCAGTTTTGGTCCTTTGATTTCCAGTCCTGCACTTCTCTTGATTTCCCGACATGGTCTAAACACATTCCCTGAGTTAGATCAGGAGGCCTTTTTGCTTGGACTAATTCAGTTTGTTTCCCCTTTGCACCTTTCCCCATCAGCATGGGTTGTTATAGATTATTGTGACACTTTATGGACGTTCACTCACTTGTCACAGCTGGGCTTACAATTAGGGTATATCCTCAGACCCAATTATCACACCTCCTTTCCCAAGATCTGCCCCCTACACCTGGGGATTACAAGTAGCATGGCACAGGGGACACTAAGACAGCTTTATACCCGCACAGAGATTTCTGCCATGGTGGGCTCCATAGAAGTTCATGGGCCAGAGCCCCCAGCCGGCGTAAATCAATCAGTGTAGTGCCATTGAGTTCCTTTGACTTAATCATTCTGTAAATAACAGTTACAAAAAAGGCACAAAATCTGCCTCACCCGGACACTGATTAACACAAGTTAGAGTGTTTTCTTCTCACACCTGACATAATATTAAACCACACACTTTAAAAGTACAGACATAGCTGGAGGCAATGGGGTTTTGTCATTTGAAGCTTGGTAAACAAACTCTAAGTAAAGCGATTTGATTCTTTCCTAATTTAGCTTCTGAAAGGCCCCTCCAGCAGGGGATAAGTGACTCCACTTTCTCAACACAATAGGGAGAAATCCAACCCTATTGTGCTTTTCCATATCATTTACACATTATTACACGGTTATGCTGCCCTTCCTGGCTCTGCTGAGAATATCAGGGATTAGACAGCCAAACATGGGACATGATCCTACCTATTCATTACAATCTGATTTAGGATACCAGACGCATCATTTGCCACTGTGCAACTGCTGTTTTATTCCAGCATCAGTCTGTTGAAATCAAGGGCATTTCACCAGCACTAAGTAGGAGTCAGAGAGCAGTGAATCAGGCTCAAATGATTCAAGATCACATTCTGATTGGTCATATCGGCCTTTTTCATGAGGTTACGATAAGCCGGAAGAATGGCTGGGGGAGTGGGGGAGATACAACTGCAGTCGGCAAGGTCTTCCTCAAGGCATAATATTTATAGCAAAAAGGCAAATTAAGGTAATTTAAGTGAAAAAAGGAAATAGCGAGCTCCTCAGCTCGGGAATCAACCCAGCCCTGTGACCCCGAGCATGGAACCTGTTCCTGCCAAAAACATTCTCTTGCCTCTCTATCTCCCAAGCAACGATTTATAACCCTGTCCCTAAGCACCTGGGAAGGGACAGGGGGAAGTTGAGTCGAGGTTAACCCCTTATTTGCCAAGGATCAGATTCAGCCGTGTGCACACGGTCACAATCACCAACTCCCAAGGATGTCTGGCTGCAAGCTCATCACCCACACAGAAAGGAAAGCCCGCATACCTGTGACATTCAGAGGGTGGGGAAATAAGGAAAAGGGGGTGGGCGGAAAGGGGGTGGGCAGTGCTGTCCAGTGAGGCAGCTTCTTTTCAAATCAGCCCAGCTACATGTAGAGATTTGCTGGCTGTGAGGCGGGGGGGGGGGGGGGAGGAGGAAGAGGGAAGATGGGACATGGGTGGGGTTGGCCGCTAGAATTTCTCCTCTGGCTTCAATTTAAAGAGACATGCCACATTTTCTTCTCCAGCCTATGGCGCTTAGCAGTATTTGAAAGGCAGCAGGACTACATCAGAGTTTTCCTTCAAGTGAGAAGGTGAATTGAGAGCTGTTAAGTACATGTTTATGTTTTAAAGGAAATAACTGGGATGTGGGGTCGAGAGAAAGGGGGAAAACAAGAATATAGAAAATGCCAAACATGAGGCCAGCTGCTCCTTCCAGCAGCATGCAAGAAACATTAAAATAATCATTTAGAAGTGCATTGATTGGACCCAGTCCTTATTGATTCATAGATTTCAAGGCCAGAAGGGACCTTCATGATCATCTAGTCTGGCTTCCTGCACATTGCAGGCACAGAACCTCACCCACCCACTCCTTCAGTAAACCCCAAACCTCTGAGTTACTGAAGTCCTCAAATCTTGATTTAAAGTCTTAAGTTACAGAGACTCCACCCTTTACTCTAGTTCAAGCCAGCAAGTGGTCCATTCCCCACGCTGCAGAGGAATGTGAAACCCTCTGAGGGTCTTTGCTGATCTGACCTGGGAGAAAATACCTTCCCCGACCCCAAATATGGAGATCAGTTAGGCCCTGGGCATGTGGGTGAGACCAACCAGCCAGACACCTGGGAAAGAATTCTCTGCTGTAACTCAGAGCCCTCCCCATCTAGTGTCCCATCTCCAGCTGTTGGAGATATTTGCTAATAGCAGTTGTGGTTGGGCCATATGCATTGTACGCAATCTCATCATACCATTCCCTCCATAAATTTATCAAGCTCAGTCTTTAAACAAATTAGGTTTCTTGCCCCCACAACTTCCCTTGGAAGGCTGTTCCAGAACTTCATTTCTCTGATGGTTAGACACCTTCATCAAATTTCAAGCCTAAACTTGTTAATGGCCAGTTTATATCCATTTTTGTGCCAATATTGGCCCTTACCTTAACTCCTCTCCCTCAGTGATGTTTGTCCCTCTGATGTATTTATACAAAGCAATATCTCCCCTCAGCCTTCCTTTTGTTAGGCTAAATAAGCCAAGCTCCTTAAGTCTCCTCTTGTAAGTTCTGCATTCCTCTCATCAATTTAGTAGCCCTGCTCTGTACCTGTTCCAGTTTGAATTAATCTTTCTTAAACATGGAAGACAAGAATTGCACACAGTATTCCAGATGAGGTCTCACCAGTGCCTTATATAATGGTACTAACACTTCCCTAGCTCTATTGAAAATACCTTGCTAAATGCACCCTAGGATTGCATTAGCTTTTTTCACAGCCACATCATATTGGTAGCTTATAGTCATCCCATGATCAACCAATATGCTCAGATCTCTCTCCTTCTCTGCTGCTTTCAACTGGTAAGTCTGCAGCTTATTGAAAAAAATCTTGTTGGTAGTCCCTAAGTGCACGACCAGGCACTTTGTCCTATTAAATTTCATCCCATTTTTATTAATCCAATATTCAAAACTTCTTGTATGATATTTTGGTCTTCCTCCATATTGGCAATACCTCCCACCTTTGTGTCATCGGCAAATTTTATTAGCACACTCTCACTTTTTGTGCCAGGGTCATTAATGAAAATGTTAATGAAGATTGGTCCCAAGATTTATCCTTGAGGAACTCCACTAGTGATCTTGCTCCAGCCTCACAGTTCACCTTCTAGTATGATCCATTTCAGTCTCCTCTTTAATCGGTCCCTATCCACCTTTCAGTTCTCGTATTAATCCCCATCTTCTCCAATTTTACTAATAATTTCCCATGTGGAACTGTATCATATGCTTTACTGAAAGGCAGGCAGATTAAATCTACTGCATTTCCTTTGTCTACAAAATCAGTTATCTTCCCAAAGAAAGAGATCAGGTTAGTCTGACACAATCTATCTTTTTTAAAACCATGTTGTATTTTATCCCAATTACCATTTATCTCGAGGTCTTTAATTACTTTCTCTTTCAAAATTTGTTCTAAGACCTTGCATACAATTGAGGTCAAACTAACGGGCCTGTAGTTTCCTGAATCACTCCCCCTCCTTTCTTGAGTAGAGATTCTACATATGCAATTCTCCAGTCACAGGGTATCACCCCCGAGTTTATGGATTCACTAAAAATCCTTGCTATTGGGCTTGCAATTGTGTGTGTGATTTTTTTTTAATATTCTTGGGTGGAGATTATCCAGGCCCCCAATTTGATCCCATTAAACTGTTTGAGTTTGGCTTCCACATTGAATGTGGTAATTTCTACTTCATATCCTTGTTCCCATTAGCCACCCTGCCACTGGCCCCAAATGCCTCATTACCCTTACTAAAAACTGAGACTAAATGTTCATTTCTGTGTTTGACCATACTTAGATTATCTCTTTAATCTCCACCCATCCTCAGTGCTTAGTGGTCCCAGTTCTTCTTTCTTTGTTTTCTTTTTTATTTACCTGGCTAAAGTACCTTTTACCATTGGTTTTTATTTCCTTTGCAAGGTCCAGCTCAGCTTGGCTTTTGGCAGTTCTCACTTTATCCTTCTCTTTCTGACCTCCAAGAGGCAGCTCTCCTTGCTGATCCATTCTGAGTCCTTTATTCTGTTCTTGCACAGATAAACTATGATGGAAATCAATGGGAGTGAGTAAATAAGAGAGGCAAAGAGCTCAGTATTGGACTCATTCATTAGGGAAAGGAAGAGTTTTCTATTTCTTTCCCTGTTATTTTCTTGTGTCTTTCTCAATGCACTGCATTCCACGGTGGAAGAGTTTTTGCTCAAGATACCTGTGATCTCTCCCCATGCCATACAGCCTCAGTTGAGATTGGCAGCGGTGCTCAAGTGGGCTCCCCCTCGATTGAAAAGAGGGTGGGCTGGTGGGAACCCCTTCTCTATGACGGTTCCTGAGCTCTGGGACAGACTTGAAATCCTGGTCCAAGAAAGCTCAAATCTACTGATCTTCAGAGCATACCGCAAGACACATGTATTTATGTGGGCTCCTATGAGGTGTGTATGTATGTCTTTCTCTTTGAGAGAAATCACTTGTATGTGGGAGAGGGAAGTCAAGTGGTCTGGGGGCAATCTGATCGGTCCTATGGCAGAGGTGCCTAGAACTTTGGATAGTTGTCAATTTGTATTTTTTGTGTAACTGTAATAATAATTGAACACAGTTTTTTTTACAAAATTTAAAAAGTGAATATATGCAAATATTAAAGAGTCATAGAATAATAAAATTGGAGAAAGGCCAGAAACATTTATCTTACCACCCTCAGCTTCTTTATATACATATAGAATGATGGGGTCTAAATCAGCTGTTACCACTCAAGAAAGAGATTTTGGAGTCACTGTGGATAGTTCTCTGAAAACTTCCGCTCAATGCTCAGCGGCAGTCAAAAAAGCGAACAGAATATTGTGAATCATTAGGAAAGGGATAGATGATAAGACAGAAAATATCATATTGCTTCTATATAAATCCATGGTACGCCCACATCTTGAATATTGCATGCAGATCTGGTTGCCCCATCTCAAAAAAGATATATTGGAATTGGAAAAGGTACAGAGAAGGGCAACAAAAATGATTAGGGGTATGGAACAGCTTCCATACGAGGAGAGATTAATAAGACTGGGACTTTTCAGCTTGGAAAAGAGACGACTAAGGGGGGATATGATAGAGGTCTATAAAATCACGACTGGTGTGGAGAAAGTAAATACGGAAGTGTTATTTACTCCTCACGACACAAGAACTAGGGGTCAGTAAATGAAATTATAGGCAGCAGATTTAAAACAAACAAAAGGAAGTATTTCTTCACACAATGCAGTCAACCTGTGGAACTCTTTGCCAGAGGATGTTGTGAAGGCCAAGACTATAAAAGGGTTAAAAAAAGAACTAGATAAGTTCGTGAAGGAAAGGTCCATCAATGGCTATTAGACAGGATGGGCAGGGCTCGTGTTCCTAATTTCTGTTTGCCAGAAGCTGGGAATGGGCGACAGGGGACGGATCACTTGATGATTCCCTGTTCTGTTCATTCCCTCTGGGGCACCTGGCATTGGCCACTGTTGGAAGACAGGATACTGGGCTAGATGGGCCATTGGTCTGACCCTGTATGACCGTTTATGTTCTTATGAAAAACAATGGTCCTGCTATGCAGGGTTCTGTAGCTGAACTGTCCTTGGTTTTGCAAAAAGACTACCCTAACCAACAAGGTGCTGCAAAACCAAACCTGCACCTGAGTTTGCCCATCCCCATTATGTTAACAATCAGCCATGCCAGCAGGTGCCTAGATATTGGTGCATTTCTTGAGCGACGAAGGGCATTTTCCTGTCCTTCAGTCCCTCTTTTCAGAATTACAGTGCTTGAAGCTCTGAATTAGTGGCCAAACAATGCACTCCAGACGCTAGCTGCTCCATTGGTGTAAGTCAGCATTTCTCCTTTTTAGTCAATAGAGTGATGTCAATTTACACCAGCGTTCACAACATATTGCTTAACTAATATGTGATGGCAACAATTCTCTAGGTTACTTTATAGTCAAGCCATATATATTGACGTCGCCTACCTATAAATGGCAGTACCATCTCCTGGTCTTAGGGCTCCACTAAGGAGGTAGTAAAACCTGATCTAATCTTCTGTTCATGCTAAGAGTTGCGTGTTGTTTCTTCCTTGTAGCTGTAGAATTCTATATATTCAATGAACAACCATGCTGGAGTCTATGGACGTTTTGGACTGATCCTAAAATATAAATTAATGAGTTGGATGGCTTAAACCAGTTTGATTCCTTTAGGCATGAACCACATGGAGCATAAGGAATTGTTGAGCAGCAGTTAGCCCTATCAAAGTATTGGCAAAGAGTGAAAAATAAACAAAATCTTTTAAAGCGCTTGCTTTTTGTTGGATTAATGGGAAATGAAAGAATCTTAATACGCCTGATGCAAGAGCGCTTGAAGTCAATGGAAAGTTTCCCATTGATTTCAAGCGACTTTTGAGCAAGCATCAGGATACTCAGGTTGGGTATTCTCACTGGTTTCATCTCTCTCTTCTCAGGAACTGTATTGGGCAGCAGTTTGCCATGATCGAGATGAAAGTGGCCATTGCTTTGTCCCTGCTACGCTTTGAGTTTTCACCCAATCCAGAGAAGGTTCCCAGGAAAATACCCCAGGTGGTCTTACGGTCCAAGAATGGGATACATGTGCACTTGAAGAAAATCCACTGGCATTGACATTGTGAAATAAGTGGGCAAAATACATAAGAGATTTGTAAGTTATTTGATTATCAAATGCATTAAAAATCCCATCTTTGGGGAAAAAAAGATCTTCAGTCCCTTTGAGCCTGAAAGGTTGCTTGTTGGTCCATATATATATTTATTCTGAGCCATATGATGTCCTCCATTAAAACTGTATTCCCAAACACTTTCTGGTTACTTTAATGACAGAGGATTGATCAGCCAGGGAGAAAAATATGAATCAGATCTTCAGCCAGTGTAAATCAACCTTGCTCCATTGATTTCATCGGAGTTTAGTTTAGTTGATTGATACCAGCGGGAGACTTAGGCCTATGTTACCAGATGAGATCTGAAAATTTGATCCAGTGGTCACCATTTAAAGCCAATTTCTGCAAAAAGGAACTTCGTTGTGACCTTAAAGCTTTTATTTCCTTTGCTAGGTACAGAGGGAAACTATGGTATCTCAGACTCCTCTCTGTGGCAACTCTTGGCAAATGATCACTCTTTAGTAGGGTAGAAGAGTGGACTCACTGCTGGCATGCCCCCTCATGGCTGGAGGTAGTGTTGCAGGCACTCCTTCTCTAGTTCAGTTTCACCCATTCTGGGGTAAACAAAGAGTCAAATAAAATGAACTTAGAGAAACATAACTCTTTGCTCCTAATCAGACTCACTCCTCCACAGACTCTTCACCCTTCCTGGGCTCTGCAGGATTGTACTCCTGCTCTTGTGTGGAATGACTCCCCAGGCTTTCTCTGATTGTGTTCACAGCATGCACACAGAGAAGTTAGATAAGAACTTAAATACTCATGTTGGAAGGTTGCAATATAACTTTATTTTCGTAGAATTCAGAACCATAATGCAAAACAACCAATAAACAGAGAGACAAAGCAGGCTGCTCCCTAAAACAGAGAGGCACAACTCACCCCACCCTATTCTAGCTCTCTGTCTGCAGGCAGACGGCTTCAGGCCCAGATTGCACACTTCCCACCAGGCCCCATAGCCTGCAAGCAAAACCAGGGACCTGCCTTGAGAATTTAAAGTGATAGATCACAATTTTAACACACTTTTCAATCCACCACACTCCTCCCCTGTACATTCCTCAAACACAATTTTAAAAAACCACAAATTTAACCTTAGAGGAGGTTGGTGATTTTGCTGAGGCCAGTGGTGCCTGCCAGGGAGAGAAAGTGACACCTGACCTTTGTCCTGTTTGTGTCACCCCCAAAAGAAGCACTATCCCTCTCCCTCTCTTGGCCACCATCTCCAGTGCCTTCTCCTCCTCCTCTGGCCAACCAAAGCTACATCCATCCTTACTAATGTCAGGGGCTGCATTCTGTAACGGTACTGAGGTTCTTTCTGGTAACAGTTATCAAAGGGCCTCTTCATTATCTCCCATTTTACCTCTACCAGATATGTCTCTAGTCTTGCATCTGAAGAAGTGAGGTTCTTACCCACGAAAGCTTATGCTCCCAATACTTCTGTTAGTCTCAAAGGTGCCACAGGACCCTCTGTTGCTTTTTACAGATTCAGACTAACATGGCTACCCCTCTGATTCTAGTCCCAGTATCTGCTTTACTGCTTTTCCCCCACTTCATCCCTCCCATGTGATTTTGCACCACCACTGTCTGTCTTCAGCAGAAAAACCTGGCAGGTTTATGGGTAGTTTTTTTCACTCTTTGCCATCTTTTGTTGAGTGCTTTCCATAGGTCGGGTCTAAGTCAATCAAATTTAGTACGTAACAAGCATTTTAAAAACAAAGCGGCTGGAGTCTTCTGCGTGGCAGGCTGTGGGGTAGACCAATATGAGAGTAGGGAATTTGCAATGCAGTGTGTCAGGGGACTCCATTCAGTTTTGTCTAGTGCTTGTTTTAATGTCTGCACAACACTCTGTGCCAATCCAGGTGATGCTGGGTGGTAGGTAGCAGACCCAATACGTTTCACTGAATTTTGCTGTGGGAATGTCTGAAAATCCCAGAAATAACCTGTGGACTGTTATGTGAGGAGTTCCTCAGGTAACCCATAAGTGGCAAATATTGCAAAGCACGTCAGTTGTTTATTACAGAAGAGGTTTTAAATCATGTGCCTCACCTCTGGCCACCAAGAATAATCATTAACCACTATGACATATATTTGCTTATCTTCTTCTGCAAAGCCAATGCACAGCTGCGGCCAGGGTGACAGTGTCTCCTCTGGCATGTTCCTATGGCTATAACGGGAGTCGCACTGGCTACTTAATCTAAAGCCGGCCACCAAAAACAATTTCTGGCCATCCCTTCCATATGTATTAACCCACAGTGCTGCTCGTGTCATTCCACCAGCATCCTTTTCTGTACACATATTGGCATTATCGCTTGTATTCCCCATAGCAAACAACCCTTCTGCATGGCTTCTTGAAATAGTAACGGCTAAGTTGCTCTTTGGTTATGTGATTTGGCCAGTCCCAAGTGTGGTGCATCATCTTAACCAAAATCACCTTTTTGTCTTGTTTACAGAGCAACTTCCTTAGCTGTAATAGGGAGGTCATCTAGGAAAGAGACTCTATCCGTGGAATTTTCCTCTATATGTTTCCTTGTGTGCAAGGGCAAACAGGGCAATGCATCCGCATTAGCATGTTTTTCGGATGGTCTATAATATATCCCAGTTTAGTAGGCAGCTAAGATCAACCCCCCCTCTTTGAAGTCTAGCTGCCGCTAGTGGGGGAATGCCTACACCTGGGCCCATTATTTTTACCAGTGGTTTATGATCGATAACAAGGGTAACTTTTTTTCCAAAGAGGTACTCATGGAAATTAATAACCCAAGTCTCTTTTTCTATCTGTGAGTATTTTTTCTTGACCTTTGACAATGTTCTGGGAACAGATGTTATGGGTTTTTCACTCCCATCTTTACAAAGATGTGAAACAAAAACCTTAATTCCTACAGGAGACACATCACAGGCTAGCATTGTGGGAAGCTCCGGATTAAAATGTACCAATAGGCTGGCACGACTTAGTTTCTTTTTTGCTTTCTCCAAAGCCTTATTTTCTTTTTCTGTCCAAACCCACTTCATATTTCTCCATAACCGGGCACACATCGGACTGGTTACTGGTGATAAGTTTGGAATGAACCTTCCATAATAGTTTTAACGTCACCTGAAACGATCTAAGCTCTGAGACATTACATAGCCTAGGGGCATTCTGAATGGCTTTTGTACATAACAGGTGTACTCCTGCATCTAGAAAATGGCTGGATGAAGTAACCCGGCTTTGGAAAAAAGCATACTTAGCTTTAAAGCCATGTTTTTACAAGCTCTTTAGAACCCCCTCTAGGATTTTTAAATGTTCCTCTGACATAGCACACAAAGGTAACACAATCCAAAGGTTGGCAGTGGAAGCTAGACTGGAAATCAGGTGTATCTTTTTAACAGTGAGGGTAATTAATCATCAGAACAATTTACCCAGACTTGTGGTGTGTTCTCCGGCAGCCAATTTTAAAATCAAGATTGGATTTTTTAAAAACAAGATCTGCTGTAGGAATCATTTACGGGAAATTCTCCAGCCTCTGTTATCCAAAAGGTCAGACTAGACGATCAGAGTGGTCCCTTCTGGCCTTGGAATCTATGAATGAATGTGTCATCGAAATAACAGGAAACACCATTTACCACCGGCACTAACTGATCCATTATTCTTTGAAACATAACACGGGCACCAGCTATCCCATAGGATAATATTTCATATCTAAATAGCACCTTATGTGTCTTCATTGCCCACATTTTTTTTAATCTAGCTCCAATGCCATCTGCAGGTCAGCCTGAAACAAGTCTAGTTTAGTAAACGTCACTGCCCCTGTCAGCTTTGCAAATAAATCTTGTGGTTTAGGAACTGGATATTGGTCCAATTCCAGCCAGGGGGATATGGCGCATTTATAGTCCCCACAAACTCTTATGCTGCCATTACCCTTTGGGCTACATACAAGTGGTGCATCCCATTTGCTGAACTCCACAGGTGAAATGATGTCCTGCTTGTGCAATTATTCCAGTTGGAGTTAGATGACATAAAATACTCTTGCTGGAAGGTTGCAATGTAACACTGCTTTGTTTCTTAGGATTCAGAATGATACCCCAAAAGAGAGAGAGAGAAAGCAGGCACAACTCAACTCAACTTACCTCACTCTAGGATGGCTCTCTGCAAGTTGCTTACTGAAAGACCCAGATCATATGCTTCCTATAAAGCCCCCTAGCCTGCAAACAAGGCCAGGAAAACCCCATAGAACTTAAAGTGATAGATCACAGTTTTAACCCAGCTAAAGAAACCCAGCTACCACCTCAATAATAAGGTTCCAATCTAGCTAGCCCGTAACATAATGAAGATATATCAAAGATGGGTCTGATCCACAGTGTATTGACATCAATGGGAAGTCTTGCTAATGACTTTAATGGCCTTTGGATCAATTCCTATCTACATAGACCTCCGTGAACTAAACAACCAGTCACAGGCTCTTCTCACTATTGTATTTTGAATGTGCCAAATCCTTTAGCCCCTGTGAGGAAACCAAGTACCAAATAATTGTCCGTTGTCTTCCCTGTGGACTATTTGAATGTTAATTTCCTGGGAGGGAATCTTCCTTCAGGTGAAGGTCATGCCTTTAGTCAGGCAGAAGGAAAATGAAGATTATGCCAGGAGCCTGTCTGATCTGAATGACAAGCACCGATGATCTTTTTCGCTCTTCGGAGGAAGGACTATCTCTAACGATGTGTTTGTGCAGCGCCTCGCACAATGGCGCCACGGCCTGGCATGGGAAATAAATAATAAGAATGACAACAATGGTGGAGCATTCCTCCAGGAACCTTGTAAATTACACAGGTGAGTTAAAGTGGCACAGACTTACTCTTTTAAAAGATGACCAGCTTCAAGACTGTGGACACACAGCACTTTGTATCCCCGTAATTCTGTTACTCCTCCCACTTTCTTTAAGAGGCCCAGTAAGGAACATTTTACTCAAGTCAGGCACATTCCTAGTAAAAGCATCCAGGTTTCCCCTTGCAATGTGAGATTAAGCCCTTTCCCCATCTATACCTGCAAGAGGACTACTTGGAACCTTATTTGGCAAGGAGAGATGTCCTTAAAATAATTTTAAAAAAAGGTGTTGGGCTAAACGGTAACTATCACAAAATATAATTTAATGTGCAAGATGTCACACCAATGTCAGTAAATGGGACAACTGTATCACTTGATGGTGCTGTGTACAGAAGTGTTTTAAGAATAAGAAGTGTGATATAGCAGCTAAATATTATTATATATTGAAGAATTCAGTCTGTTGTGTATTTGTTAACAGATTGTTTCTGACTACTCATTAAAGTACTACTGTTCTCTTTCATTCTGTTGATGAAGCATATTTGCTAAATAGAGGCTTGGGATGGGGTTTTCAAAGGAACCCAAGTGAGTTAGGCACCCAAATGTCACTGCGTTTCAGTGGGAGTTGGGTGCAAAGACCCCAACCTCAGTAGTGCAACATTCTGTGATTATCCCCTGAGAAAAAAAGCCATCTCCTGTGACTTCACACCAGCTCTCCAGATTGGGCCCTTGGTTTGCATATCACAGTCCCTCTACAGCTGTTTAATCTGCTAAGAAGGAACACAGCATTATAACTAATTAACATAAGCAAGGCGGGAGCTACTCTTCTCTGGTGAAGAGACACCACTTTATTTAAACATGCTGCCACTCCATTGAAGTCAAGTATGCGGTATGGGGGAGATGTAGTAGCCAGGCAGACATTCCCTGAAACTATTCTTTCTAGCTCATCAGGAGGCCAATTTCAAATCTAGGCTCATAAAACAAGTGTGCACTTCCTTGAAAACTAAAGCTACCATCCCCAAACTGATGGTTTAGGACTGTAGAAAGATTTAACCATATCCTTAAAAATAGGTCCAAGAAGTGTATCTCCCGTGAGCCCCACCACTGGGATCAACTATTCCTGGTTCCTATTCTTTGCTGCATGTGGGATATCTCAACAGGATTACCCAACTGAAGTTACTCTATGGCAGTCAACCTCAAGGTAGTCTTGATTTGCTGAAGGACATGTGGGAAGAACAGGTCCCCAGATAGGAGACTGTTGTTCAAAATGGGCTTAATCCATTGGAATAATTTCATTAAATTCAATGGACCCTGAATCAGGGCCCATGTCCTTAAGCTCGATGAGAAGTTAAAAGCTCTAGGGACTTGTATAACAGAACCTATAGATTGCTTTGCAGGTCCAGGAGCAATATCACAACTATACAGCTGACCCCAAACCGGAATTTGAGATTTTGAAATGTCACATGTCCCAAACCTGGGCAAAAAGTCAAAAATCTCAGAATTTTTCATGAAATGAAATATTCTGAAACATTTTGTTTTAACCTTATCATTTTGACATATCATATATTACAAAAGTGAAAACATTTGGACTTTTGTATTATAAATAATAATATAACAAAAGTCACAACAAAACATTTCAATACACACCTAAAGAATTGATACGTTCCTCTGAACCACTTCCATTTAATTGTACCAGCATTTTCTGATGGAAAATTATTCCATTGGAAAAATTGTTGACTGGCTCTAGTTGCTAATAACTTGTGCGGTGGGAATACATTTCTAGTTATCTGGTTGCCTTGGGCTTTTGCGGGTAGAAACGTGTTTCCCAGAATCCAAGAACAGTAGAGCAGACTTTCGCTGATGTGCGGTGTACTGCTTTGGAGCATCAGACCTCTTCCCTCCTTATTGATGTTCCTTCAAGGTGGGGCTTTTCCTACTCTTTCAACCCAGGAAAAGTTCTTACAATTCGGCAGCAGAGTAGCACTTGGGTATATATGCAACTGCCTCTTTGCACAACGTTTGAGGATGCCAACTGAAGTCAGGTATATGGAAGAACATAAGAACGGCCGTACTGGGTCAGACCAAAGGTCCATCTAGCCCAGTATTCTGTCTACTGACAGTGGCCAAAGCCAGGTGCCCCAGAGGGAGTGAACCTAACAGGTAATGATCAAGCGATCTCTCTCCTGCCATCCATCTCCACCCTCTGACAAACAGAGGCTAGGGACACAATTCCAGGATGCTTAATTAATTATATGTGGGAGCATGCAGTGCTGTGGGAACATGACATCTGTGCTAGAGAGGGTGGAAAAACATCTCTTGGTAATGGGTGTAGGAGGATGTCTCTTGGATTGATCACCTGCACGCTGCTGAAAGTGATCCAGCTATGTCATAGAGACAGGAGCTGATCAAAAACTTACAGTTTCCCCAGGTCCTCCAACCCACTTGCTTCATGGCAACCTCCACAAGGTAGGAAGGAGTTGGATTGGTGCTACATGCCCCGAAAGAATGAGCATTGATGCAGTAATGGACATATTGCAACTGAGACTTAACTCTAAGGCCCTGGACCCTGTGGCAGATAAATGATGGGATCCTAGTGCTGGCAACCCTGTCAAAAGCTCTTTGTGCTGGAGTGTGGAGACAACTGCCTGTTCCAATAGGGATAAGAATAGTTATATACATTACTGGAATGTTGTGGGGAGTCCGTTACCCATGAGCAGAGAAATAATTCCCATTCCAATGCTAAAGTAATTTCTTGAATGCTACATGAACTATGGGGCCTGATCTCTCTTAAACTGGGGTAAGTCAGGAGTAACTGTGTTTAAATCTGGAGTTACATTGGTGTACATGAGAAGCAAATGTAGCCTGCTAGTTTAGGTAGGGCTGGTAGCCTGTAGGTCGTCTGTCTCATTTGTTGCAGAAGTGGGAAGGTGTATAGTAATGAGGGCATTGCAAGGAGAGAAAGGACAGTTTCCTGGGTAAGGTAGTTTAATGCCACCCCCTCACCTTACAGGGGTATAAATTAGTTAATGAAGAGAAATTTGTTAATGTCTGTGAAGCAGTCAGATACCTTAGGGATGGGAGTTAATAATTCTGTCTTCAGAGCCACGTTTGAATAGGGTGCCATGAATAAGGCCCGGGGCCACACATGGAATGTTGAGGAGCAAACAAAATATTGAATATTGCTCGTTCACTGAGCACCGTCCATCCTGTGCACTGAATGAGGCAGGGGTTTCTGGGCCGGTGCTTAGCTACAGTGGTGATGGAGGCCATGTAAGTATCTCTGGATCTAGCCCTTGCAAAAAAGGAAAGGCTCAAGATAGTGATCTGCTCACACCATACGAGCACATCTCACAAGTCCTGCTCTAAGCAGGTCACATGGGTTTCCCTTATTAACAGGTCATTATCGATTCATTAAAAAGTTAAATATGCTTTGCTATTATAGACACCTTAATATATATTACTAATTGAGGACCAAATTCTGCTTTCAATTATACCAGTATAATTCTGAAATAAACTCAACTCACTGGAATCGTTCCGGATTTACACTGGTTTAGCCGATAGCAGAATTTGAGCCTGACTTTCAAACTGGTGTCCTCGGGCCTGATTCTGATTTCACTTACAATGACGTAAATCAAAGTTAATTCTACTGAAGCCAATAGAGTTACATCCTACGTCTGAAGTGCAGTTCTTCTCAATGAAAATAGCAGTGTGGAGTTCCATGTTTATTGTCGCTCAGTGACATCGAGATCAAACATGTTTGTTCAGTTACAAGAGAAGAGTGGTTGGGGTTTTTTTTTGGTCAGCTCTGCAAACTCAGCTTGGGATCTGAGAAGCAAGCTGGGTTCTTTCTGGCTTGTGGAACATCATTACTAATAAAGATTTAAGACCAGCCAGAGTGCTTATGCTCAGAGTCCATAGAAGCATTTCTCTAGAGGCTTGCAGAAGGACATCCTCAGAAGGGGATTCCTGATTTTGGAATTCATCTTTCAAATTAGTCCAGCAAAGCCCAAATCTCAGGGGACACTTACAACTTACTCAGACTTTCCCTGAGTACAGCAAGTTGCCTAACAAGGCTTGGGCTTAGATCCCTCGCTAAGCTGATTCTTATCTGATGGGCTGTTTTTAATTATGTTTTAAGATGTTTATAATTATGAAAATATGCCCAAAGCATATAAAGGGTGTGTATCTTACATGGCTAATAATTGCTACATGCAGCAGTGTTTGTACCGCCTCTTACGCTTTCTCATGTTTTCTTCGAGCAATTTCTGTGATTCATTGCTATTAATGTTTATAGAGAAACAATTAAAAGTACCAAAAGGTAAACGTTTTACAGCTCGTATATGACCCCAATACAGCACACTTCACAGGATCGCCAATGGAATGGGACCATTATGCAATTTTACAACTCATCAAAATGACACACTCAGACAATGCTGCATAGACACAAACCATTTGGGTGGGGATTACTGAAAAAAATAAGAGAAGATGTACATGAAAGGGAAAGGAGGGGACTGGGAGGAGGGAAAAGGATGGAAGATTCGAGGGGGGGGAGGTGTAGGTGGAATGGAAGTCTGGGACTCTTTGAGCTATCTTAATGGTCTTTATTCAAATGTATCTAGCAACAAGTTGCAAATGTCTTTAAATTCATATCACTGATCTCTGCGGTGATAAGTGATTTTTTCATTGGCTGGTAACTAGAACATGTCTGAATACCACTGCTGTATTCTGGGCATGGGCGGAGGGTATCATAGGCTGGGGGAGCCTGTGCCTCCCCAAACAGCCTGGCATGGCTGTGCCCTGCCCCGCCCTCAGGCCCCTTCCTACAGTTCCCGGCATTCTGCACTGGCCCTGGCTGGTTGGGACTTGGGGTGGACTGCCTGGCGCTGGGGGCCGCAGTGGACGTGCTCTGGGCTCCTACGGGGGTGCGGGGGAGGTGAAGGAGGAAGGGTGGGGCCTCAGGCACAAGGGAAGGGGCCAGGGGCTAGCCTCCCCCAACGGCCAGGTCACCGGCTGCCCATGTTTCTTCAGTGTTTCTAACCTCATGGGCTTGGTGATCACTGCAACCCTCAAAAAACCAGTCTTTGAGGCAGAGTGAAACCCAGCTCAGCCAGCACATGTCAGAGGATATAATTTCCAGGCGAGGTTTGGCTGCTGAAGTTAAGTACCATTTGAACTCCCATATCCACCTCTTTCTGTAGCTCCCTGGCAGTTGGACAATCCCATAGCATATGCACCAGGATCCCTTTTCCCTTATTAAGCACCAACAGACATCAGAAGATATGGACTTTATGTTGTGTGACCTCAATGGCATCCAGTTGTGGTATCAAGTATAGCCTGAGATCCACAGAGGCATTTTTAACATTACGTGACATGCACCTGGGGAAGGGGGTTAGACTAGATGACTCCATCTATGATTCTGCCATTGGGGTTCTTTCACATACAACTGAAGACTAATGGACTTCCTCTTAATTAATAAAGCATAGAGTGGGCATGAGTCTGGGGAGCTTATGAAGCATTTCTAAGGTTCCTGGTAGTTCTGGGGCCTTGGGCAGTGTCCGGATCAAATTGATCTCTCAGCATTTGTTTTAGCTGTAAGTACGGCCACTCTGCTGAGGGTAGTAGGTCATAGTGTTGCTTCAGGAAATCCCTCATCGTTCACTTATTGGGAAATCCATATGTTGGCCCTCCTCAGTCAATTCTTCCAAATAATAGACTCCCCTTCCCCCCAATTTGTAAGTCGGGGTTTCCCCATATAGGTGCTTTTGCAGGAAGGTTAGTCTGAAATTAGTACCTCTTAGCTAGGATAGCTCAGACTCTTCTAACGGCAGCTACCACTTCAAGAACTTCAATTAATTTTTGAAAAATGTAGCAAAAGAGATAGCCCATTCTTTGATATCTACCAGCCCTCAGGTTCTCTCTTCTCACTAATGCCCCTGGTAAATAGTTTTCTTGTCTTTTGTCCCATGGACCGCATATGACAATTTTGGATCCTTTTCAATATTGCACAAGCCGCTGCGTGAGTATGAAGAAGCTGCATATGAATGTCTGAAAGTGAGTTTATGCCCATGACGCCGGCCTCCATTTCCTACTTGTTGCACTTTCGAAAAAGCACCTTCATGCTTGTCTCCCATGCTGGTCCCCATGCTTGGGAGGAGTTCCCCATTAACACCAACCCATTATTCTGCTCCAAACTCTCCTTCGCTGTGATGCCTACAAAAAACTTGACTGATGGTGTACTGAGATCACAACCTATCATGCTGACCAATATTGTCTCATTGTTTCCTTGTACACCCCCATCTATCTGTATACATCCGTTTTCTCTTGTCTGATACTTAGACTATAAGATCTTTGGCGCAGGGACCGTCGTTTTGTTCTGTGTTCGTACAGCGCCTAGCACAATGGGGTCCTGGCCCATGACTGGAGTGCCTCGGCGCTCCACTAACACAAATAATAAATAATGATCATTAAAAAGACTTTTGGAGTTGATTAAAAATGCCAAGTGGCACTGCAATACTCTCATGCCAGCTGGCATTTCAGCACTGACATGGGGACATATTTGGATAGATCATAAACACATAACAACCTGTATGTTTATTATGAAACAATGGCAAAACAAAACACCCCGCCGCAAATAATTCTGCCCCCGAAGAGACGATGAGAGAACAAACACAAGACAGGTGTTAGTCACGCTGCTTAATGCACTACAGAATAGAGTCATTCTATTCTATTTAGGTTTTTTACACTTCACCTGACAATTTGGTCTCTGAATGCCTAATGAGCCATTGCCAGTTTGTAATAGCCTCTGGTGATCATTTGTCTGACTCTGGAAAGACTCTTACACTTCGTAGGAAGGAGGTTTTGTCAACAATCTTCTTTTCCGCTGCTGTCCCCACCGGCCCCCTTATTGCTGCCGTTTCAGCAAGATGAAAATGACGTAGGCAAGGTGGTGACTTGGAGCCATAAATACTTCTATGACTTTCCTGTTGGGTGGAAAGTTTCTCAGTGTATTTAAGTATCAGCTGCCCTGATTATGCTCAGGCCATATTTGCCAGAGAAGGTAAGAGTTGTTGCATTTTATTTCTGAATGGTCACAAAAATGCCAAGTGTGGTGCAGATCCATCCCTTCATAGGACAGCCTGGTTCTCCAAATCTATTACAAAGAGCTCAGCATTCCCTAGAGCCAGCTGTGTGCAGTTGTTTGATAACAACCATTCACTGCTGTAAGCTCAGTACTGTTAGCAGATTATCTATCCTGGAAGAGTCCATGGCCTTTCAAGGAAAGACCCCCAGTCACCCCTTCCATTGCAGTAGCAGCCATAGCTTTGTTGCAAACCTCATTTTCTAGAGTGCTACATACAGATATGTCCCTAAACAGGAATCGTCCCTCCAGACCTTTGAACGCCATCTGTTTGGGTAAAACGGAACCCAGAACCAAACCAGCCCCCATTTGGGGTTTATTAAACCAACCGATGATGTTTTGAAAAACATAAAGCAAACCCACACCCAGTTTGCCCATGATGATCTTTCATCCTCCACCCTCAAACTGCGCTGGGGCAATTAAAAAGAAACCCAGCTCTGAATCAACTCTGGTTTGCGGTCTAAGTGTACAAAACCTAAGCCCAACTAGGAACGCTGGAACTGCCAGAGAGGGCCAGACCACAGGTCCATGTAGACCAGCATCCTGTCTGACAGCGGCCGGCACGAGATGAAGGTGCAAAAATCCTCACATCGGCAGAGGTGGGATAATTTGTCTTCCATTTTAGGTCTGCTCCTAGTTCCTTCCGAGAGAGATTGGTTTAAACTCTGAAGTGATAGGTTTAATTCTAATTTGGGTTTAGCCACTGTGATGATTAGAGCTTGTTGAAAAATTGGAAGTATTTTCTGTGATCATTTTTCATTTCTTTTGAAATGTCTCATTCTCCTGGGAAGGAAGGGGGACCTCTGTGTAAGATTCAACCAAACCATTATAAACAGCTCTAGCACTGACTGTTCAATGTGGCCAATCAGTGTATCATTCAGCCCCTAATACAGTGCTATTTATTTTTCTCACCCAATAATCTTTTGGCTTTTACGGGTCCCAAGGGTAATCTTATTTATCAGCTCAAAATATGTGTACCAATCCACTGGGCTAAAACCATCATCCACCTTCTCGACCATTGACAATTCTGAGGGCAATTGGGGAGATCCCAACCTAAAGCAAATACTCACCAGCAACCACACATCACTGAACAAAAACACTGACCCAGGAACCTATTCTTGTAACAAAGCCCGATGCCAACTCTGTCCACATATCTATTCAAGTGACATCATCATAGGACCTAATCACATCAGCCATACCATCAGGGGCTCGTTCACCTGCACATCTACCAATGTGATATATGCCATCATGTGCCAGCAATGCCCCTCTGCCATGTACATTGGCCAAGTCGGACAGTCTCTACGCAAAAGAATTAATGGACACAAATCTGACATCAGGAATCATAATACTCAAAAACCAGTGGGAGAACACTTTAACCTGTCTGGTCATTCAGTGACAGACCTGCGGGTGGCTATCTTACAACAGAAAAACTTCAAAAACAGACTCCAAAGAGAGACTGCAGAGCTAGAATTGATATGCAAACTAGATACAATCAACTCAGGATTGAATAAGGACTGGGAATGGCTGAGCCATTACAAACATTGAATCTATCTCCCCTTGTAAGTATTCTCACACTTCTTATCAACCTGTCTGTACTGGGTTATCTTGATTATCACTTCAAAAAAATTTTTTTCTCTTACTTAATTGGCCTCTCAGAGTTGGTAAGACAACTCCCACCTGTTCATGCTCTCTGTATGTGTGTATATATATCTCCTCAATATATGTTCCACTCTATATGCATCCGAAGAAGTGGGCAGTAGCCCACGAAAGCTTATGCTCTAATAAATCTGTTAGTCTCTAAGGTGCCACAAGTACTCCTGTTCTTTTTGCGGATACAGACTAACACAGCTGCTACTCTGAAACCTGGGCCTTTGCTGTTGACTTAAGCCATTTGTACCTGAAATGAGCCTAGTAGCACTCATAATTAGGAAGATGAACGTCCAACATACAGCTCTTCAAGATGCACAGTGACATAAGGCGTCCAAGGAGACGCTGAACTTCTTGGTTTTGTGAATAATGCCCTCAAGAATAGATCAGTCCCCCCAAAATGATCTTGAGGGGGAAAGTCATCAAATACACTGTGAGATCTCCCCACTGAACTGTATCCCGGTCTCCCAGAATCTGCTTGATCTCTTCCCTGCATCTCCACTGGTGCTCTGGGTGCAGGGCCAGGCAATGTACAAGCTAGGAGATCCCACTGGCCGTGGTATTGGGACCTTCGCACATGAAAGTGTCCACCTCAGCACACAGATAATCCAGCTCCATTTTTATCCCGGTAAAGCAAGGATACTGCTCAGGGGTGCGAATCAGCCAGCTATTGGACATTATGTTCATAGATCTTGTTGGATCTCACTGTACCAGTCATGATGCTGACAAGGGCTGAGTAAAGTAAGAAACAGCCAAGAATTTCACTTCAGATTTGACTCAAACCTAAATTCTCCTGACTACATAATCGTAACAGTCCCTTCTGGCCTTAAATTCTATGACCTAGGGCCAAGTTCATCCCAGGGCCGGGCTGGGGTGGAGGTGACTTCCCGGAACTGCATGGGGATGGAGATTGTTTCACTATGGGCTAACACCAATGAGGCTTGGTCTACACTAAACCCCCAAATCGAACTAAGGTACGCAACTTCAGCTACGTGAATAACGTAGCTGAAGTTCGAAGTACCTTAGTTCGAACTTACCTCGGTCCACACGCGGCAGGCAGGCTCCCCCGTCGACTCCGCGGTACTCCTCTCGCCGAGCTGGAGTACCGCAGTCGACGGCGAGCACTTCCGGGTTCGACTTATCGCGTCCAGACAAGACGCGATAAGTCGAACCCAGAAGTTCGATTGCCAGCCGCCGAACTAGCGGCTGGGCATAGACGTACCCTGAGAAATTAAATAAAACAACAGCTACTAATTCGATGAAACTCACACACACTTATTTGTGTGCTCTAGGCACCCTCTGCTGGATCTGTAGAAGCATTTACCAACCACTGTTCCCCAAACAGTGCCCATACCATCAGCAGCACTGAGGTACAAATAGGGGAGCAAATGGTAAATCTGTTTAAAACGTAGTCGGCAGGTGGAGGGCGGGAAACATTTTCCAGACAGAAAATGACAATCTTGCTGGCACTGAAATTAATAGCAGTATTCCTCTTGCTTCCGAGATCATGATAGGGCTCAGAATGGGTAAAGGGAAAGAAACTGTACTATGGAGCTTCTACATAACAGTCATAATAACAGAACCTCCCCTGAGAACGAAGCACATCGGAATTGTCACACAGGCTAGATCAGCTGCTTGCACGAGTAGACACACTGACATCAGTTGGGTGCACTCACCAACGTGAGCAAGATCGTGGTTCCCAAACTTTTGGGCCTTGAGTCTCCTTCAGGAGAACAGAACCAACCATGCCCCCCTGCAAACTCGCCATAGGTTGACCCCTCCTCGAGCACCCTCCAGCCTCAAGCCACAGCACCAGAGGTGTGCCCAGCCTCAGTTTCCCTTTTTTGTCTGACCATGAAAGGAACATCATCTCTCAGACCCAGGTTTTTAAAGGGATTTAGGTGTCGCTGCACAGCGTTGCAACACCTCATTCATTTATTCTCTTATTCTAAAAAGTGATTTAGGCACTTAGCAACCTAAATCCTACTGAGGCCTGGTCTATACTACAGAGTTAGGTCGATGCAAGGCAGCTTACGTCGAACTAACTCTGCAAATGCCTACATTCAAATTTCGGTCCTCCACTACACCGATTTACTAACTTCACCTCCACCAGCAGCTTAGAGTCAAGGTCAATGTAATTAGGTTGTCAGTGTAGAGACCACGTGGCTTATATTAACTGTTGCTGGCGTTTAGAAGCTGTCCCACAATGCCCCGCACTGACAGTTTAATTGGTGTGAGCGCTCCTGGTGAGGATGCGCACCACCGACACAAGGAGCAAGTTGTAGACACGCACGAGCGATGTGATTATTGCGGCGGCTGACGTAAACTAGATCGACTTAATTGTGTAGTATAGACGTGGCCTCACTGTCAACGGGATTCTGTCTCAAGGTGACTAAATCCCTTGTGAAAATGAAACGTAGCCTCCTACGTCCGTTAGGTGCTGCAACGCTGAGTCCAGTGATGCCTTCGTCTCTTTAAAAATCTTGGTCTCCGTGTCCAGCACAAAGCTCACCGGTGGGCACAACGTATTCCCACCTGCCAGCCCCCCAAAGGCCTTGCAGTAAAAGCGTTCTGCAGTTCCCACAGTCAACATCTAAAGGGACAGCTTTCTCCAGCCCCCCTCTCCGGGGCCATCACCGCCAGGTCACCCACCCAAGAGTCAATAGCAGCCCATTGTTCACAGTTCCTCTGGCTCCTGAGTCAGGACCCCGCTCTCCAGGCCATTCACCTCTCCATGACCAGTCTTTTGACCCTTTTACCACCGCCCTCAGGTCAGGTCTCCCACAAGAGGCCCCTCCCCACTCCTGCTTGCCTGGGACTCCGACCCCTGCTCTGGGAACATCCCTCCAGGCCCAACCTCTCCTTCCTTGGCTCTTCCTGGAGCCCTTCACCCTGGGAGATCCCCACAGTGTTTCACTCCCCGCGCCTCCCTGCTTGTGAGTCCCATCCCTGCTCAGGGGAGCCAACCCTTTTGCCTCTGGGTTCAGCTTTCCCCATCCATGTTGGATCTTCTCCTCTGCCTGAGCCTACCACTCAGGGTGCCCAGGTTTGGTCAAGTTCTCACCAGTTGTGTTCCAGCTCCCATCAGAACTCAGCTCGCTCTCTTCCGGATCTCCTGTAGCTCTCGCCCAGTAGCTCTTGCCAGAACAACCCTGCAGCACTTACCTGTTGTACCTGACTCCTCTCAGGTGCCAACTCTCCCACGTTCCTCCCTTGTAGGGCCCTGGTGCCCTCTCTTAAGCCCAACTGGGGTCAGATGACCAGTCACAGGTAGTCTGGTCTCTTTTCTCTTAAAGGGCCCTTGTCAGCCCCGGACAGTTATTAAAGGCTTGCACACTGAAATAATATATCTCCCATGCGCCTCTCTCCTCCTTCCATACAATCTGAGCAACAGAGCTTTATGCTATGACCTTTCCTCTCCTTTTTTACATGAGCAGTGACACAGTTAACTGCGCTGACGTTTAAAGTATCACCTTCCGCATCAGTGAGACACATGGGGCAGTTCACACTTCTCCGAGCTGCTCTTTCAGGCTCTCTGCAAACTCATTGCCGTGTCAGTCACTCTCACTTCACATTTTGAAGGTTTCCTCCTCTATACTAGCTAGAGACTTCCCTAAGAAATAGAACCAGATGGGACCTGCTGGGTCATGGAGTCCAGTCCCGTGCTCTCACAGGCAACCCCATCACGCAGTTCCTTTGCTTTTAAACAGAAGCTGAGACTCTCGAGGACAACTGAGGGTTATGCCATACGCTTCTTTCTCCTCCAGCTAGTCCCTACTGCCCCCCATCCTCTCCAAAACACTGAAGAAAGCGGGGCACAATCTTGCCCTATCCAAGTTTGAATATATAAAATCCTATATTTCCAGATTCCCATACTCTCCCCGTTCATCATACTGATCTCCTCTCTCACCTCTCCACACACTACCATGATACTTTCATTAACTATTGTCCAATATTAGAGCTTTTTACAGGCTTCCAGCCCATCCTGGATCATGTGACAAAAAGGTTGGCATGTGATCAAGCAGCACTTGTGAAGATGTTGAGTGCCACACTTTCAGAGCCCTCATCTCTGCTTCTAAATTTGTTTGTGCCTTTATTAAATATTAAAAGACAGTTATAGGAATGTTATGTTGCAAAATGTTAAAGTGAACCAGACAGTTTCAGCAGATTTCCACATTTGTCTCCCAAACACAACCAGGTGTCATGAAAATTTAATACCCTCAAGGAGTTTGCATTTAAAATTAATTTGGGTTTAATTTTTATGCTATTTTCTTTTATGTTATGTTAAAAAGAAGTCGCGGCTGTTAAAGTTTGTGCTTTCAAGCCATTAACAAAAGGTGATTGCTATCATAAATAAGTAACTACAAAATTCTGTTACTAACTCTTCCGCTAAAACAGAAAGCTCGGCAGGGGAGAGCAATACACCTTCTCACAGAAGAGAGTGAGCATCTATTTTAGCAGTCGAGCACTGTAGTTATTATGAAAAAATTAGTAATGCACATGTTAAGTGAAAAATGACTGTCTATGCAACAGCTGTAAGAGCATCTAAAACAGGTATATTTAAGCTAAAGAATTGGGAAAATCAGAACAAAAGCACAGCTTGTGCTATAGAAGACTTGATCCCTATTATATTGTAAACAAGCTAAGTGAACATGTATTCAACTTGGATTATTGAAAACAAGAAAAATGTAAAACGAAAAGACTTGATTGTGTTAACCAAATGAAGCTGTTTAGGGTGCAGCTGAAATACTGAAGACAGCAAAAGATATCAGTGCACAGTGAAGAAACCCCTGGGTGTCAGAAGGAGACAAGAGAAAGTGCTTTATAAATAACAGACTGGTCAGCCACATCTCAACCTATCCTATACGGACAATTAACTGCAAACAACTATAAACCACAAGCTCGGCCAGGTCTGTCAGTTAAGCAAAGTGAGTTCATGTGCCAGTCATTTTAAATCTTTCTCCCTGAAATATGGCTGAATTTGGTTACTGTGTAAAAGCAAATCTATCATTACCATATACTTCTTTGTTAATTAACATACTAGCATCTTATCAGGAATATGCACAAGACCCAAGGGCTGGGTAAAAAACTATTCCACCGCCTGGTATCTTTCAAAATAGGAGACTCCAAAATCTAGATGGAATTATTGGTTAAATTTCAAGATTATTTAAATCTGGAATATCCATTTGGAACATAGGTAATATGAAATCTATACACCTCTACCTCGATATAACACTGTCCTCAGGAGCCAAAAAATCTTACTGTGTTATAGGTGAAACTGCGTTATATCGAACTTGCTTTGATCCACCGGAGTGCGCAGCCCCGCCCCCCCGGAGCACTGCTTTACCGCGTTATATCCGAATTCATGTTATATCGGGTTGCGTTATATCGGGGTAGAGGTGTATAACTATTGTGACCACTAGGCAGTGGAAACTGTCTCTGAATCTATAATTCATGATATTGATGATCTGGCTACCAAAGAAACAGTACTCTAACTCCTCACTTAATGTTGTAGTTATGTTCCTGAAAAATGCGACTTTAAGCAAAACGATGTTAAGCGAATCCAATTTCCCGATAAGAATTAATGTAAATGGGGGGGTTAGGTTCCAGGGAAATGTTTTTCACCAGACAAAACACTATATATTATATAGCTATACACACAGTATACGTTTTAAACAAACAATTTAATACTGTTCACAGCTATGATGATTGTGAAGCTTGGTTGAGGTGGTGAAGTTAGAGGGTGGAAGAGAGTGGGATATTTCCCAGGGAATGCCTTGCTGCTAAATCAGTGGTTCTCAAACTTTTGTACTGGTGACCCCTTTCACACAGCAAGCTTCTGAGTGCGACCCCTCCCCCATATAAATTAAAAACACTTTTTAATATATTTAACACCATTATAAATGCTGGAGGCAAAGCAGGGTTTGGGGTGGAGGCTGACAGCTCGCAACCCCCCAAGTAATAACCTCATGACTCCTTGAGGGGTCCCGACCCCCAGTTTGAGAACCCCTGTGCTAAATGATGAACTAGCACTCGGCTGAGCTCTCAAGGGTTAACACATTGTTGTTAATGTAGCCTCACACTCTACAAGGCAGCAGCAATGGAGGGGAGGGGAGACTGCATAGCAGACAGAGGCTACATCTACACTACGGGGGGGGTCGATTTAAGATACGCAAATTCAGCTACGCGAAGAGCGTAGCTGAATTCGACGTATCGCAGCCGACTTACCCCACTGTAGGGACGGCGGCAAAATCGACCTCTGCGGCTTCCCGTCGACGGCGCTTACTCCCACCTCCGCTGGTGGAGTAAGAGCGTCGATTCGGGGATCGATTGTCGCGTCCCGACAGGACGCGATAAATCGATCCCCGAGAGGTCGATTTCTACCCGCCGATTCAGGCAGGTAGTGTAGACCCAGCCAGAGACAGACACACACCTTGTGTGTGGGAGAGAGAGAGAGATGCACACTGCCCCTTTAAGTAAGCTGACCCACTCTTAAGTGCATTGTCTTTTTAAATGGATCAGGAAGTTGAGAGAGCAGCTGCTGCCCCAGGCTCTCTCTGTCTCTCTCCCTCTATGTCCCCACCCTGCTCTATACGGAGAAGGGGTAAGCGGGGTGCAGTAGCAGGGGGAAGGGGGACACCCTGACATTAGCTCCCCCCCCCTGCACAGCAAGCAGGTGTCTCGGGGAGCAGCTCCAAGGCAGAGGGCAGGAGCAGCACATGGCAGTGGGGGGAGGGACAGCTGCAATTGATAGCCTGCTGGCAGCTGATGCAAAAGGAACTTAGGGGAGCAGGGAGCTGATGGGGGGGCTGCCAGTCCACCCTGGTTCCAAGCCCCCACCAACTAGCTGCAATGGGCTGCTCTTCCTGCCAGCAGTGGACAAAGCAGGCGGCTGCCAAACGATGTTAGAAGGGAGCATTGCCCAACTTTAAATGAGCATGTTCCCTAATTGATCAGCAACGTAACAACGAAACAACGTTAACCGGGACAACTTTAAGTGAGGAATTACTGTACATGATTTACAACGTGCATCATACTGCTAAACTCTTAAATCAAACACAAGTAAAAATGAACAAGCTAATTGCAGCAAACAATATGAAGGCAAGGAAAAATTGGATTGGTAAAGAAATTATTTGTTCTGCTTATGAGAGTTGCATAGTAACTACCATAACTAACTCATCAGAGAATATTTAAAAAAGGAAAGTCGCCTGACCTTATTAGTAATAAATAGCTAACTGGGATTGCCCTCAGGGTATAACAAAAACAGTGGTAAATTGGCAACGTGTCTAATTGTGTAGACAAATTCCCTGTGACTACCAGTCGTAACTGGAGGTCAGTGACACTGCATCCGAACTGAGGCACGTGTTATTCAAAACAATCTTGTTCAGTGCCTGGTTCCCAGTACTGAATCCCGACACAGCAATATTTATAAAGTGGTTACTGTCCATTCAGTAGGGTATCTGGAAGACAGCATCTACAAGAAACAAGTGCATCTGAGTCAGCTTGTTGACCTGAATTCGATGAGCTAGTTGTTATGGCTCGCCACTGATCACATCCGACCAGAAGATTTATAGGTTCTTGTCCAATTCAGACTACAGGGTTCAGGAACTCAGAGAGTTCTAGATCGGGAGAAGACTCTTGGGGTGCTTGGCAAGAGCACGTACACAGAGCACAATACCAAATTGATAAAACTTTATTGAGATTAACAAAAGAATAACAAATGCTATGAAACTTATGACTGCAAAACAGTAAAAGAATTCCAAAACTCCTGCTGCTAACATTCCTATTGTAAGTACCTTAACCTAACATACTCACACCCTTCCTTGAGGACCCAGTAATAGAGGACCTGGTATGCCCGATAACACGACGGTGCTGGCTTCCCCCATAGTTAGGAATGTTGAGTAGTTATACGACGCTGCACAAGCTGAGCTGATAGCGTGATAGAAGATAGATAAAAAGACAGTCTATAGAATATAGGAGAACAAAGAAAAGAAAGAGCGACAGGAAAAAGCACTCAAAGAAAAAGAAGCTCCAGAAAAAGTACTAGGAAAAAGCTCCCGACTTCTTCCATACAAGGTATTTTATAGGATCCTGACACTATGTAATTCAAGCCCAACCTACTATTCCCAAATCTTATTTCCGTACTCAAAGAAATTTATGGGTACCTTATCCTATAGGTTAGTGGATTATGACACTTACTCTCTATATATTAATAAGGATTATCTCACTCCCAAAACTGCCAACCTAGGCTTTCTTAGGGACCTCCAAGTTCTGGTGTACCCTGCGGTTACCAACCGGTTGTAAATGCCGGATAAAAGCTGCTCAGGGTTGTGTATAGTTCCTCCTTTTGGTTCCCCAAAATTCAGGGACTATTCCCATCTATGCCAAAGGTTAGCTGACTTACTCTTAACTGATTATACTTTTAGCTATATAGTGGATCTTACCGGATCTTACAGGCCAGTCGGCTTCTTGCATTTCAGCATTTCAGCAAAACTTATTATTAGGAAACACATGCCTCAACACATCCTAAATTCAAAGGAATTAATACTGATAAAATATAAGAATGAAATGGATTAATTCAGAAAAAGAAACATATTATTTGAGACGGCTGGCTGGATTAGTAGGATATAATAGCTAGCAAAATAATCCTGGGGGCTACAAGCTGCTGGTGTATCATGCATCAATGCAAAGCTGAAGAATACCGCACACGGCTTGCAATGCCAGGAATCCCAACTCGAGTGTGTGGCCACAGTGGTTCAGGCCAATCCGATAGAACAGAGAAGCTAGCCGCTCCTGTCTCCTGCCCGGCAAAGCTTACCAGATGGTGACAACCAGCAGTAAGGGTAACCTATAACATGGATGGAGCGTGCTGCGTAGAAACAAATTACAAGAAATTTATATATGAAGGCCTCATTTGTGATGTCACTGCTTTCTGTTTTATTCCTCAGGTAGATAGCACTGTGGGACACACTGGAATAGTGCCTAGACCAGTTTTTCAAAGTGAATTGAGGTGCTTGTCTTCACTACTGGGGAAAGCTGACCTAAGTTACACCACCCCAGCTACGTTATTCATGTAACTGGAGTTGACGTATCTTAGGTCGACTGACCGCAGTGTCTTCACTGCACTGCGTTGATGGGAGACGCTCTCCAGTTGACTTCCCTTACTCTTCTCGGAGAGCTGGCGTGCAGGGGTCCACCGGAGAGCACTCTGCCATTGATTTAGCTAGAGGGTCTTCACTAGACCTGCTAAATCAATCCCTGTTGCATTGATTGCAGCAGCGTTGATCTCACCATAGTGGAAATCAGTCCTAAGACTACACCTCCTAATGTCCCAGACCTAACATTTCCAGGACCACCATATGGGACTAAGAACAATTGGAAAAGGAAAAAGTCCACAGGTCATACAGGGGAATGTGCAGATCATTGGACACATGGGGCATGAATGTATGGTGGGTAAAGCAAAATGGCCAAAACATTGTTTATCCCATTGGGTCATTTTCAGTTCATACATTATACGTTTCTTGGATGATGGATAAACATCCTCCCCATAAAAAGACAAAAAAGAGGGGAACATAAGCCTTGCTGGAGCCCTAAGCATAAGTAACAGTAGAAACCAAAGGCTGTGAATCAGAGTAGGCCGGGCCTTGGCAAAATAGCAATGCACCGGGTGTCAGCTCACCAAATAAGCACATTCCTGACCAGAGAGGATAGTATAAAAACACATGGATCTCTCAAGTAACTATGTAAACCCATTCCTAAGAGATGGTAGAGGAACACACCGACCCCTCATAAGATAAGGATGGGGTGACAGGATAAGGGATGAGGAAGTTTTATTCAAACTAGCAGATATAAGTTGCAGGGTGGTAACTAACAACGTCTGGAGTTTAATACGGAACTTGTTTGTATCACTGTATGAAAGGAGATGTCACAGGAGATGCGTCTTTGTGCTTGCTGAGGGGTCAGCGTCCTGGTGTCCTGGTTGAGCTGTACCATTGGTGCTAGTACCGTGCTTTGTTGACAATAAACCTGACTCAACTCCTTCACCGCCGAACTGAGCCTGTGGTCTTCCTTTATGAACAACATCGAGGTCTGCCGAATCAGCCAGCTGCGCTCCCTGCTAGTGCAGCTGACATCGCTCTGGAAACAGCAGCACCTAGCTGTCTTAACTACTCTCCGCAGCACTAAGAACAGGTGTAACTGAGTGCCTAGGGAGTGATGTTTCCAGGGGTACAGCTAGCTGCATTTATAATTTCCTTACCTTGTGTTTTTTGATTTTCCTCTCATTTCCAATAATTTGCAATAAAATCTGAAAATCTTCTTTGATGTGTGTGGAAGTGACTTAGGCCTTGGGTACTGGTAAGTGGGTCAGTCGCTCTTCGGAGAGAGATTTGAATTCTGATCTCCAGGAGGCAGAGACAGGAGAAGGTGACTCCTTGAGTAAAATCCCTGGCACTGAAGAAAATGTTATCTCCCTCCCGCAGGAGTGGCACAGAAAGGCTGTCCAAGGCCTCATGGATGAAAGGATCCATGGAACTGGCACCTAGGGGTGAGGAGCCTGGGACAGCTGATAGTCTCACATTACCATCAAGAAGCCATACAGTGCTACTTCCAAGGAGCACGATGGAGATAAGGAAGTTCTCCCCATAGGGGCCGGAGCGACAGCACCCTGTGGCCTTCTGATCGGTCCATGCTCAATATTTGATCCTGGAGAGTGGCCCGGGAAGTTGTCTGGGCACTAGTCTGGCCTAGTGATCCCAGCTGGGTGGTGTCCACAAGTCAAGGACGGTCACAAGATAGTAACCAGCGAGCAGGGATCAGCGTAATCACTAGAGCCTGGATCAACACAGACTTCTGACCTGCTGTGACTCCAGAACTCACTGTGCTTACTGTTCTCCAGTCTCTGACCCCAGCTTGACTCTGACTGTTGCCTCCTGATTCCAGCCTGGTTACTATCTCTGGTCTCCAACCCCAACCTGACTTTGACCCTGACTCTTGCCTATTGGTCCAGGCTCCTTGGTCTGATCCCTGCCTGCTGGTTACTATCTTGTGGCCGTCCTTGACTTGTGGACACCACCCGGCCGTGATCACTAGACCAGACTAGTGCCCTAGTTTCTTACAGTGTGTGTGAGAGTCAATCAACCTGGAAGGAACCAGGTGCAATGACAATCCATGACAGATACCTATATCCTGTCTTTTCACTAGCATTTTATTCCTTCTCTTGCTTTTCAGGTTCCTTAGCTGCAATACGTATTTATTCTCTTTATAAGAACTGCAGAGAGTGGGAAGACCCAGAGGTACGGTACTTATTTAGTCCTTCTGATAAGCTGCTTAATATAAACTAGGATATTAAACAGCTGAAAAAGGCTTCCCACTACAGATAGGCCTTTCCCCTTGGAAAAATGGAGGATTCCATACGTTTCAAAGATACTGTTCTATGATTCTGCTGACTTTTGCTGTTCTCCGCTGTTTAAAAACCTGTCTGGGGAGCAGCGCCGTTCAATTCCCTCTCCATGAAGAAGGGGCATCAGGATGCCTGGGTTGTATTCCTAGATCAGGCATTGATTCACTGGGCAACTCCTGGGCAAGTCACTAGAGAACCCTCTTCTTTAGTTTGCCCTAGTGCAAAATTGGTCCAGTGACACCATAGGAAAGGTGTCAGAAGAAGGGAGGATGGGGGGAAAGAATGATTGAGAAAAAGAGCAGGAGAGAGAGATGGGTGGGGTAATGAAAGAAATAGAGCAAGACAAGGTGCTACCTGGAATGAATAAGAGGGCAATGGTATCTCTCTATAACTCCATGACCAATACAAATATTTAGATCAAACCCCTTTGCCCCCCCACCCAGTGCCATTTTACAAAACATCATCCTGGGGAACTGGAGGGAGAAAGAGAATTGCCCGTGGAGTGCATCATCACACAGTGAGGCTATCAGTAGATTCCTAGACCATCAGGCAGAACAGACCATTCTAAATGTCTAGTCTGACTTCAGGCAATGCCGGATCACCTGTCCAATCAGAACTATCCTTACTAAGGAAAGTGGCGGGGTCCAGAAGCTTATTCTCGCTCAAAGCCAGCACACAGGAAGTAAAAAGTGTGGTCTTGTGATGAAGCCACTGGCCTGAGATTCAGGAAACCTGGGTGTAATTCCCAGCTCTTCCCCATGGTTCTTATGAAACCTTCAGGAAATCACTTAATCTGTCAGTGTCTCAGCTTCCTCTCAGTGAGCTGGATATATAGCACTGCCTTCCCCCAGTCTTTGTTTGTCTTGTCTGTTTAGACTGGAAGCTTTCCAGGGCAGGGACTGTCACTTACTTTGTGTACAGTGGCTAACACAATGGGGTTGTTGCAAGTGCAACCAGAATACAAAGAAATAATAGTAAGAAAAGTCTTCAGGAAAACTCTCTCCTTTATGCTCTGCTCTCACTGCTGAGTCTGATTGGTGGCTTTACAACTCTATAACCCCAGTTATACAGCCAGCAGGCAGCAGTTTACTAAACCACAAGAAGATTAGAGTGAGTTATGAAACCAAACGATCACTTTATAGCAAAATGCTCCTTTTAGTTTACAATGGAACTGACTGTTTTTGTTTCAGGCGCTTGACCCATTGAGGATTTTCTCCACAGAGCCCACCCCTCAGACATTCTCATGCCTTCCGACCTTTGGCATCTGTGACTTAAAAAGAGAGGAAAGAATCCCTATAAAATCAGTCTTCCCTGCACTTTGATGAATAGGATTTGGAATGATTCTTTCCCATTTGATGTGGCTTAGTGGAAACTGGGTGCAGCGACTGTATTTTGGTGTTTTGTGAACATGGGTATATAATTCTGTGACAGATGGCTGGGCAACAGCAGCTCTATCAGCACTCTGATCACTGGATCACCAAGTAAATCACTCCAGAGTAAATCTGAGGGGCCAAACTGAGCCTAATTGATAGATTAGGGATGGGTGGGAGAGAGCTACAAGGCTAATCAAGCCGAAAATAGAAAGGCAGTGGAAGAAAGTTCTCAGAGGGGAAGAGAAACTGGCAGGTTTTTCAGAGTCAGAGCCAGGACCAGGAGAGCTTTCTTGGGTGGACAATACCTTCTTTCTCCCCCCTCCTTGGCTGAGTGAGCTAAGGAGCGTACGGTATTGTAAACACAGAGCTGCATGAGATTTTAAGGCTGGTGGGAAGAACTCTGTAAATATGTTGCACAAGCTGTTTGACCAGAAGAAGGTCTCCGAGCGGTTTGTGGCTAGACAAGGAACAGGAATAAGGTGATTCCCCATCACAAACACTCTTTCACTCCATCCTGATTGGCAATGGAAGTGTGATGGTTGATAGATCCTTGACTGAGGAGGCTTTGCGGAACCATAAGCAGCCCTAGTTGTGCCCACCACTATTTGTAATTGTGATGGATTGTGCCAGGAGTGACAGAAGACACTCACTTGACCTTTGGCCTCACGAGAGTGCAATGTTAACTAATAATACACTCCTTTGTAGGGGCTTATCATGGCAGTTAACAAAGAAGAGGAGGGAAACCTCAGCTCGCCTGCTGCCTTTATGCTCAAGCCATGCACAGTATATTATTATTCATAGATTCATAGATTCTAGGACTGGAAGGGACCTCGAGAGGTCATCGAGTCCAGTCCCCTGCCCGCATGACCATTTCTCCAATTTGTTCAGATCATTTTGAATCATGACCCTATCCTCCAAAGCAGTTGCAATCCCTCCCAGTTTGGTATCATCTGCAAACTTAATAAGCGTACTTTCTATGCTAATATCTAAATCGTTGATGAAGATATTGAACAGAGCCAGTCCCAAAACAGACCCCTGCAGAACCCCACTTGTTATACCTTTCCAGCAGGATTGAGAACCATTAATAACTACTCTCTGAGTACAGTTATCCAGCCAGTTATGCACCCACCTTATAGTAGCCTCATCTAAGTTGTATTTGCCTAGTTTATTGATAAGAATATCATGCGAGACCATATCAGATGCCTTACTAAAGTCTAGGTATACCACATCCACCGCTTCTCCCTTATCCACAAGACTCATTATCCTATCAAAGAAAGCTATCAGATTGGTTTGACATGATTTGTCCTTTACAACTCCATGCTGGCTATTCCCTATCACTTTACCACCTTTCAAGTGTTTGCAGATGATTTCCTTAATTACTTGCTCCATTATCTTCCCTGGCACAGAAGTTAAACTAACTGGTCTGTCATTTCCAGGGTTGTTTTTATTTCCCTTTTTATGGATGGGCACTATATTTTCCCTTTTCCAGTCTTCTGGAATCTCTCCTGTCTCCCATGATTTTCCAAAGATAATAGCTAGAAGGTCAGATACCTCCTCTATTAGCTCCTTGAGTATTCTAGGATGCATTTAATCAGGCCCTGGTGACTTGCAGGCATCTAACTTTTCTAAGTGATTTTTAACTGTTCTTTTTTTATTTTATCTTCCAAACCTACCCCCTTCCCATTAGCATTACTATTACTTTCCTACTGGGCCCAAACTTGAGGTCTTTATGAATAAAAATTACCTGTAACCTGAGTTTCTTTGTGATGTTGTTGCATGTCATGGTTATGGGTAATGCACCAACCTTCCAAACAGTGCTCATCAGAGCACCCATGCACCCCCTCCCACCCTTCCCCTCAGGGTCTTAGACTGTTCTGAGGATGAGGCTATATAAGGGAGACCTGCACCCTCTATCCTTCCACTGCAAACCCAGAGAAACCACAGCAGGACACCGAGAAAGAGAAGAAGGTGGATGGGAAGTAGGAATCTGTAGTCATCTCAAAGAACTTACAAGCAATTAACCCTCATTTCTTCTTCAAGGGCTCAGCATATTTGCACTTATGGGTAGTTTGTCAAGCAGTGCTGAAGACGCAGGAGGAGGGAAGTGGAATCCTAATTAAATAATGATTGGAGCACTGCTCTACCAAGTCTAGCATCCACTCTCAAAGGCAGAACCAAAGCACAAAGTTTAGTAAAGATATGAGCAGCCTTACAGATTTTCTCTGATAACAACTTGTTTAAGGCAAGCAAAACATGCCACCACTGGCCTAGTAAAATTAGGCGTTTTTCTACAAATAACTGTGACAAAATGGGGCTGATGGGGGGATGAGAGCTCAAGACCTGCTGCAGGCGTGGAGGGTGGGGGTCCATCACCCATCACCATGGTGGCTGACAGCTCTGTGGTCCCCCCATCCCCGTGGCGGCTGAGAGCTGCGGGTGCCCCCTGCCACACACAGTTGCTGAGATCTCTAGGGACCCTGCCAGCTGACAGCTCCAGTTCCACCGGGGCTGAAGTGGAAAATGTCACAGAGGTCTCTGTGACTTCCGTAACCTCTATGACATAATCTTAGCTTTAATTATTAGCATAAGAAACAACCTAGATGATTACCTAAAGCCCTTTGTTCTATTTAAATAATATGCTAATACCTTTCTAACATCTCAGGTATGTGACACAGATTCCCTTTTATTAGTATGCAGTCTGGGGGAAAATACCAGTAAATTTAATCTGACATGAAACTCAGATACTATTTTTGGTTAAAAACCTGGGATTAGGTCTAAGATCCACTTTGACTTTGTGAAGGCTTATCGGCTATCAAAGCAAGCAATTCATTTACCCTTCTGGCTGATGGTTATAGTAATAATAAACAGTTTTGATAGATAAATAAAACAAAGACTACTGTGCTAAGGGTTCAAATTGTGGCTTCATACGCACTGGTAAGATTAATTTAAGGTCCCTTTGTGGAAGCAGATCCCTCAAAGGGAGATACATGTTATACAACTTTATACATGTCATAAACTTTTAACTGTACACAAATAATGACCTTTGTGCTAAGCTGAGAAAGCTGCTCAGTAAACTCTTGGGAGAGGAAATAGATAACCCTTCAAACGTTCAGTACACTAAATTCTCGAAAACACAAGGAATAGAAGCTCTAACTGTTGAATGAGATCTTCCCCACATCCAAGAAATAGAATCATAGAATCATAGACTATCAGGGTTGGAAGGGACCTCAGGAGGTCATCTAGTCCAACCCCCTGCTCAAAGCAGGGCCAATCCCCAACTAAATCATCCCAGCCAGGGCTTTGTCAAGCCTGGCCTTAAAAACCTCTAAGGATGGAGATTCCACCACCTCCCTAGGTAACCCATTCCAGTGCTTCACCACCCTCCTAATGAATAATTTTCCCTAATATCCAACCTAAACCTCTCCCACTGCAACTTGAGACCATTACTCCTTGTTCTGTCATCTGCTACCACTGAGAACAGTCTAGATCCACCCTTTTTGGAACCCCCTTTCAGGTAGTTGAAAGCAGCTATCAAATTCCCCCTCATTCTTCTCTTCTGCAGACTAAACAATCCCAGTTCCCTCAGCCTCTCCTCATAAGTCATGTGCTCCAGTCCCCTAATCATTTTTTTTGCCCTCTGCTGGACTCTTTCCAATTTTCCCACATCCTTCTTGTAGTGTGGGGCCCAAAACTGGACACAATACTCTAGATGAGACCTCACCAATGTCGAATAGAGGGGAACGATCACGTCCCTCGATCTGCTGGCAATGTCCCTACTTATACAGCCCAAAATACCATTAGCCTTCCTGGCAACAAGGGCACACTGTTGACTCATATCCAGCTTCTCGTCCACTGTAACCCCTAAGTTCTTTTCTGCAGAACTGCTTCCTAGCCATTCGGTCCCTAGTCTGTAACAGTGAATGGGATTCTTCCGTCCTAAGTGCAGGACTCTGCACTTGTCCCTGTTGAACCTCATCAGATTTCTTTTGGCCCAATCCTCTAATTTGTCTAGGTCCCTCTGTATCCTATCCCTACCCTCCAGCGTATCTACCACTCCTCACAGTTTAGTGTCATCTGCAAACTTGCTGAGAGTGCAGTCCACGCCATCCTCCAGATCATTAATGAAGATATTGAACAAAACCGGCCCCAGGACTGACCCTTGGGGCACTCCACTTGAAACCAGCTGCCAACTAGACATGGAGCCGTTGATCACTACCCATCGAGCCCGACAATCTAGCCAGTTTTCTATCCATCTTATAGTCCATTCATCCAGCCCATACTTCTTTAACTTGGTGGCAAGAATACTGTGGGAGACCGTATCAAAAGCTTTGCTAAAGTCAAGGAATAACACATCCACTGCTTTCCCCTCATCCACAGAGCCAGTTATCTCCTCATAGAAGGCAATTAGATGAGTCAGGCATGACTTGCCCTTGGTGAATCCATGCTGACTGTTCCTGATCACTTTCCTCTCCTCTAAGTGCTTCAGGATTGATTCCTTGAGGACCTGCTCCATGATTTTTCCAGGGACTGAGGTGAGGCTGACTGGCCTGTAGTTCCCTGGATCCTCCTTCTTCCCTTTTTTAAAGATGGGCACTACATTAGCCTTTTTCCAGACATCTGGGACCTTCCCCAATCGCCATGAGTTTTCAAAGATAATGGCCAATGGCTCTGCAATCACATCCAATCTAGTCCATTTCAAACAATGAGGCTGGGTCAACTCATCCTGTTCCAAGCAGGCATAGACAACCTGGTAGTTCTAAACAATGGGGGTGGCCATGCCTACACAAGTGCTCCCACTGTTCCTGCCCCCGCTGGAGCTGTACTGGGAGTAGCTACAATGGGAAATTTCTAAGAGGAAAATGAGACTGTATTAAAGGCCTAAAAGATCTTAACCCTAGATCTGTGGAGGCTTACAGCATCTTCCCACTGAGTTCAGGGCAAGGTCCCTGTATCTACCTGAACTGCACCTAAAGAACCCAGGGCAGGGGAAGAAATGCAACCTAAGCGAAATTTCCACTGCCCTGAGCAGCCTAAGGGCTGCTTTAAATTACTCTGGCAAGAGCAGTCCCATAGGGATTTCCCTACTGACTGGGAATCACTGGAAGACAAAATACAAAGAAGTAATAGTAAAAATACTTCAGTTCTGCTCCTCCCACTCCTGGACCTCCCAGAAAAGTCCCATCCAGCTATGGGTGGAGCAGGTGGCATGGAACTGTTCATGCCAGGTTTGCTGTACCCAGGGACTCATTGTGTGTCAGAGCCAACATGTTGGGAGAGGTGTCTGTGCCCTTTGTACCACCAGACAAACACAAAGCGGCCAGGAACTGGCTCTCAGGATGTCTGGTCATTTGCAAGAGGTCCATAGACTCTCACAGGATCTAGCCTTTTGTAAAACAGGAGGACACACTGTGTCTAGGTTTCAATGAATTCAAACACAAACACTCACCTCTTCTTTAAGGTTAAGTAAGCAACACCTGTAAATTTCTGCAGTTCCATTAGGCTTAAAAACAACAAATAACAGATCGATGGGACAGCTCCCCAGCTGATATAGCTGCATTGAAGTCAATGGAGCCACTCTGATTTACGTCCGTTGAGGGTCTGGCCTAGATGACCTTGGGACTCAAAAGGACAAAGAATTGTAACACAACTCTTAATTGCTGGTTTGTTCCAAGCTGAGGAATGCATTGGGACCTAGAGACCTTTGAGCTACTGGACTCGTTAGATGACCATGGGCAAGTCAGTAGGTCAAGCTTTTCGAAACTGGGGGCTTGATTCTGATATCTCTTACAACAATGTAAGTCTGGTATAAACTCCACTGAAGTCAATAGAGTCACACTCCTTTACCCCTGGTGAAAACGACTGGAGAATTTAGTTCTTGGTGTCTAAGGTTAGGCAACCGATTATAGTCCCAGTCTCCTTGCCCAGCCAGTTTTAGTATCCTCTCATCCCTACTCACAGTCCCGTGATGTTGTTAATATAACCTCTGACCGTATAGATCATTGGTGCAACCACTGTTATATATTTGCAGCAAATATTGTACAAAGCTTCTTGAGAAAGGAATTTGCAAGTTAAGTGCCCAGTCAAGAAACACTTAACTGACAATAGACCTTGGAAGACTCCAATCCACATAAGAAGTCTTCCTGGGAATGTTCAAGATAGCATATGAGCAATGGCTGCCACCTGTAAAGAACTGAGTCATGCATGGACATGTGGCTTGCCCATGTGACTCCAGGCTCCATCTTGCTGCTGTGGTCTTCCACAGGGCAGAGGATATAAAAGGCCCTGGAAACCCCTCCATTTTATCTTCAATCCTGCTTCTTGCCTCTGGACGGACTTTGCTACAAACTGAAGCTCTGAACAAAGGACTGAATGACCCGTCCCAACTGTGGAAGTACTCCAGAGACTTGACCTGAACTTATAGCAGTTTTTCCCATCACTGCTACAAGCCTGAGCCTCTGGAGGTTTTTCGCCTTCCTCCGCAGCATGGGGCAGGGATCACTAGCAGGAGGGTCTCAGCCGATTGAAGTCACTAAAACACAGGATTGGGGACTTCAACGGTAGAGTCCAGGGAAGGGTCTTGCGGCCTGCAGCATGCAGGGGGTCAGACCAGATGATCATAATGGTCCCTTCTGACCTTAATGTCTATGAGTCTATGAGTCTATAAGAACTTTGTCATTACTGTATGTAATTGATTCCATTTAAGCAATTCTAGCTCTCATCTATATCTTTTTCCTTTTACGAATAAACCTTTAGATTTTAGATTCTAAAGGATTGGCAACAGCGAGATTTGTGGGGAAGATCTGATTTGTTTATTGACCTGGGTCTGGGATTTGGTCCTTTGGAATCGGGAGAACCTTTTTTCTTTACTGGGGTATTGGTTTTCATAACCATTTGTCCCCATAACAAGTGGCACTGGTGGTGATACTGGGAAACCGGAGTGTCTAAGGGAATTGTTGTGTGTCTTATGGTTAGCCAGTGGGGTAAAACCAAAGTCTTCTCTGTTTGGTTTGGTTTGCCTTGGTGTGCAAAGGACCCCCAGCCTTGGGCTGTAACTGCCCTGATTAAGCAATTTGTCCTGAATTGGCACTCTCCGTTGGGTCCCACCAGAACCAGCATCGTTACAAGTACATGATTCTCTTCCTTCTCCTCTTGGTTCCTTTTTCCAAACTGCTCCCCGCTCCCTAGGATCTGAGTCTTGTTCCCTGATTCTAACAGGGAGGTCGCTCCCCCACATTGCCTGCGACCAGCAGGCAGACACTGGAATGGCAAATGTCAGCCCAAACAGTTTCAGTAAAGCAACTGAAAATGGTCTGATAATGGGAAGGGTTGGATAGCACCACCTCTGACTGAGGTTATCAGCCCCCCTATATTATTTATATACATGTCTGTATGTGTGTGTGTATATAAATACATACAAAGGTCTCTCTCGCTATATGTAAAAATAATGACTGGAATTCACTTCCCCAGCTGGTTTAACAGGATATGAATGAACTGGTCTTCAGACCATGCTGCAAAGTCCGTCTGTTTACTCGTGTGTTGTGGGGATGGGTTCAGGACTGGACTGCTATCAGTTTACCTCTGGCCACTGAGCATTTCTCCTCATGCCTGTGTGATCGCTGATAGGTCGCATGACATTTACAGTTTCCATCTGGGCAGTTTGGCTCTGTAACCGGATATCTCAGAGGCAGTCCAGCTCAGGCTTTTCACTCCAGCTCCCACTGCACACAGGGATAGGTGTGTGTGTGTAGATTGTGAATTCAGTGCTTATGCAAGAGAGACAAAGGCTGACGGCACCGTGATATCTGTGCTGGACAGCATGGGGCCCTCCTGGGCCTGGCTGCATGTGGACATCTATCGGATTTTTTATCTGGCTGCTGTGTTTTGCCTGACCTATGTGCTGCTGAAAGTGATCCAGCTGTGTCGGAGGAGACAGCAACTGCTCAAAGCCCTAGATTGTTTCCCAGGCCCGCCAAGGCACTGGCTCTATGGCCATGCCCATGAGGTACGGTCTATGATACTACTTGATAATGTATTAGGGAGCGTGTCGGAGCGTGTGTCACAAACGAATGAAGTCTTGGTAATCTCAGCACACTTCCCTGCTGTCCCGTAATTGCAGAGAAATGGGGAGATGTCAGTGATTTTGTGTGTGAATGGTAAAGGCCACTGTCATCATTGGGGGAGGGGGAAAGCTTGCATTTTTCTGTGCTCAATGTTAAATATCTAGGGCTTGATTTCTTCAGAGGTGCTCAGCACCCTCAACCCAATTCAACCAGGCTCAAGGTATCTTTCTTGGGCACCCAAAAATGGAGGTACCCCCAAAACAGAGGCCACTTTTGAAAACTTGGGCCAAAATATTGCAAGGCTCTGCTGTAACAAGGATCAGCATCAAGTCTCACAGACAGATCAGAAGCTGCCAGTGGCTTTCTCGGGGGTCTTACATCAGAGGGGAGCTAAAATTCCCAGCTGGAATTTTACCTCCCAGGTTTTGGAATTCATATCCCTCTCTATTTTACCATTCATACTGATCTCGCTACATTTAATGCTTTGAATATTTTGGGGTGTGTGTGTGTGTGTGTGTGTGTGTGGGCAGGGCAGGAGGTGGAGCACAGGTGTTTGGGTTTGTACGAGTTTAAAGTTGGCAACCCTTGATGTGAATCATGTTAATTAATACTTGTATTTATTGTTTCTCTTATAGCCGCACCCATAGACCTCTCTTTAGTTCAGAGCCCCATTGTGCCAGGCACTGCAAAGAGTTTACAATCGAAGTAGATGAGATAGGCAAACAGTAGGAGAAAGAAAATCATATTATCCCCATTTGAGATACAGAGGCCCAGACTGGAATGATCTTTCCTAGGTAGACTAATAACTTTATCACAAGTACAGCCACTGAAATCAATGGGAACAATTGGTGGGATGGGGAAGGTGCTATTCAGACTATCAGAAACTGGCCCAGGGGCGTTAACTGATTTGTCCAAGGTCACACAGGGAGTCAATAACAGAGCTGTGAATTAACCTAAGTCTGCTGCGTCTTAGTCCAGTGCCTAAGCTCTTCAGGGCAGGGATTGCCTTTCTTCTGTGTTTGTACAGCTCCCCGCACAATGCGGCCCCAATCCTGATATATTTAGGTGCTACTATAATATAAACCTTTATCAATACTTAACCACGAGACCATCCCTTACTGTGCCTTTATTTTCTCCTTAAACGGTATTTTTTTTCTTTGTAAAAAATCATTACAGCTTCAAGATCAAGAACTCAACAAGGTCATATCTTGGGCAGAGAAATACCCATGTGCTCACTCTGTATGGTTTGGAGGTTTCTTAGGATTCCTGAATATCTACCACCCCGAATACGCCAAGGCCGTATATAGCAGAGGAGGTGAGAACATGCAACTTTATTTCTGAGTTCTTAGGATTACAGTTGCTAAGTGTTCCTGCCACCAAAGTCAGGGCCAGCCCACAGCATTTTGGCACCTGAAGCAGGGAGCTAAAATGACGCCCCCATGTCCCCTTGCTTGGGCCAAAACTATGAAAGGAAAAATCGTCTTAGGATTACTGTTGCTAAGTGTTCCTGCCACCAAAGTCCACTTTTAGTGGAGTGCTGATATCTTGAAATCTGTAGCCTTGTTATAGAACTACAGTAATTCCTCACTTAATGTTGTAGTTGTGTTCCTGAAAAATGCAACTTTAAGTGAAACGATGTTAAACGAATCCAATTTTCCCATAAGATTTAATGTAAATGCGGGGGGTTAGGTTCCAAGGAAGTGCCACATCTCCACTCCTCCCCCTCCCCCCCCAGAAAGTCCTAAGCGCCGTCAAACAGCTGTTGGTGCTGCTTAGGACTTTGGTGGGACGGGGGGAAAGGAGCAAGGACTTTCTGGGAGGGAGGGGGAGCAGTGGGGAAGCGCTGCGTCTCCACTCCTCCCCCTCCCTCCCAGAAAGTCCTAAGCACCGCCAAACAGCTGTTTGGCAGTGGGGAAAGCGCTGGGGAGGAGGGGGAAGAGGCAGACAAAAGGAACTTGTGCAATGCTCCCTTGTGAAGTCACTGCTCTTCCACAGAATCTTACAAGCAGTGGACAGAGCAGGCAGCCAAACAATGTTAAAAGGGAGTATTGCAAAACTTTAAACAAGCATGTTCCCTAATTGAGCAGCAATGTAACTTTGAAACAACATTAATCAGGAGGCCGTTAAGTGACGAGTTACTGTATTTGCTGCTACCTATTAACACCCCTCGCCCCACACACGCCCCAACTTGCATCCTTATATAATTCCTCTCCTGTTTTGCAGTTAACACATATTCAGCTGTTTTGATCTTCCTCAGTGATCCCAGTGTAGGTGTGCACTGCAAGATTCAATTAAAAACCAAAGTGAACTCAGAACAACAAAATTCATTCATGCGCAGAGGGCCAGCCAAGGGTTATGAGACCCTCCAAACAGACTAAAATGGAAGTTAAGTTGTGCAGAGGCTAGGTGCAAACCCCCTGTATGGAAGTGAATTTTACCCTTTGCAATTATTTGCATAGTCTTCTAAGAACACAAAACGTCTGTCAGCAAATTGCCCGTGTGACGGCCGCCACCTTGGCTGACATACCAGAGACTGAACTGAGAAATTCCAGGGCTAAATGAATGAGCCGCTACAGCATAAGCTGAAGAGTCTGACTCCTTAGCAGTGTCTGTACTTGTATCCTCTGTGCCTCAGACCCAGAGGGGGACCGTCAACACTAGCTGCCCAGTGGGTTACACATGGAAAGCAGGTCCTGCTGCTTCACTTACCTAAAAGCAATGAACTAGCTCTGAGCTCGGTGGATGAGCCTAATACCACTTCCTAGCATCTGTTTTACCATGTGCTAAGGAGCAGAGTGGTGTCAGAAAAAACGGCAGGCTTAGGAGATTGGTAATGGTGGGAGACAGAATCTTTCACCTACAGGTTAGCAGCTAGAATCTGAACCGCAGTAAAGGGTGAAATCTTGGACCCGCCGAAGTCATGGGGCCAGGATTCCACCTCTGAAGTTTAGTGGTTTACATGAACTGGATTGGTGGTGACAGCCCAATAGCTAATGGGTAGGGGTCTACAGTGAACAAATGCAGTTTGCACTTCCTGGCAACTCTGCTGAATCTGACTATACCTGAGAAGTCCTGAGGTGCTATAGAAACCCTAAACAAGATAGACCAATACCATAGATGATAAAGAAAGAAAAAACCCTCATAATAATCTACTCCATCCCCTTGCCAATGCCAGATTATTTCTATCTGCTTACATGGCCCTCGTCACCATGGTATCTCTTTCTTATTGTGTATTTTACAGGCTCAAAGCTTGAACTGTCAGGAAACATTTGTTTGAAATACAGCCTAAGGCCCAGATCCACAAGGGTATTTAAGTTCCTAACTCACATTGATTTTCACTGGCAGTGAGGTGCCTAAATATCTTTGAGTATCTGGGCCTACATTTTCACTTTACTCATTTTATCCTATTTGTTCCTACACCCCCTCCCCCACCACACCTCCCCTCTCCCAACTTGCATCCCCATATAATTCCTCTGCTGTTTTGTGGTTTATACTGTTTACATATTTTAAGACCATTTGGCCCTTGCTGGTTGTTGCTTAGCTAAGACACATGTATCCAGCTGTTTTGAGCTTCCTTAATGACCCCCATACATCATTTCTGTTGCTCTTCTCCGAACTCCCGCCCGGTTTCTGAAGAGCTTTCTGACAACAAAGGGGCCCCAGCTGGACACGGTCGTCTCAGTTCAGCCCTGGATTGACTAGCCATGGGGCTTGGATTACCCTTTTCTCCTCTGGAGGTTGTCCCTGTAGCCAATGGCTCTGAGGCGCAGCGTGGTGGAAGCTTGCGTGGCACATTGAGTTAATTTGTGTGAACATATCGGCCTCTTGGGGCTGGCTTCTGTGAGGATATGACTCTCCTTCATCACAGCCAAAGGAGGTGCTTCTTTAATTCAAGTGGTGTTGGTGCTGAAGGTCTCAGGGGAGAACATTTGCACTGTTTCTGTGTTGGCAGCCGCAGGTTTATTGGACCTGCGCACACACTGCCCGCTCACAGCTGCTCGGTGACTCTAAAGAGGACTGTTAACCCCGTGCCTTCCACGCCCCTTCAGCTGATGGACTTTGCTTCTGAAGGAAGGTGAGAGGCAGAAGAGAGTCCTCTCAAGAGTGGTGGCCAGGTGTACCCTGCCATCTGAGCTCTGAGATAAAATCACCTGCCCACATGAGATAAAAGCACCTCTGTCCCAACCCGACCTCATGTCCAATGACCTTTCCCTATACATCGATCTAAATGTAGGGCTTGTTTCTGCTCCCATCCCCCCGCCTGTCTTGTCAGATTGCTCGCCTCCTCCCCAGCCCTGCCAGCAGCGCTGGGAGAAACTGCCTGAGATTCTGGGCCACGTGCCCAGGAACAAGGGAGGCAAAGTGGGCTGGAACTGACATTTCTGCCCTCCTGATTATGGGCTGCTCCAGCGACCAAGATTGCCTCTGGTGTAAATTCTGCAGTCGTCCCCAGGGCTTTGTATGGCTGGTGGTGGAAGCCAGAATGGGTGTGCTGGTGCCAGCTACAGCCCTGCCCCAGGGCACACCCCATGAACTGGGGGTTGCAGGAGAGGGACAAGGATAATGCCCAGTGGAGTCCCTTCATGGAGATTATACTCTCCCAGCTCCGTGCAGGCTGTTATCAGCATATGTAGGCTATTGGAGCAGCAGTGAGAATCCTGACCACTGTATCTGTTTATGGCACAACCTCCAGTTGGGGCAGGGCAGATCTGCACTACCACCACCCACCAGAGCTTAAAAGCCACAATCTAGCCTTTAATGGATTCCATGTAAATGCTTTGCTTTTTCCTACTGAAGTATAAGATGTCAGGGGAGGGTGAGAACTTACCACCCTGCATGACCCCTTGATTTAACTGACATAGCTTGCGTTAGAAGGCAGAGTTGTCTCCATTAAAACACACATCTCTGGTGCATTTTTCAGATCCAAAGGCTGATGACTTCTATCATTTCTTTGTCCCTTGGACTGGTACGTATGCTTTTTGGCTCTCACATTACATAACTCAGTTCTCTTGGGATAACTGGGTGTACAAATTTACCCGACCTATGAGCCCAACTGTGAAAACTGAGTCAGAAATGTATAAAGTGTCACAACCACCTAGAACCATAAACATTGATGGGAAAAGGTGCAAAAGGGAGATAGAGACTGAACTAGTCCACACAAAAAGGCCTCTGGATATAACTCAAGGGCTGTGTTCAGATCATGCCTGGTAAACAAGAGAAGTGGAGGACTAGAAATCAAAGGACCAAAATCTTTGTGTCAGAGACTAGGCCTAATTGGTGGATGAAATAATGAAGGGCTGGGCTCTTCTGAGGTCCTTAAAAAGAAAGACGTTTTGGGGAAAAAGCCACCTAGTGTGATGATGGCTGATGGAAAGAGGGGGAAAGGACGAGCTTTACCATCATGCCTGCCACCCCCACTTTCTCCTGCGTCTCTGGGCTCCAGTGTGACCCCATTGTGTCAGAAGTGGGGGCGCAGTGCAATGAAGTTTGAAAACCCATGGAATAGATGATCGCAGTGGTCCCTTCTAGCCTTGAAATCTATGAATCTATGGCTTAGTCAGCCAATCATGGGTGCTTTGAAACACTGCTGTGAGCCTGTGACCAAAAAGGCAGTTAATGGCAATGTCCGAAACAGCCCAAAGCTAGTATGTGTTTGCCGGGTCTCTGAGAGGTGCAGCGTACAATCTTATCACCTAGGGCTTTTTCAGCACTGAGGTTGCAAGTAAAAGTCAACACCAGAGACAGAAGCTGCAATGTCTATCTTTGCTGTTCTTTTCCTTTCCCTTTTGGGTGTTCTCTTGTTTTGTCTCTAGGAAATAGGATCGGCTCCAAGCCATTTCAACTAACTTCTCTCTCCCCCCCTAAGGACAGTTATTACCGTCTTTGGTACCATGTAAGAGACTGTCTCACAAGGGTGTTTGTCCTTCTTAAAAGCTTCTCTCCAGCTAAAGGGAAAGGGAACAAGGGATGTGGTTACAATGAAAGCCTTACTTGAGACTTTACATTTCAAATGCTTGAACTGTTTTTAATTCTTTCCCAGTATATTTACTAAGGGGTTAAAAGGGTTTGTAATGGTGCATTTGCCCTGGTACTATGGAGGCTGGGGTTTCTGCACACCAAACTCTGAACTGTGTTTGAAACTGTTAAATGTTGGACCATGACTGGGTTATGTTAACATGCTTGGCTCTTGGGCCCCTTTATTCCATCTAAATTAATACAAGAGGAAGAGATCTTATGGGGTGAAACTCACTCCACCTGTTCAAAGACCCAGTACTGAAGATTTATCTGTCCCTCCCCTGCAGCTGAGTCTGTGTGGGTGGGGAGAGAAGGAATCAGCTGCTTCAGGACCTGGTGGGGGCCAGAGAAGGGATGGGATGAGAGCATCAGGAGAACAAGGTGAGGGAGCAAGTTGCCCCTTCCTAACCTCCCAGGGTATAGAAGCCGTGAGATTTTGCTGCTTTCCACCACCCCACTATGGACCACTCTAATTTGATTCTCATTGGCTGAGAAGTCCTGATGTACGTCAATGACCACCAGGCTGGGAATCAGGAGCTCTAATCCTGCCTCCCTGTGGCTGTTAAAGGCCAGCACAAGTTAAAGCAGTCAGTGAAAGAAATCTCCGTGCAAGGGCCCCAGCTTCAGGCCAAAGCAAAAGGGAGCCTTCAGCCATCTTTGCACACCATCTTCCTGACGTATGCTCTGTGCATTACAGCCATGCCAAAGATCTCCAGGGAATCCTGCCCTCTCCTCCATGAGAAATGGGAGCACAAAGGTGGCACAGGATAGGATGTAGCTTTGTAGAGCGTATACACCCCCCTGTCACCACACACACAATTTAGTTGCTTAGCATTTAGATGCTTTGTGAGAGGCACTGTATATCTAGGTGAACTAAATAAGACTAGTTATATGCACAACAACAGACCGAAATAGTAGAGATGGCTGCACAAGGGTGATTGACTGATGCAAATAAAGTCCGTGGTCTTGTTGAGCTAGAATCCTAAAAGCTAGTAGGGAGATAGAACATAGGACTGGAAAGGACTGGTTGGGTCATCAAGTACAGTCCCCAGACACTGCAGGCAACCCCCTCGTATAATCCTGTTCCTAAATGTATCAAGCTACATCTTCAAACCAGTTAAGTGGTTTGTCCCCACAACTCATATAGGGACATTGTTCCAGAACCTCACTTCTCTGATGGTTATAAACCACCTTTCAACTTCCAGCCTAAGGCCATCGCTACACTAAGGAATTACTTCGCTATAACTACATCGCCAGGGGAGTGAAAAATCCACGTCCCTGAGCAACATTGTTATACCAACCTAAGTGCCAGTGTAGACAGAGCTTCTCCCACCGACAGAGCTGCCATCGCTCACGGAGGTGGATTAACTACGCCAACAGGAGAGCTCTCTCCCATCGGCATAGAGCGTCTTCACTAAAGTGCTACAGCAGCGCAGCTGCACTGATGCAGCTGTGAAGATGCAATTTTTTTAAGTGTAGACCTGGCCTAAATGTATTTGTGGCCACTTTATACTTTATTTAGGACAGCTACCCCTGCTTTCCAAACCAGTTTTCTCCAGCTCTGTACACACACACCAGGGGTTTGCATTTTCTCCAAGATAAACCATTATGAATACAAAGACTCTTTTTTCGATTAACAGCTGTCTTTCAAGGGCATAACACCGTCTCTTCGGGCTAGTCGACACTAGAAGTGCTACAACTGCTCATCTGCACAGATGCAGCTATAGTGCAGCTGGTGAAGACACTCTATGGCGATGGGAGAGAGCTCTCCCATCAGTATAATAAAACCACCTCGGCAACATAGTGCTGTCCACACCGGTGCTTAGGTCGGTGTAACTTACATTGCTCAGGGGGTGGTTTATTCACACGCCTGTGAGACTTAAGTTATGCTGATATAACTTATAGTGTAGACAAGCCCAGATTCCACCTTTCACAGCCCAGATCATCTGGGTTTATCTTGTTTCGGTGATGCCTTTTGTTAAGCCCATCTAAGCAGTCTGATTTCTTTTGTCATGAGCTGTAAGTTATGGACAGAAGTCCAGACCCTCTGCCACAATCCAGAAGGCTTAAAACTCTGTGTTTCCCTCCTCAGGGAAAGGATTAATCGTTTTGCATGGACCAAAGTGGTTCCAACACCGTAGACTGCTGACTCCTGCATTTCATAATGATATTTTGAAATCGTATGTGTCGCTGATGGCGGATTCTACCAAAGTGATGTTGGTAGGTAACCCTCTGCTACAGTCGTCATTCTGAACCTTCCCCTTCCCACACTGAAACGTAAGGCCTGTCAAGCTGCACGTTATGCTCATTCGATACAGTGAGACAAGCTGGCATGAGATGGTCCTCCCTATTTCCATCCTAGAAATAAATCACATCTGGGTACCAATGTGGGCCAGTCTTAGGGACGGCCCTAGACTCCATCCAGCAGTGGCCTAGTAGAGTACATTCCCAACCCTGTCTTCTTACCCGAGTCAGTGGCATCAAGAGGAGCAGGGGTGGGGCCCCATTAACATTACTGCTTCACAGTGAATTCCTCACTTATCGTGTCTCTGGCCATGTCTACACTTTGTCTACACCTACAAGCTTACAGTGGCACAGTTGTACCGATACAGCTGTGCTGCTGTAAGATCGCCCGGGTAGCCGTGTCATGCCAATAGGATAGAGCTGTTCTGTCAACATAATAAAACCAGCTCAACGAGCGGCGGTAGCTGTGTCATCAGGAGAGCGTCTCCCACTGATATAGCGCTGTGCACACAAGTACTTATGCTGGAAAAGCTGATACCACTCAAGGGGGTGTTTTTTCACACCCTGAATGGCAAAAGTTTTGCACACATAATGCTAGTGTAGACTTGGCCTCTCTCAACACGAATAAAGTATTATGAATAACATATGGAATGGAATTTGTTTAATGCTGTCACTCCACAAGTTGAATGTAAGTATCGGCGGGGCATCCAAAACAGTGGACTCAGGATATTAAAATCAGCTACGCCGTATCAGCAGGGTTGGGTAGTTAAGGAATTGCCATAAAAGAGTGAGAGAAAGTAGGTGAGGTAATAACTTTGGTTGGACTGACAAGCTCTCTCACCAACACAAGTTGGTCCAATCAAAGATATTACATCACCTTGTCTAACTTTCATGGTAATTCCTTAACTACCCAATCTCATCCACCTTGTCTCTTTAATATCCTCAGACTGACATGGCTACAACTACACTGCATACATAAAAGAGTGAGTCATAATCAACTATTGGAACAGATTAGTGAAGAAAATGTTTAATTCATCCTTGTTTGGAATCTTTAAATCAAGATTGGTTGTCTTTCTAAAAGATATTCTCTAATTCAACCACAAATCCTCCGTTTCTTCACATCTACGCCATACCCCTAACGTTGCACAGATTACAAATGAATCTTGGATCTTACAGACAAAGAAATTATTCAAAGGATGATGGCTGGGATTTTAGTGATCTGAGAAATTCCATTTGCTTTATGAATCCTGACCTCTCTTTTTTACATTAGGATAAATGGGAAAAGCGGATAACAAAGGACAAGTCGTTGGATATCTTTGAGGACGTTGGCTTGATGGCTTTAGATAGCATGCTGAAATGCACCTTCAGTTATCAAAGCAACTGCCAGAACAGGTCTGTATGAGAAGAACAGTGGTTTTGCCTTTAAGGCACTGGACTCAAACTCAGGAGCTCTGAGTTTAATATCTGGCTGTACTAGAGACTTCCTGTGTGACTTTGGGAAAGCAATTTAGGCTGGGATTTTCAATAAAAGCAAGGAATATCCACAAATTGCCATGGTCACGGGGGGTGAGAAAGTATGAAGTTGCACTGAGGTAGCATAAATGTCCCTCTTTAATTAACACTAGGACTGTCGATTAATTACAGTTAACTCACGCGATTAATTAAAAAAAATAGACACAATTAATCAGTTTTAATCACACTGTTAAACAAAAATTCCAATTGAAATGTATTAAATATTTTGGATGTTTTTCTACATTTTCAGATATATTGATTTCAATTACAGAGAATACAAAGTGTACAGTACTCACTTTATATTATTTTTATTACAAATATTGGCACTGTAAAAATCCTAAACAAAAGAAATAGTATTTTTCAATTCACCTCATCCAAGTAATATAGTGCAATCTCTTTATTGTGAAAATGCAACTTACAAATGTAGATTGTTTTTGTTACATAACTGCACTCAAAACCACAACAATGTAAAACTTTAGAGCCTACAAGTCCACTCAGTCCTACTTCTTGTTCAGCCAATCGCTAAGAGAAACAAGTTTGTTTACATTTACGGGAGATAATGCTGCCCACTTCTTATTTACAGTGTCACCTGAAAGTGAGAACAGGTGTTTGTATGGCACTTTTGTAGCCGACTTTGCCAGGTTTTTATATGCCAGATCTGCTAAATATTCGTATGCCCCTTCATGCTTTGACCACCATTCCAGAGGACATGCTTCCATGCTGATGACACTCGTTAAAAGTAATTGGTTAATTAAATTTGTGACTGAACTCCTTGGGGGAGAAATGTATGTCTCCTGTTCTGTGTTTTACCTGCATTCTGCCATATATTTCATGTTATAGCAGGCTCAGATGATGACCCAGAACATGTTGTTCATTTTAAGAACACTTTCACTGCAGATTTGACAAAACCAAAGAAGGTACCAATGTGAGATTTCTAAAGATAGCTACAGCGCTCGACTCAAGGTTTAAGAATCTGAACTGCCTTCCAAAATCTGATTTGGGACAGGGTGTGGAACATGCTTTCAGAAGTCTTAAAAGAGCAACACTCCGATACGGAAACTACAGAACCCGAGCTGCCAAAAAAGAAAAGCAACCTTTTGCTGGTGGCATCTGACTCAGATGATGAAAATGAAGATGCGTCAGTCTGCACTGCTTTGGATTGTTATCGAGCAGAACCCATCATCAGCATGGACACATGTCCTCTGGAATGGTGGTTGTCGCATGAAGGGACATGTGAATCATTAGCCCATCTGGCACGTAAATATCTTGCGATGCCGGCTACAACAGTGCCATGAGAACGCCTGTTCTCACTTTCAGGTGACGTTGTAAACAAGACGCGGGGTGCATTATCTCCTGCAAATGTAAACAAACTTGTTTGTCTGAGCGATTGGCTGAACAAGAAGTAGGACTGAGTGGACTTGCAGGCACTAAAATTTTACATTGTTTTATATTTGAATGCAAGTTCTTTCTATATAATTCTACATTTGTAAGTTCAACTTTCATGATAAAGAGATTGCACTACAGTACTCGTATTAGTTGAATTGAAAAATACTATTTCTTTTGTTTTGTTACGGTACACATACTTGTAATAAAAGATAAATATTAAGTTAGCACTGCACTCTTTGTATTTTGTGTTGTAATTGAAATCAATATATTTGAAAATGTAGAAGACAACCAAAAATATTTATAAAATAGTGTTCTATTATTGTTTAACAGTGCAATTAAGCACAATTAATTTTTTTAATTGCTCGACAGCCAAAATTAAAACACATTAAACTGCCCTTTTTTGTCTTCCCTTTAGCGAGAATACATTTCTCAAAGCTATACGTCAGCTCACAGCCATGGTACAAGAGAGAACGAGGACGTTTCTATACCACAATGATCTCATCTACTGGTTCAGTCCTCCTGGGTGTCGCTTCCGGAATGCCTGCAGAATAGTCCATCGTCATACAGGTATTTCTTTCCTCTCTTGACTCAAGACTTTCATCTGTACAACTGAGCCATTAACCATGCTCAAGATACTGGGTCTCTTAAGAGGGATGGCCTTCTGGGCAGGCAGGGGAGACATACTGGAAAATATTAGATTAAAAAATGGGGGGGTATGTGGTGGTAAAGACCATGAATGTTCCTCAGATTACCTGGGTCCTGAAATTTATACTTTAGGGAAACTCCATTGACCAGACGAACACCACATTCTGGTCCATTAATTCAATCATACAGTGGAATCAGAGAAGAAAGAAATCTAGAGTACTATGTCATTTAATTCAATGGTTCTCAAACGGCACTCTTGGGAGTACAATCAGTCCACAGAGACCTGCCTGGCAATCTGCAGAATGAAATCTGATGAGAATCAGGCAGTGGTGGGATTTGAATGTTGCAATGGGATGGGAATATGACCCATGAGATAATCCTTCTCTTACTAAGTGGTCCTGGAACAAAAAGGTAGGAGAGGAGAATCTATTGATCTAGTCCATGAGATGGTTTTGTGATTATAACAGGACTGGGAGTCAGGAGATCTGAGATATGTTCTTGCATTTGCTACAGACTTCTCATGTGACCTTGAAACTAAATCACTTAATACTTCTGTGCCCTAAATTTACTTACCCAGGAAAAGGGGGAAATACCACATAACGTACATACTTCACAGAAGAGTTCTGAGAATATTGAATGTAAAGAACTTGGAGATTCTCTGTTGAAAGGTGCAAAGTATTCTCTTTTCTAGTGATTTGACTGGTCCTTTTTTAAATGTATCTAGAGATGGGGCTTCCACCATTTGCCTTCCCAGGTGATTGAATTACTAGTGAATCAGTGACATTTTAACTAAATCATATGTTGATCCTTCTTTCCCTAGAGAAGGTGATCAAGGAGAGGAAGGAGTGGCTCAAGGATGAACGAGAGCTCGAAAAGATCCAGAAGAAGAGGCGCCTTGACTTTCTGGATATTCTTTTATGTGCCAAGGTGAGTCCTGAAGAACACACATGAACTAACTACGCTATACCATGTACACATTTCACTAAGTATCATTGGCAGATACCTGAGCATTGCTGACTGCAGTTTCCTCACCAAATACTCCCTTTTCTAATCTTTTTGGCTGTTGGGTGTGGTTGGAATGTCTGGATGCAATCGGTCAAATTCAAACATGCTATAAATGGGCACAAGTCCTATTGAGTCTCATACCAGGAGTGAATTTGTTTGGATGTACTTGTTTTTTAATAAAGTCAATCAAAATATTTAAAAACGGTTGAAATCTAAATGAAATATTTCAAGTTTGTTGTAACAAAAATGTTTCATTCAATTGAACTTTTCAATTCACCAAAATTTTTTGGGAAAAAAATGGTTTTGGTTCATCATGAAATCATTTTTCAACACTTTTTTCAGAATTGCAAGAGAACTGAATAATCCATTATGCACACAGCTCTAGCTAAAAGGACTGTGTTTGTCTGACCCAGACCTGCACCGCCTGATGTCACACCAAAATTGGTTCTTCCTGAAACTTTCTCAAGTTCCACCTATGTGAATTCATTTCACAGCAATGTGGCCACAGGGTGTCTAAGTGGCTGGATTTGATTAATTCTTGATATGCAACTCCTCAGACGGTTGTCTATACATACACATATTGTGGGTTCTTGTTGGAATGCAGAACATGAACAAAAGAACACAGGAACTGCCACTGGATCAGACATGAGGCCCATCTAGTCTGGTCTCTGACAGTGGCCAGCTCCTTCAAGTGAAGTTGTAAGAACCCTGCAGTAGCAGATGTGGGATAATCTGCCCACCACATTAGGTCTTATCCTCATCTCTAATACTTAGAGATTGTCTTAAACTCTGAAGCATGAGGTTTAATTGCAAATTTTTTCTATTCTAAAATTAGGATGAAAATGGAGACGGATTACCTGATGAAGACCTACGTGCTGAGGCAGACACTTTCATGTTTGGGGGTCATGACACCACAGCAACTGGGATCTCCTGGCTCTTGTACTGCCTGGCCCTGCACCCAGAGCACCAGCAGAGATGCAGGGAGGAGATCAAGGAGATTCTGGGAGACAGAGAGACCATTCAATGGTGAGACACCTCATTTATTGCACATTGCTTCCCCTTGAAGATTGGGTCAGCTAATGCTGAGACTTAAGAATGTTCCAGACTCTGCTTTTAATCATTACACATTAAGACTCGGGATGGGAGTTTGAAATTTTGTGAACATCTCAAGTTAAATTTTAGGCATGTGCGGAATCTGAGAATATAAATCTGGAGTAACTCAGGAGAAGCAGGAGAAACTGCTTCTGTAGTTGGATAGCCATTCACAGTCTTTGTTTAATCCTGATCTGATGGTGTCAAATTTGCAAATGAACTGGAGCTCAGCAGTTTCTCTTTGGAGTCTGGTCCTGAAGTTTTTTTGCTGTAAGATGGCTACCTTTACATCTGCTATTGTGTGGCCAGGGAGGTTGAAGTGTTCTCCTACAGGTTTTTGTATATTGCCATTCCTGATATCTGACTTGTGTCCATTTATCCTTTTGCGTAGTGACTGTCCAGTTTGGCCAATGTACATTTGACACCATCAGATCAGGATTAAACAAAGACTGTGAATGGATATCCAACTACAGAAGCAGTTTCTCCTCCCTTGGTGTTCACACCTCAACTGCTAGCAGAGCACCTCACCCTCCCTGATTGAACTAACCTCGTTATCTCCACACTGATTTATACCTGCCTCTGGAGATTTCCATTACTTGCATCTGAAGAAGTGAGGTTCTTACCCACGAAAGCTTATGCTCCCAATACTTCTGTTAGTCTCAAAGGTGTCACAGGACCCTCTGTTGCTTTTTACAGATTCAGACTAACATGGCTACCCCTCTGACACTTTCTAATTTTTGTGTAGTTCCCCTTTCTGAAATTAAATGCTACAGTGTTGGGCTGCTGTGGAGTTTTCCCCACCATGGGGATGTTAAATTTAATTATATTATGGTCACTATTACCAAGCGATCCAGCTATATTCACCTCTTGGACCAGATCCTGTGCTCCACTTAGGACTAAATCAAGAATTGCCTCTCCTCTGGTGGGTTCCAGGACCAGTTGCTCCCTACTGCTATATTCTTCTTATTAGAGCATGGAATTTCTATCCTTAGAGATTCTATGGTACAGTTTGATTCATTTACAATTTTTACTTCATTTGATTCTAAGGTAAGAATCTGAGAGCCCTATCCGGGTCTTCCAAGGCTTCCAAGCTCCTAGCTCCACAACAGAGAGCCTAGAAGTCCTGGCATGGTGGGGCTGCTCCAGAGCTGCAGACTACAAAAGCATGAGTTCCTTAGCCCCAGGGCAGTCTCCAAGGGCAGTCCCACCTGGCAGGGACCCAGTAGTTTTCCAACATAACTGCCTGAGATTCAGCAAATGTTCTTTGAACCCAAATCGCATTTGTGAAAAATTGTAGGTTTGATGAACTGGCATTTTCCAATCAAACTCGGTTTCATCAGAAATTTTCCTACCAGCTCTACAAAGGATGCATTTGATCAAAAAACATCTAAGATGTCCAATCATGTTAGAGGGACAAGGTGACCACATTTTAAAAACAAACATAAAAGTCAGACTCTTTTGTGGTGACATTCTTTGGAATTGTGAAATACTCATCCAAATTACATATTTTTTTTAATATGTGTACTAATCTCACCTACTTCTAACTTCTGACTCCACAGCCACATGGACATATGTCTCAGAGTGGAGGACTTTCCCTCCCAGTAACTTAGTGCCCTGAATGAGTTTCTTGTGTAACCTTGAAGGAGTGTTGTTAAACATGCACTTTGAGCAAAAGAACAGCTTTGATTGCACCTGCGCTTTTTAACTTTTCCTTTCACTGCAAACAGCATTCATTACATTGAACGCTTGTTCCACTGGACTGGGACTTCTGGTAAAAACAGAACAAATGGTACCTGATGTAGCAATAAGTCTTGGACAAAGCGTTTGTAAGTTGTTAAAAAATCCAAATGTCTGTGTAGCGATGCAAGACTCACCCCTGTGGCACCTCCTGCTGGTCTCTCAGGGAATTAGCTTCCAGCCTCTGGAGCGCCCTCTGTCGGCTGGTGTCTCGCTACCCTTGGGCCCAGTGTCCCTCCCGGACTCTGGTGCCCCTTTCCACTGGGGTGCTGCCCCCTGGCAATAACCCCACAGTCTCTGGGTCTCCCTCCTTCCAAGGGAACCCCCCACTCCTATCCCCACCTCACCTCAGTATATGGCTACTGCCCAGTCCCCATCTAGCTCCTGTTCACTGGGGCAGACTGCAGTATATAAGCCACTCATCACCAGCAAGGAAGGTTTGGACCTGCTGCCTCTGCCTACCCTTGGGCTGCCCTCTGCAACCCCAGTACCTATTTGGCTTTAGAGGAGGCCGGCAGCCTTGGGGGTTTCTAGGTTGGAGCTCCCCAGCTTCTCTGGCCTTCCCCCAGCCCTGCTCCTACTCAGGTACGCTCCCCAGCAGCCAGGCCCCTCCCTCTGAAAGGCTAGAGAGAAAGTGTCGGTCTGTCTGCTCCTAGCCCACTGCCCTCTTATAAGGGCCAGCTGGGCCCTGATTGGGGCGTGGCCACAGCCTGGGCTGCTTGCCTCCAGCCACAGCTGTCTCCTGGGCTGTTTTAAGCCCTTTATAACAGACTGATATGGATGAAGTGAAAAACTAGGACATTGTGGGTGTCCCAAATAGAGTTCCCGAGACAAGAGAACAGGAGCTGGTTGAAAAATGCAAATCATTTTTCATGGAAAATTTAAGAACATTACTTTCAAATTTTCCCATATTTTGTTTTGATTTTTGAAGACAAAACGAAAACAAATCTTGAAGAAATGTCAGTAAAAGATTTTTGTTTTCAGGAGCTAAAACCCAAGAATGTGTACCAAAACCTTAGTTTCTGCTTTTGAAAAAACAGAAAATTTCAACAACAAAAAAATAGATTTTCATCAACACTTTTCGTTTTGGTCACCCCATAAAAATTTTTCCTCAAAAACTTTCATTTTGATCAAAAAGCCATTTTTCATTAAATATATTGTAATGAAAGAATATTGAGCTGCTGTAACCATGGTATCAGATAAGTAACTGATCCTGGTTTTGGAAATCGGGTACTGAGTTACAGATTGAGAACCCCACTGAAGTTGGTAGCATTACTCCAGCTGAACATAGTGGCGTAGCCAGGTTCTAAAAGCAGGGGGAGCAAACGTTAAAAAGGCGCCCCCCCTTGGCTCCTCCTCTGGCCATGCCCCCTTGGCTTGTCCTCTGGCCGCTCCGTGCCCCCCCCTTGGCTGGCTCCTCCGGCTGTGCTCGCCCCCATGGCTCCTCCGGCCGTGCCACCCCAGTGGCCCCCCCTTGGCTCTTCCGGCTGCGCCACCCCCCACAATGGCTCCTCCGGCCGCGCTGCGGGCTGCCATGCTGCCCCCCCCTCGCTCCTCCGGCCGCGCTGCCCCCCCCTTGGCTCCTCCAGCTGTGCTTCCCCCCCTTGCCTGCAGGAGCCCAGCGCCAGCCCAGCAGGCCAAGCTTCAGAGCGGAGCGTGGGCCCTGCCCGCTGGCGCCATGGTAACCCCTAACTAAGGCACCGCTTTTGGAAAATGTGCTGAGGGGAAGCGGCTGCTTCCCCTGCACCCCCCTAGCTACGCAACTGGCTGAACACAGTGCTGGTGAGAGCAGAATTTAGGCCTCACTGCTCTTTGGGTATGGAAAAACAGAACAGCGTTTCCCAGTTTTAGTCAGAAGCCTTCCATTTGAAGAGGACAAGAGGGAACTTCTTTTATACTGTAGATTCCCTTGAGGGTTTGCAATCTAAAAGATTCACCTAGAGAAACAACAGGTTGTGCAGGCAGCCTTGTATTTCTGCATTGGGGAGGAGGTTCCCATGTTCAGACATATCTTTGGTTTCTTTTCAGGAATGACCTTAGTAACATGCCTTACACCACCATGTGCATTAAAGAGAGCCTCCGCCTTTACCCTCCGGTACCTCAAGTGTATCGACAACTCAACCAACCAGTCACATTTTTCGATGGGAGGACTTTGCCAGAAGGTCTGATTCTATCCCTTTTCCTGTGTTCTTTATAAGTTTAAGGGGTGCAACTTTATATATAGTAGCTAATGGGCATTATATGTGTGTGTATCAGCTAATTATGGACCCAAGCGATGACATTTGGATGAGGATTAAGAAAGCCTCTAAAGCTCCAGGGGTTTTGACTCCAGAGTTTGGTTTACTCTAGTTAGGAAGGTAAGCAGTGAAATAAGAATCTGAGTCTTGGTTTAGTTTCTGAACCCTGCAACGTTTGCAGTGGACAAGGGAGGTGTCTGATACAAGTTCTGATTTGGCCCTTTGTACAGAGAAGAGCAAGCCATGAAATTTAGATCAGGTTAAAGGTTCTGATTCCAGCCACTTCCGTGCCCCTGATTCAGTGTACCTCTACAGTGCAGCCAGTGGTGTGATTTGCACCTCATGTAGACATCCCTGGGCTAGCTGTAACCTAGCTAGCGTGCTAACATTAGCAGTGAGGATGCTGCAGTGCAGGCTGTATAAGTGCGTACGTACCCCTGGCATCAGGTGGGCTTGTGCAGCCTATGCTGAAGATCGCACGGCCATGTCCTCGCTACTATTTGTAGTGAGCTAGCTAGATTAAAGCTGGCACGGGTATGTGTACACAGGCCACAAATCACATCTCCAGATGCGCGTAGTCGTACCCTCAAAGTCAGGGAGTTTGGACCTGGGATTTTCATTCATACCCAACTCCACTATCAGAAGGAGAAGGTTCCCAATGTATGCACCAATAACCAAAATGGACTAGGATAAATATTCTGCCATCACACAAAACAGAGATGGTCTAACAGTCTCAGCTGAACTAAAAATCCAGGAAGCTTTTCCTTGCATCTATATCTGTCACAGTCATTAATTAATCACCAGCCAGGTGTCTCAGCCATATTTCACATATCCCTCTGACCACAGCGATCTACTGCAAGGAACGATGGCACTTTGATCATAAAGTGACTGGGGAAAAAAAGAAGTCAGGGACTGGGAAGGACATTAGTTCCAGAGGATGTGGGGAATGCTCTGGTCCACTCACAGGAGGTGGATGAGTTTGCTTTGCCAGCTGACAAGATCTATGTACTCAAAGAGAGAAGAACTCTTCATCTGACTTACCATGTGGGCAGGAGTTAGCACCCTACATTAAGCTGCTGAGTAAGATCTAAAGTACTGGGACAAGTGCAGCTTGCTAACTCCACGGAGAGGCGTAAGAAGTGGGGTGTGACTCTCTGATCAGAGGGAACTAACTGCAGAGCCACGGCGGTCCTGCAGGACACACTCGGAACAGCTGGGCTTAGGGAAAATGCCTAGTTTTATGTCACTTCATTGTAATTGGTGTTACCATTAAGCCAAACCCCATAAAGAGGGTGACCTTAACCTGGTACAGCATGTGTGGACTTTATCCAGAACTGTCTAGGAATAGCACCTATGTAAGAGAAGACTGAGACTAAGCAGTTTGTGTATGTGAACAGGAGGGCTCCTCTGCAGGGATGCATTCACAGCCTGGCCTTACAAATGAGAGAGGAGAAATTAAAATGATTTAGTTGGGGTTGGTCCTGCTTTGAGCAGGGGGTTGGACTAGATGACCTCCTGAGGTCTCTTCCAACTCTAATCTTCTATGATTCTATGATTGTGACCATGTTATCTCTTAACCCTCTCTTCAATAAACTAAGTAGATTGAACATTGTAAATCTCTCACTAGAAGCCACGTTTTTCAAATTCTTGTAGCTGTCTTCTGTGTTTCCATTTATCCTATTATTATATTATATTCCATTTATACAGTGACCTGTAGGTCACTCAGACAAGGTGGTGCTGAGTGTCACTTACATGCCTAGATAGATGAATAAATAGATGTCCGCATACCAGTAAAAATACTTTGGGTGGATGGACTGGACATACTTGGCAGGGCTTGACAAAATTCATTCTAGGGACTTAAAGAGTCGATGCAATCTTGGAACCATTAGCAATTATATTTGAGAACTCATGGAGGATGGGTGAGGTCCCAGAGGACTGGAGAAGGCTAAGCATAGCACCTATCTTTAAAAAAGGAAACAACAGACTGGACTACTTGGAAAAATTCTGGAACAAATGATTAAACTATGATGCCAAACCAACTTAATTTCTTTCTTTGACAAGGTTATTGGCCTAGTGGATAGGGTGGATGCAGTAGATTTGATATATCTTGATTTTAGTAAGGCTTTTCATCCATTCCCACATGACATTCTCACAAACAAGTGTGGTCTAGATGCAACTATTACAAGATGGGTGCACAACTGATTAAGACAGTTCTCAAAGGGTAGTTATTAATGGCTCACTGTCCAACTGGGAGGACATATTTCGTGGGGTCCTACAGGGGTCTATGCCAGGTCCCCTACTATTCAATGGTTGATTAACAACTTGGATACTGGAGGGGAGAGTACGCATACAATTTGCAGCTGACACCAAGACAGAGGGGTTGCGAACACTTGGAGGACAGGAGTAGAATTTTAAAAGATTTTGATAAATTGGAGAATTGGTCTGAAATCAACGAGATGAAATTCAATGCAGACAAGTACTGCACTTAGGAAATAAAAATCAACTACAAATTGGGGAATAACTCGCTAGGCCAGGGGTTCTCACAACAATTTTTATGGTGGCCTCAGAGTGCGTCCACCAACTCTTGCTTGTAGCCGCTCTGACAAGTTTTCCTAAAATACTTAACTTTAGGAAAAACAAATAAATATGCCATTTGATGGCATTACAAAGAACCAGTCAGCCAATCAATAATGGCTAACTTCCGAGTATCAGTAATCGTGTGGTGGGGCAGGAATACAAAAATATAAATGGAAAGAAAATATTGTAGCAGGTGATTTTCTTCTCAAGAGATCTTTTCTCTCATTCTTACCAGGTAGCTTAGTGTCTCTGCACATTTACGCGCTTCACAGAAACCCCGCGGTATGGAAAGATCCAGAGGTACGTTCCTTTGCTTCTTGTGATGTTTAGTTTCTTTTTGCCTGGGCACAATGGAAGGAACTTGCTACACCATCCCTCCCCACCCTCCGTTGGGGCAGTGCGACTATATACCACCAGCATCTTGGGCCAGGCCTTAAAAGTACAGTCTGGTCTCTATATATGCGGAAGGTCCTTATTGGATTGTTTGTTTCGGATGTAGGCTTAGGGCTAGTTTTTTCTCTCGGTCAGACCAGTGTAAATCCAGAATACATTTATGGACCTCAGTGGAGCTATTCAGGATTGACACCAATGCAACTGAGATCAGCTGCTGGTGAGTATTTGCTTCAGGTTGGGGGTCTGTTTGTAACAGACCTAAAAGTGGCAATTCTTCAAGAAAAAAAACTTAAAAAACAGACTCCAACGTGAAGCTGCAGAACTGCAATTAATTTGAAAACTGGACACCATCAAAGTAGGCCTGAATAAAGACTGGGAGTGGTTGGGTCATTACAAAACCTAAACCTAATTTCCCCCATACTAATTTCCCCCTACTGTTTCTCACACCTTCTTGTCAACTGTTTGAAATGGGCCACTCTCATTACCACTTCAAAAGTGATTTTTCGTCCCTTGGTATCCTACTGTTAAGTGAATTGTCTTGTTAGACTGACCTCACACTTGGTAAGGCAACTCCCATCTTTTAATGTATTTATACCTGCCCCTGTATTTTCCACTCCATGCATCTGATAAAGTGGGTTCTAATCCATGAAAGCTTCTGCCCAAATAAATTTGTTAGTCTCTAAGGTGCCACAAGGACTCCTCGTTGTTTTTGCTTATACGGACTAACCCGGCCACCACTCTGAAACCAATAAAAAAGTAGTGGCAACAATGCACTGGATATATGATTTTAGGATGAATATTTATTTCAATGAACCATCCCACAAAAAAATATTGATTGCAGTGGTGAGGTACATTCAAAAACACTAAAGTGAGTTGAATTTATTATTATTATTAACTATTATTAACTATTATTAAAAAAACTAGGTTACTGTTTTTTTTCAGTATGGAAAATTGTGTGTTATTTTGCAGGTTGAATGATGACTGAATGACATAACCCCCACCCCCCGCCATTGTCCGTCACTCAGTCTGATAATTTTGTCAAGTGTCCATCGTGCAACATGGTGGTGCCTACCCCTGGATGCCAGTCAGTGCAGAATGGGGCCCAATTGTACCCTCAGTCACAGAGAAGATGGGGGATCATCTAACTAGCCGAGGGAAGAAATGGGACCTTGCTGTGTGAACACAGTAGCTTTGTCACTAAATGTCTTTAGAGTACAAGTGATCTTTTCTTCCAGGTGTTTGACCCCCAGAGATTTTCACAAGACAACTTGTCTGATCAGCATTCCTTCGCCTTTATGCCCTTTGCTGCTGGACCACGGTGACGTATTAATTAATTAATTGTGTGAAACCTACAACCAGAAATCCAGAAACCACAATAAGAAGAGAGAAAATTACCTCATGTACCACTAATTGTTCTCAGAAGTGATGATTATCATAGATTGTCCTTTAGTGCTTGATCCCAAGTCCATTGACTATAAATACATTATTTTTATTACAGTAGTACCTAGAGGCACTAACCAATATTATAGGGCCCCGCTATGCTAGGACCTGTACATACACATAGGAAGAGGCAGGATAACCACTGATGAGAGTGTTTAGACGTTCCCCTCTCTGCCCAATCTGCAGAAGCTACTCGTCTGTTACAATCCCACTTAGAGAGCCCAGGTATTTATCTCAAGCTGTATGAGTTCATGCTTTTAGTTCTGGAGGTCCCCGAGTCAGTCCTCGATGTGTCAGTCAAGGTGGCGGTCATCACAGTAAACCCTGCCTGGAAGAGCTTACAATCAAAATAGTCAAAGGCTTGGAGGGGAAACTGAGGTACAGAACAGGGACGTGACTCAGTGGCAGAGTCAGTAATGGAACCCAGAGTCCCTTTCACTCCCTGTCCACTAGAGCAGGTACCTCTCTTTACACTCCGGTGGGTTTGAGTCAGACCATTAATGACTTAGCCCATAAATCTCCCGTACAGACTGAGTGTTTTTCCTTCCCTTCTCAGGAACTGCATCGGGCAGCAGTTTGCCATGACTGAGTTGAAAGTGGCTCTTGCCCTAACCCTCCTCCACTTCGAACTCTCACCTGACCTGACTACACCTCCCAATGAAGTAACTGAGCTTATCCTGCGCTCCAGGACTGGAATACACTTGCATTTAAAGAAACTTTCCTAATACCTTTGATATTTCATGCTGAAACGATCATTGCTATTTTTTTTCAGCAAAGCTTGCAAGTCACAAGACTTTCTTAGCAGATTTGCTCATCTTAAATCTGAGGAACAGTAAGTTACCGTACTAGTGTGTGGGGGAGAATGAAGGGTGAGGCTGGGCGGAGACATTCTTATGGGGCCTGATCCTCAGCCACTATAAAGTGACATAGCTTCATTGACTTGGAGCTATGCCAATATAAACCAGCTGAGAATTTGGTCAATTATATTTACAGATAGGCCATATACAGGAACACAAAGGAAACTACAACAGGAAATCACTGGTTTTAAAATCCAGTAGAGTGAGGGCATCATTATATTCTGTATAGAGAAACTTCTCTCTCTTTTGGCTTTCCAATGTCCTTTGTCTAGTCCCTCCATCCCACCTTACAAAGCAACGAGGATCTTAATATTATATCTGCCAGAGTAGGAGGGGGAAGCATTTTCCTCTCCACACTAGGAAGTGAGCTTCCCATTTATCTTTGGGCCAAGATGGAAAAATTGGTGGGAGCAAAATTGTCCTGTTAAATGCAATCTGATTTAATCAATGGTCAAAGCCCGATTTTGATCTCACTTACTCAATTACTTGTCCAGGTTTTGTTGAGAGCATTTCAATAAACACATTAATAATCTTCCACCACTCGGTGACATATTCTGGAGTGTAAAATGCTGAGATGTTTGCTGTTCCCAGGGGCTACCCGGGGGGAGACAACTTGATTCAGGTCAGTAGATTTTTCTGGAAGCAAAACCCTGCGTTGTTAGGGGAGCAGGACAACAAAGTAACATCAATGAGCAAAACCTAAGTTCAGAAACAACATTATCAATATCTAGGTTGAAATCTGTGTGTCAGGTATGGCCAGCTGTGTGGGTTGAGCCAGCAATGACCAATGAGTGTCCTAAGCAAGCAATAAATTAATGTAATGATGGGTGAGTTTTACATTCAAGTCCATGTTGACATGGACGCTGAAGTCTCCCTGAACAATGAGTTTGGAGATTTTCAACACCAGTATAGAGGACAATGCTTCCATCTTGTTTGCACCATTATGGAGAAAAGTACCTGAGTCCCGGACTCATGCCTGATCCACTGAACCAAGGTGCCTAAGCCAAACAGAGTGGGACTTTTCAAAAGTACCTAGTGATTTACAAGCACAAGTCCCATAGAAAATCAGCACCACTTGGCCTCTTAAGTTACTTAGACACTTTGGAAAACCCCACCCACAATCTCTCTGTCTCATTTTTCCTATCTTTAAAGTGGGCTAACAATAACTGTGAACTATCCCATAGCACTTTTGCTTACGTCTGCAAGACCCTCCTACAATAATGTCTAATACACCTGTTGAAATTTAAGGACTGGGACTTTCTTCCAGCATTTCTTTACTTCATGGTCTAATTTCAGTCCATTGTGCAGACCCAGTAGCCTCTCCGTGGTTAAAATTGCAACCGGGATCCTATTACACATTTAGCCAATGGTCCAGCTAGTCCAGTATTTGGACTCCCACATTAGCTAGTACCTGCTTGGAAATTGTGGGCAAGGAGACCACCTGCTGTTTACCTCTCATCTGTTCAGGGAAACAGAGCTTTCTGTATATTCTTTGCAAATAAACAAGACTGCACCAAAGAAACACCTGACTCATAATTAATATCTCCTCCTAATCGTCATAAAACCAACAAGCCCCCCCAACCCCCAAATTGGCTCACCGCTCAGGCCAAAAGGGGCAACAGTGTTTCACTGAACTGGGGCTACAAAGCGTAAGCTATGAAAGATATTGCTGTCTGAAGAGTCGCTTAGGGTGAAATTCAACCTTGTGCAGAGGGTCAAGTCCTTAACTGGACTTAAATTGTGTATAGGCCTTGTGCTGCACAAGGGTGAATGTCACCCCAAATAAGACCATTCTGATGTTGTGAAAAGGAGGGTGACCTGATTACTATGCAAAACTCAATTCTTGCTGATAGAAGTAACAACTACAATATTCAAGCAACATTACTCAATGTATAAAGTTGTGTTTTATTTATTTATTTTAATTGCCCACACTCCCATCCATGGAATAATTCCCTCCACTTGTGCTTACAAAACAAACCCTAGTAGTAAGAGTGCTTATCTTAGGAAGAAATCCCTAGTCACTAATGCAAATCTTATAAAGCAGATGATATATCTCTTTTTATATACCATTTATTTATAGCAACTGTTAGGTATTTTTAGATACACTAATAGACCATGGCAAAGTCTGCGGACAATGCTAAATTACTCAAGTTAGTTAAATCCAATGCTGACTACAAAGATTTACAAAGGGATATCATAAGAATGGCCACACTGGGTCAGACCAACAGTCCATCTAGCCCAGCATCCCGTCTTCCGACAGTGGCCAATGCCAGGTGCCTCACAGGGATGAACAGAATAGATAATCAAGTGATCCATTCTCTGTCACCCGTTCCCAGCTTCTGGCAAATGGAGGTTAGGGACACTTCAGAGTGTGGTTTTGCATCCCGGCCCATCCTGGATAATAGCCATTGAGTCCTCTCTAAACCAGGCAAGAAAATGGCAGATGAAATTGAATGTTGATAAATGCAGAGTAATGCACATTGGAAAACATAATCCCATGCATACAAAATGATGGGGTCTAAATTAGCTGTGAACCTCAAGAAAGACCTTGGAGTCATCGTGGGTAGTTCTCTGAAAACATCTGCTCAGTGTGCAGTGGCAGTCCAAAAAGCTAACACCATTAGATCAACCATTAGGAAAGGGATATTTTGTTGTTTTATTTTCTATCCCTTTCCTATGGAAATGGGCGGTGGGCCTGGGGATACATCTATTAATTTTTATTTATCATCTTTGTAGTGATAAGGCTTTCCTGCTACGATAGTCTAGAGGAGGGATCGGCAACCTTTGGCACTCGGCTTGCCAGGCTAAGCCCCCTGGTGGGTCAGGCCGGGCCGGTTTGTTTACCTGCCGCGTCCGCAGGTCCGGCCGATCGCGGCTCCCACTGACCGCGGTTCGCCGCTCCAGGCCAACGGAGGCTGCGGGACGCAGTGGCCAGCACATCCCTCGGCCCGCGCCGCTTCCCGCAGCCCCCATTGGCCTGGAGCAGCGAACCGCGGCCAGTGGGAGCCACGATCACTGAACCTGCGGACATGGCAGGTAAACAAACCAGCCCGGCCCGCCAGGGGGCTTACCCTGGTGAGCCATGTGCCAAAGGTTGCCAATCCCTGGTCTAGAGCATCTTTATAGTGATATAACTGTATCCGAAATTGGGGGGGGAGGGGCTGTATCACTCCAACTATGCCGGCATAGTCAAAGCGGTACAACTTTCTAGTGTACACAAGCCCCAAGTCACTCACTGTCAGGCAGACATGTGGGTGCAGAACCAGGATCTCAAATGCTCAGTGAGCAATTTCATCAACACCAGAGATCTGCCCTGTTTGTCCAGATTCAATTCAAATATCATCAACTTGTTTCTATCTCAGTTACCTGGAGATTTCACAGGCATGTCACTGATGCACGCATTAAAAAGCGAGTATTAAACAAATTCTAATGTAATTCTGCTAGTACTTTAGGTTTCCAAATACAAGTTGAGCAGGATTCAGGTTCTCAGATCTGCTCAATGGATCTCATGAGAAATTGACACTCCTGCTGTATCCTTATGTGATGTCCTCACCCCCTCTACTGTCTGGAAGGTTATTATTGGTACTACAGTAGCACCTACAGGCCCCAGCTGAGCTTGGGCCCTATTGTAGTAGGTGATGTAGAAACACAGTGTTACCGTAAATAGCTTCCCAACATGGGGTGCTGAACTGTGATTATGTTTTGGAAACTATTCTACTAGAAGAGCCAGTAAACTCTAGGTATGTCTACACTGCAATAAAAGCCCCGTGGCATGGCTGAGGCTGGTCTTGGTCAGCTGACTCAAGCTGTGGCTGCTGGGTTATAAAATTGTCGTGCGGCTGTTTGGACTCAGGCTGGAGCCTGGGTTTTGAGATCCCGGGAAGGGGGCGGGTTTCAGAGCCCAAGCGCCAGCCTGACACCGAATGTTTATACTGCAATTTTTAGCCCCGCAACAAAAACCCAAGTCGCCTGATCCAGGCTCTGAAACACGGGGTGATGTGTTTATTATTACCCTGAATGTGGAAGAACAAATACAGCCTGAATGTTGCACAGTCCTGGCTCTATCTCTTTATGTTCACACATCAGCCTTGGGGTCAAATGTGTGTCAGCTCCTTCAGGCCCATGAAATGGAAACCAAGACTAGCCAGAGGGGGAAGGGGGGGGAGCAAGGGAAACCTCCAGAGAAAACAATGATCATGGAGGCACATCAGATTCCTGTCCCTGAGCAGATAGACATGAACGTGATTGTGTTTAGCTATTGGACATTATTTAGATGGGAAGCCTACAAAATTGCAATGGGCTGGATAAAAAGAGAAAGACAGAACAGCCACACCATTAGCTGTAATGGGCAAATGCTGATACATGCTCCAACTGCATCTGGATATGTCACCAGCAGACCAGGAGGACCCCTGTAAAATACTAAAACACTCTCTCATGGGTCAAGACTAGCTATAACTTTGACCTCGGTCTCTCTGTGGGCACCTGTTCAAGTGATTGGCCCTGCGCCTTCACTTTTCTCAGAGTGGACTCTCACGAGTGACCCCACTTTTAGACTGGGCCTCACTGTTTCATTGGCCTCACGGCATTTGGCCACCTGCATGGATTCTCTTCAGCATCTGTGACCGGTAGGTGAGATAGTGACACCAAATATATACATGTCTGTACGTATGTGTGTCTATAAATACATACAAAGGTCTCTCTCTATATATATGTAAAAAGAATTACTGATCTGCAGGCCAACCTGCAAAGTCCATCTGTTTACTCGTTTACTTGCGGAGAGGGGCTGTTTATATGTGTGTGTATATAAATACATACAAAGGTTTCTCTCTATATCTGGAATTCACTTCCCCTGCTGGTTTAACAGGGTGAGTGTACTGATCTTCAGACCATGTTGCAAAGTCCACCTCAAGCCTGTGTGATCACTGATAGGTGGCACTTCATTTACAGTTTCCATCTGGGCAGTTTGGCTCTGTAACCGGATATCTTAGAGGCAGTCCAGCTCAGGCTTTTCACTCCAGCTCCCACTGCACACAGGGATAGGTCTGTGTGTGTAGAGTGTGAATTCAGTGTATATGCAAGAGAGACAAAGGCTGACGGCCCCATGATATCAGTGCTGGACAGCATGGGGCCCTCCTGGGACTGGCTGCATGTGGACATCTATCGGATTTTTTACCTGGCTGCTGTGTTTTGCCTGACTTATGTACTTCTGAAGGTGATCCAGCTGTGTCGGAGGAGACAGCAACTGCTCAAAGCCCTAGATTGTTTCCCAGGCCCGCCAAGGCACTGGCTCTATGGCCATGCCCATGAGGTACGGTCTATGATACTACTTGATAATGTATTAGGGAGCGTGTCGGAGCGTGTGTCACAAACGAATGAAGTCTTGGTAATCTCAGCACACTTCCCTGCTGTCCCGTACTTGCAGAGAAATGGGGAGATGTCCGTGTTTTTGTGTGTGAATGGTAAAGGCCACTGTCATCATTGGGGGAGGGGGAAAGCTTGCATTTTTCAGTGCTCAATGTTAAATATCTAGGGCTTGATTTCTTCAGAGGTGCTGAGCACCCTCCACCCAATTCAACCAGGCTCAAGGTATCTCCCTTGGGCACCCAAAAATAGAGGTACCCCCAAAACTGAGGCCACTTTTGAAAACTTGGGCCAAAATATTGCAAGGCTCTGCTGTAACAAGGATCAGCGCCAAATCGCAGAGACAGATCAGCAGCTACCAGTGGCTTTCGGGGGTGGGGGGGTCTTACATCAGAGGGAAGCTAAAATTCCTCCCAGGTTTTGGAATTCATATCCCTCTCTATTTTACTGTTCATACTGATCTCGCTACATTTAATGCTTTGAATATTTTGTAGTGTGTGTGTGTGACATTTACTAGACAGTCCCTGCCTCCCTTGATGCCGGATCGACTATTCCTTTCAATGGAGGCTGCTTATCTTTGAGAACCCACTTCCCTTTTTTTCTATGCCAAGTCCATCAGAGAGGAGAAGGGAGAGTCTCTTGCTAAATAAATGTACCCAAGATATTTACCTCCTAAATATATTTACATGGTTTGAGAAAAGAGCCACTTCTTTTGAATGTTTTTCTCTTTGCCCTGTAAGCGTTTTCTCCTTGAGGGCTGTATTCATTTGTTGAATCATCAATACTTTTGGCGGACTTGGTAACACTTGTATTTGCCATCCTAAGCACCAGGAGGCTGCCTTAGACTCTGCAGATGTAACTAGGGTTGCCAGGTGTCCAGATTTTGACCGGAACACTTGATCGAAAGGGGACCTTGGCGGCTCCAGTCAGCATCACTGATCGGGCCGTTAAAAGTCTGGTCAGTGGCGCAGCAGGGCTAAGGCAGGTTCTCTGCCTGACATGGCTCCGTGCGGCTCCCGGAAGCAGTGGCATGTACCCCCCTCCGGCTCCTATGCATAGGGGGAACCAGGGGCCTCCACATTCTGGCTCCCCTAGAGCTGGCTCTGCAGTTCCTATTGGCCGGAAACCGCAGCCAATGTGAGCTTCAGGGGCGGGGCCTGCAGACGAGGCAGCGCACACCAGATCTGGCCACGCCTCTGCGTAGGAGCTGGAGGGGGGACACAAAGCTGCTTCTGGGAGCTGTGTGAGGTAAGTGCCACCCAGAGTGTGCCCCCCTCCGCTGCTCCTATGCCCCAACCCCCTACCCCAGCCCTGATCTCCCTCCAACCCTCCGAATCCCTCAGCCCCAGCCCAGATCACTCTCCTGCACCCCAAATCCCTCATCCCCGGCCGCACACCAGAGCCTGCACCCCCAGCTGGAGCCCTCATTCCCTGCACCCCAACCCCCTGCCCCAGCCCAGAGCTCCTTCCCACACCCTGAACCCCATATTTCTGGCCCCAATATGGAACCCACACCCCGAGCCCAGAGCCCATACCCCCTCCCACACCACAGCCCCCTGCCTAAGCCCAGAGCCCCCTCCCATATTCCAAGCCCCTCAGCTCCACCCCCCAGCCCAAAGCCCCCTCCTTAACCGAAACCCCTCATCCCCGGCTCTACCCCAGAGCCTGCACCCCCAGCCAGAGCCCTCAACTCCTTCCGCACCCCAACCCTCTGAGCCCTCTGGTGAAAATAAGCAAGCAAGTGAGGGTGGGGGAGAGCGAGCAACAGGAGGGGGGATGGAGTGAGCAGGGGGTGGGGCCTTGGAGAAGGGGCGGGGTCTCAGAGGAGGGGTTGGGGCAGAGCAAGGGTGTTTGGTTTTGTGCGAGTTTAAAGTTGGCAACCCTCGATATGAATCATGTTAATTAATACTTGTATTTATTGTTTCTCTTATAGCCGCACCCATAGACCTCTCTTTAGTTCAGAGTCCCATTGTGCCAGGCACTGCAAAGAGTTTACAATCGAAGTAGATGAGATAGGCAAACAGTAGGAGAAAGAAAATCATATTATCCCCATTTGAGATACAGAGGCCCAGACTGGAATGATCTTTCCTAAATAGACTAATAACTTTATCACAAGTACAGCCACTGAAATCAATGGGAACAATTGGTGGGATGGGGAAGGTGCTACTCAGACTATCACAAACTGGCCCAGGGGGGTTAACTGATTTGTCCAAGGTCACACAGGGAGTCAATAACAGAGCTGTGAATTAACCTAAGTCTGCTGCGTCTTAGTCCAGTGCCTAAGCTCTTCAGGGCAGGGATTGCCTTTCTTCTGTGTTTGTACAGCTCCCCGCACAATGCGGCCCCAATCCTGATATATTTAGGTGCTACCATAATATAAACCTTTATCAATACTTAACCACGAGACCATCCCTTACTGTGCCTTTATTTTCTCCATAAACAATATTTTTATTTTGTAAAAAATCATTACAGCTTCAAGATCAAGAACTCAACAAGATCATATCTTGGGCAGAGAAATACCCATGTGCTCACTCTGTATGGTTTGGAGGTTTCTTAGGATTCCTGAATATCTACCACCCCGAATACGCCAAGGCCATATATAGCAGAGGAGGTGAGAACATGCAACTTTATTTCTGAGTTCTTAGGATTACAGTTGCTAAGTGTTCCCGCCACGAAAGTCAGGGCCAGCCCACAACATTTTGGCACCTGAAGCAGGGAGCTAAAATGACCCTGTGCAATTATTTGCATAGTCTTCTAAGAACACAAAACGTCTGTCAGCAAATTGCCTGTGTGACGGCCACCACCTTGGCTGACATACCAGAGACTGAACTGAGAAATTCCAGGGCTAAATGAATGAGCCGCTACAGCATAAGCTGAAGAGTCTGACTCCTTAGCAGTGTCTGTACTTGTATCCTCTGTGCCTCAGACCCAGAATGGCACCATCAACACTAGCTGCCCAGTGGGTTACACATGAAAAGCAGGTCCTGCTGCTTCACTTACCTAAAAGCAATGAACTAGCTCTGAGCAGTATGCTCGGTGGATGAGCCTAATACCACTTCCTAGAATCTGTTTTACCATGCGCTAAGGAGCAGAGTGGTGTTAGAAAAAACGGCAGGCTTAGGAGATTGGTCATGGTGGGAAACAGAACCTTTCACCTACAGGTTAGCAGCTAGATCTAAACCGCAGTAAAGGGTGAAATCATGGACCCGCCGAAGTCATGGGGCCAGGATTCCACCTCTGAAGTTTAGTGGTTTACATGAACTGGATTGGTGGTGACAGCCCAATAGCTAGTGTGTAGGGGTCTACAGTGCACAAACGCAGATAGCACTTCCTGGCAACTTTGCTGAATCTGACTATACCTGAGAAGTGCTGAGGTGCTATAGAAACCCTAAACAAGATAGACCAATACCATTGATGGTAAAGAAGGAAAAAACCCTCATAATAATCTACTCCATCCCCTTGCCAATGCCAGATTATTTCTATCTGCTTACATGGCCCTCATCACCATGGTATCTCTTTCTTATTGTGTATTTCACAGGCTCAAAGCTTGAACTGTCAGGAAACATTTGTTTGAAATACAGCCTAAGGCCCAGATCCACCAGGGTATTTAAGTGCCTAACTCACATTGATTTTCACTGGCAGTTAGATGCCTAAATATCTTTGAGTATCTGGGCCTACATTTTCACTTTACTCATTTTATCCTATTTGTTCCTACACCCCCTTCCCCACCACTCCTCTCCTCCCTCATCTGGCATCCTCTGCTGCATTGTGGTTTATACTGTTTACATATTTTGAAACCATTCGGCCCCTGCTGGTTGTTGCTTAGCTAAGACACATGTATCCAGCTGTTTTGAGCTTCCTTAATGACCCCCATACATCATTTCTGTTGCTCTTCTCCGAATTCCCGCCTGGTTTCTGAAGAGCTTTCTGACAACAAAGGGGCCCCAGCTGGATACGGTCGTCTCAGTTCAGCCCTGGATTGACTAAGCATGGGGCTTGGATTACCCTTTTCTCCTCTGGAGGTTGTCCCTGTAGCCAATGGCTCTGAGGCACAGCGTGGTGGAAGCTTGCGTGGCACATTGACTTAATTCGTGTGAACATATCAGCCTCTAGTGACTGGCTGCTGTGAGGATATGACTCTCCTTCATCACAGCCAAAGGAGGTGCTTCTTTAATTCAAGTGGTGTTGGTGCTGAAGGTCTCAGGGGTGAACACTTGCGCTGTTTGTGTGTTGGCAGCCGCAGGTTTATTGGACCTGCGCACACACTGCCCGATCACACCTGACTCAGTGACTGTTAACCCCGTGCCTTCCACCCCCCTTCAGCTGATGGACTTTGCTTCTGAAGGAAGGCAAGAGGCAGAAGAAAGTCCTCTCAAGAGTGGTGGCCAGGTGTGCCCTGCTGTCTGAGCTCTGAGATAAAATCACCTGCCATCCCTCCCTATCTTACGTGGACTTCACTCCAAGATTAGGGAAAGCACCTCTGTCCCAATCCGACCTCATGTCCAATGACCTTTCCCTATACATCGATCTAAATGTAGGGCTTGTTTCTGCTCCCATCCCCCCGCCTGTCTTGTCAGATTGCTCGCCTCCTCCCCAGCCCAGCCAGCAGCGCTGGGAGAAACTGGCTGAGATTCTGGGCCACGTGCCCAGGAACAAGGGAGGCAAAGTGGGCTGGAACTGACATTTCTGCCCTCCTGATTATGGGCTGCTCCAGCGACCAAGATTGCCTCTGGTGTAAATTCTGCAGTCATCCCCAGGGCTTCGTATGGCTGGTGGTGCAAGCCAGAATGGGTGTGCTGGTGCCAGCTACAGCCCTGCCCCAGGGCACACCCCATGAACTGGGGGTTGCAGGAGAGGGACAAGGATAATGCCCAGTGGAGTCCCTTCATGGAGATAAAACTCTCCCAGCTCTGTGCAGGCTGTTATCAGCATATGTAGGCTATTGGAGCAGCAGTGAGAATCCTGACCACTGTATCTGTCTATGGCACAACCTCCAGTTGGGGCAGGGCAGATCTGCACTACCACCACCCACCAGAGCTTAAAAGTCACAATCTAGCCCTTAATGGGTTCCATGTAAATGCTTTGCTTTTTCCTACTGAAGTATAGGATGTCAGGGGAGGGCGAGAACTTACCACCCTGCATGACCCCTTGATTTAACTGACATAGCTTGCGTTAGAAGGCAGAGTTGTCTCCATTAAAACACACATCTCTGGTGCATTTTTCAGATCCAAAGGCTGATGACTTCTATCATTTCTTTGTCCCTTGGACTGGTACGTATGCTTTTTGGCTCTCACATTACATTACATAATCAGGGACTGTTGGGATAACTGGGTGTACAAATTTACCCGACTTGCGAGCCCAACTGTGAAAACTGAGTCAGAAATGTATAAAGTGTCACAACCACCTAGAACCATAAACATTGATGGGAAAAGGTGCAAAAGGGAGATAGAGACTGAACTAGTCCACACAAAAAGGCCTCTGGATATAACTCAAGGGCTGTGTTCAGATCATGTCCGGTAAACAAGAGAAGTGGGGGACTAGAAATCAAAGGACCAAAATCGTTGTGTCAGAAAGAAGGCTTAATTGGTAGACAAAATAATGAAGGGCTGGGTACAACTTAACTTCTGTACCTGGAAAGATAATGGAGCAAATAATTAAGCAATCCAATTTGAAAACACTTAGAAGATAATAAGCTGATAAATAACAGTCAGCATGGATTTGTCAAGAACAAATCATAAATTGGATGAAATGTAATAAGGACAAATGCAAAGTACTCCACTTAGGAAGGAACAATCAGTTGCACACATACAGAATGGGAAATGACTGTCTAGGAAGGAGTACTGTGGAAAGGGATCTGGGGGTCATAGTGGATCACAAGCTAAATATGAGTCAACAGTGTAATGCTGTTGCAAAAAAAGCGAACATCATTCTGGGATGTATTAGCAGGAGTGTTGTAAGCAAGACATGAGAAGTCATTCTTCTGCTCTACTCCACTCCGATTAGGCCTCAACTGGAGTATTGTGTCCAGTTCTGGGTGCCACATTTAACTGTTTTTCATCTTTTCCAGTATCATTAGTAAGGGGTTAAAAGGGTTTGTAATGGTGCGTTTGCAGCCTGAGGTATCTGCACCAAACCCTGAACCTTGTTTGAAACTGTTAAATGTTGGACCGTGACTGGGTTATGTTAACACATTTGGCTCTTGGGCCCATTTATTGCATCTAAATTAATACAAAAGGAAGAGATCTTATGGGGTGAAACTCACTCCACCTGTTCAAAGACCCAGTACTGAAGATTCATCTGTCCCGTCCCCTGCAGCTGAGTCTGTGTGGGTGGGGAGAGAAGGAAACAGCTGCTTCAGGACCTGGTGGGGGCCAGAGAAGGGATGGGATGAGAGCATCAGGAAGACAAGGTGAGGGAGTAAGCTGCCTAGGGTGACCAGATGTCCCGATTTTATAGGGACAGTCCCGATATTTGGGGCTTTTTCTTATATAGGTGCCTATTACCCCCCACCCCCTGTCCCGATTTTTCACACTTGCTGTCTGGTCACCCTAAAGCTGCCCCTTCCTAACCTCCCAGGGATCCCATAGGAAAGATGAGGTTTTGCTTCCACCACCCCACTATGGCCAACTCTAGTTTGCATCTCATTGGCTGAGAAGTCCTGATGTACATCAATGACCACCAGGCTGGGAATCAGGAGCTCTAATCCTGCCTCCCTGTGGCTGTTAAAGGCCAGCACAAGTTAAAGCAGTCAGCGAAAGAAAACTCTGTACAAGGGCCCCAGCTTCAGGCCAAAGCAAAAGGGAGCCTTCAGCCATCTTTGCACACCATCTCCCTGACATATGCTCTGTGCATTACAGCCGTGCCAAAGATCTCCAGGGAATCCTGCCCTCTCCTCCATGAGAAATGGGAGCACAAAGGTGGCACAGGATAGGATGTGGCTTTGTAGAGCGTATACACCCCCCTGTCACCACACATATAATTTTGTTGCTTAGCGTTTAGATGCTTTGTGAGAGGCACTGTATATCTAGGTGAACTCAATAAAACTGGATATATGCACAACAACAGACCAAAACAGTAGAGACGGCTGCACAAGGGTGATTGACACAATTAAAATCCCTGTTCTTGTTGAGCTAGAACCCTAAAAGATAGTAGGGAGATAGGACATAGGACTGGTAAGGACTGCTTGAGTCATCACGTACAGTCCCCAGACACTGCAGGCAACCCCCTTGTATAATCCTAGTTCTTAAATGTATCAAGCTACATCTTCAAACTGGTTAGGTGGTTTGTCCCCACAACTCCTATGGGGACGCTGTTACAGAACATCACTTCTCTGATGGTTATAAACCACTTTCCAACTTCCAGCCTAAGGCCAGCTCTACACTAGGGAATTACTTCATTATAACTACATCGCTCCAGGGAGTAAAAAATCCACGTCCCTGAGCAACATCGTTATACCAACCTAAGCACTGATGTAGACAAAGCTGCTTCCACCTAACACCTCTCATGGATTAACTACGCCAACAGGAGAGCTCTCTCCCATCGGCATAGAGCATCTTCACTAAAATGCTACAGCAGCGCAGCTGCACTGATGCAGCTGTGAAGATGCAGTTTTTTAAGTGTAGACCTGGCCTAAATGTATTTGTGGCCACTTTATTTAGGACAGCTACCCCTGCTTTCCAAACCACTTTTCTTCAGTTCTGTACACACACAGAAGGGGGTTGCATTTCCTCTAAGATAAACCATTATGAATACAAAGACCCTTTTTCGATTAACAGCTGTCTTTCAAGGGCATAACACCGTCTCTCCGGGCTAGTCGACATTAGAAGTGCTACAACTGCTCATCTGCACGGATGCAGCTATAGTGTGTCTGGTGAAGACACTCTATGGGAATGGGAGAGAGCTCTCCCATCAGTATAATAAAACCACCTCGGCAACATAGTGCTGTCCACACTGGTGCTTAGTTCAGTGTAACTTACATCGCACAGGTGGTGGTTTATTCACACCCCTGTACGACGTAAGTTACGCTGATGTAACCTATAGTGTAGACAAGTCCTCAGATTCCACCTTTCACAGCCCAGATCGTCTGGGTTTATCTTGTTTCGATGAGGCCTTTTGTTAAGCCCATCTAAGCAGTCTGATTTCTTTTGTCATGAGCTGTAAGTTATGGACAGAAGTCCAGACCCTCTGCCACAATCCAGAAGGCTTAAAACTCTGTGTTTCCCTCCTCAGGGAAAGGATTAATCGTTTTACATGGACCAAAGTGGTTCCAGCACCGTAGACTGCTGACTCCTGCATTTCATAATGATATTTTGAAATCTTATGTGTCGCTGATGGCGGATTCCACCAAAGTGATGTTGGTAGGTAACCCAGTGATGTTGGTAGGTAACCCTCTGCTACTGTCGTCATTCTGAACCTTCCCCTTCCCACACTGAAACATAAGGCCTGTCAAGCTCCACTTTATGCTCATTCGATACAGTGAGACAAGCTGGCGTGAGATGGTCCTCACCATTTCCATCCTAGAAATAAATCACATCTGGGTACCAATGTGGGCCAGTCTCAGGGATGGCCGTAGACTCCATCTAGCAGTGGCCTAGTAGAGTATATTCCTAACCCTGTCTTCTTACCCCTGAGTCAGTGACATCAAGAGGCGCACCGGGGGGCTCCTGTTAACATTACTGCTTGAAACTAAATTGTGATTCGAATTAGAATAATTCTTCAGCCCGTTCTATAGCCTGTGTGTAACAAAGGCCCAGATTCTCTTCTCCTCTACCCTAGTATAAATCAGTAGTAAGCCCATTGGCATCAGTGGAATTTTATTTTATTTCATTAAACCGCAAGCAAAGTACAAACAACACGTCATGAGTTAAGAAATTAGGGTTGGGGTCAGTCCCTCCCCAAACCACGAGTTAAGAAATTAGGGTCGGGGTCAGTTTCCCCCCCTCTCCCCCCCTAGGTACCTTCCTCATTTTTCCAAGAATTGGATGTTTATTTGGGTAGAGGGGCGCTTGGTGGTTTTCCCCAGGGGTGGTACTTGGCACCAGTTTGGGTACATTTCTCAAGACACATGTTATTTTCCGGGGTCTTTTGGTTAAAGATTGGGGGGGGGGTTCCCAAGGGACGCCTAAAGAGGATCTATGATTGGCTATTTTTGCAGCTAGCTGGAATCACGGAGTGGGTCACAGATCACCCAAAGGAGAAGCTACATGAGTTAAGAAATTGCATTTAGCTAAAGTTACCTATTGCTTCACACAAGTGGTTATTATATTTCATTAGTCATGAACATATTTCATTAGTGCTGCTGCCGGGGCTTTTTTTATTCTTTCCCTCCTTGCCCCCCCCCCCCCCCCCACTCCTCTGGTCATGACTCTTGACTGAGTTTGGCAGGGAATTGTGCAGTCTAGTCTAGTTCAGGCCCTGGCCTGGGCCCTGGGCTGTACTGCTTTGTGTAAGGGTAGTTAGCATAACAGATCTCTGTTGGAGGGTTTATTTTGGGGCCTTCAGATTCACAGCTCTGGCTATTAAAAAGAAGGCCCTGCTCTATTTCCCCACACTACACTTACAGTTGTACCGATTCAGCTGTGCCGCTGTAAGATCGCCGGGGTAGCCATGTCATGCCAATAGGATAGAGCTGTTCTGTCAACATAATATAACCAGCTCAACGAGCGGCCATAGCTGTGTCATCGGGAGAGCGTCTCCCACTGATATAGCGCTGTGCACACAAGTGCGTATGCTGGAAAAGCTGATACCGCTCAAGGGGGTGTTTTTTCACACCCTGAGTGGCAAAAGTTTTGCAGACATAATGTTAGTGTAGACATGGCCTCTCTAAACAAGAATAAAGTATTATGAATAACATATGGCATGAAATTCGCTTAACTTTGTCGCTGCACAAGTTGAGTGTAAATATCCCAAACTAGGTGGGTGAAGGAATATCTTTGGCTGGACTGACAAGCTCTCTCACCAACACAAGTTGGTCCAATCAAAGATATGACCTCACCCACCTTCTCTCAATCTTTTATGGTAATTTCTTAAATACCCAACCTCATCTACATTGTCTCATTAATATCCTCGGACTGACATGGCTACAACTATACTGCATACATAAAAGAGTGAGTCATAATCAACTATTGAAACAGATTAGTAAGGACTTGTTTAATTCATCCTTGTTTGTAATCTTTAAATCAAGACTTGATGTCTTTCCAAAAGATATGCTCTAATTCAACCACAAATCCTCTGTTTCTTCACTTCTACACCATACCCCAAATGTTGTATAGATTGCAAATGAATCTCAGATCCTACAGACAAAGAAATTATTTAAAGGACGATGGCTGAGATTTTGGTCATCTGAGAAATTCCATTTGTTTTGTGAATGCTGACCCCTCTTTTTTACATTAGGAAAAATGGGAAAAGTGGACAACAAAGGACAAGTCGCTGGATATCTTTGACGATGTTGGCTTGATGGCTTTAGATAGCATGCTGAAATGTACCTTTAGTTATCAAAGCAACTGCCAGAACAGGTCTGTATGAGAAGAACAGTGGTTTTGCCTTTAAGGCACTGGACTCAAAGTCAGGAGCTCTGAGTTTAATTTCTGGCTGTACCAGAGACTTCTTGGGTGACTTAGGGAAAGCAATTTAGGCTGGGATTTTCAATAAAGCAAGGAATATCCACAAATTGCCATGGTCACGGGGGGTGAGAAAGTATGAAGTTGCACTGAGGTAGCATAAATGTCCCTCTTTAATTAACACTAGGGCTGTCGATTAATAACAGTTAGCTCACGTGATTAACTGAAAAAAATTAATTGCAATTAATTGCAGTTTTAATCACACTGTTAAACAATAGAATACCAATTGAAATGTATTAAATATTTAGGATATTTGTCTACATTTTCAAATATATTTATTTCAATTACAACAGAGAATACAAAGTGTACAGTGCTCACTTTATATTATTTTTATTACAAATATTGGCACCATAAAAATCATAAGCAAAAGAAATAGTATTTTTCAATTCACCTCATCCAAGTACCGTAGTGCAATCTCTTTATTGTAAAAATGCAACTTACAAATGTAGATTTTTTTTGTTACATAACTGCACTCAAAAACAAAACAATGTAAAACTTTAGAGCCTACAAGTCCACTCAGTCCTACTTCTTGTTCAGCCAATCACTAAGAGAAACAAGTTTGTTTACATTTACGGGGGATAATGCTGCCTGCTTCTTATTTACAATGTCACCTGAAAGTGAGAACAGGTGTTTGCATGGCACTTTTGTAGCTGACTTTGCCAGATATTTACATGCCAGATCTGCTAAATATTCGTATGCCCCTTCATGCTTTGGCCACCATTCCAGAGGACATGCTTCCATGCTGAGGACATGCTTCCATGCTGATGACGCTCGTTAAAAATAATTGGTTAATTAAATTTGTGACTGAACTCCTTGGGGGAGAAATATATGTCTCCTGTTCTGTGTTTTACCCGCATTCTGCCATATATTTCATGTTATAGCAGGCTCAGATGATGACCCAACACATGTTGTTCATTTTAAGAACACTTTCACTGCAGATTTGACAAAACCAAAAAAGGTACCAATGTGAGATTTCTAAAGACTTGACCAAGGATTTAAGAATCTGAAGTGCCTTACAAAATCTGATTTGGATAGAGTGTGGAGCATGCTTTCAGAAGTCTTAAAAGAGCAACAGTCCAATGCGGAAACTATAGACCCCAAACCACCAAAAAAGAAAATCAACCTTTTGCTGGTGGCATATGACTCAGATGATGAAAATGAACATGCATCGGTCTGCTCTGCTTTGGATCGTTATCGAGCACAACCCATCATCAGCATGGACGCATGTCCTCTGGAATGGTGGTTGAAGCATGAAGCAACATATGAATCTTTAGCACATCTGGCACATAAATATCTTGCAATGCCAGCTACCATAGTGACACTTTGTATTCTGTGTTGTAATTGAAATCAATATATTTGAAAAAGTGGAAAACATCCAAAAATATTTATATAAATAGTATTCTATTATTGTTTAACAGTGCAATTAATCACAATTATTTTTTTAATTGCTCGACAGCCCTAATTAACACACATTAAACTGCCCTTTTTTGTCTTCCCTTTAGCGAGAATACATTTCTCAAAGCTATACGACAGCTCACATCCATGGTACAAGATAGAACGAGGACGTTTCTGTACCACAATGATCTCATCTACTGGTTCAGTCCCCATGGGCGTCGCTTCCGGAATGCCTGCAGAATAGTCCATCACCATACAAGTATTTCTTTCCTCTCTTGACTCAAGACTTTCGTCTGTACAATTGAGATATTAACCATGCTCAAGATACTGGGTCTCTTAAGAGGGATGGCCTTCTGGGCAGACAGGGGAGACACACTGGAAGATATTAGATTTAAAAAGTGGGGGTATGTGGTGGTAAGTAGGGTTACCATACGTCTGGTTTTTCCCGGACATGTCCGGCTTTTCGGCAATCAAACCCCCGTCCGGGGGGAATTGCCAAAAAGCCGAATATGTCCGGGAAAATGCTGTCTGGGCACTTCCCCTCCCGCGGCGGCTCTGCTCCTCCCCGACTCTTCGACTCTGTTTAAAAGCTGAGCTGCCCGAGCGCTATGGGCTTCAGGCAGCCCCCTTGCCTCCGGACCCCAGCCGCCGTCCGGGCACTTCCCCTCCCGGGCTCCGGCGGCGCAGGGTCTGGAGGCATGGGGGCTGCCCGAAGCCGGTAGTGCTCGGGCAGCCTGGCTCGTAAACAGAGCCGAAGAGTCAGGGGAGGAGCAGAGCCTCCGGCCGCGGCAGCTCTGCTCCTCCCCTGACTCTTTGGCTCTGTTTAAGAGACGAGCGCTACGGGCTTTGGGCAGCCCCCATACCTCCGGACCCTGCGCCGCCGGAGCCCGGGAGGGGAAGTGCCCTGCTGGGGGCGCAGGGTCCGGAGGCAAGGGGGCTGCCCGAAGCCCAAGCGCTACTGGCTTCACGGTTTGCCGGGCAGCCTCCAGACCCTGCGCCCCCGGCTGGGCGCTTCCCCTCCCGGGCTCCAGCTGCGCTGGGGAAGCGCTGGCCAGGGGCGCAGGGTCTGGGGGCTGCCCGGCAAACCGTGAAGCCGGTAACACTCGGGCAGCCCTTTTCGCGTGGCTGGGAGTGGGAGGGAGGAGGGGCGGAGTTAGGGCGGGGCTGGGGTGGGGAAATGGGCGGGGCCATGGCCCCATGGAGGGTCCCCTTTTTCATTTGTCAAATATGGTAACCCTACCAGTGGTAAGAGACCTTGAATGTTCCTCAGATTACCTGGGTCCTGAAATTTATGCTTTAGGAAATCTCCACTAACCAGGAGAACCCCACATTCTGGTCCATTAACTGAATCATACAGTGGAATCTAGAGTGCTATGTCATTTAATCCAATGGTTCTCAAACTGCGCTTGTGGGGTACAGTCAGTCCACAGAGACCTGCCTGGCAATCTGCAGAATGAAATCTGCTAAGAACCAAGCTGTGGTGGGATTGGAATGTTGCAATGGGATGGGAATATGACCCATGAGATAATCCTTCTCTTACTAAGTGGTCCTGGAACAAAAAGGTAGGAGAATCTATGGAGCTATTCCATGAGATGGTTTTGTGATTATAACAGGACTTGGAGCCAGGAGATCTGAGATATATTCTTGCATTTGCTACAGATTTCTCATGTGACCTTGAAACAAAATCACTTAATACTTCTGTGCCCTAAATTTCCTTACCCAGGAAAAGGGGGAAATACCACTTAACGTACATACTTCACAGAAGAGTTCTGAGAATACTGAATGTAAAGAACGTTGAGATTCTCTGTTGAAAGGTGCAAAGTATTCTTTTTTTCTAGTGATTTGACTGGTCCTTTTTTAAATGTATCTAGAGATGGGTCTTCCACCATTTGCCTTCCCAGGTGATTGAATTACTAGTGAATCACAGTGATATTGTAACTAAATCATATGTTGATCATTCTTTCCCTAGAGAAGGTGATCAAGGAGAGGAAGGAGTGGCTCAAGGATGAGCGAGAGCTTGAAAAGATCCAGAAGAAGAGGCACTTGGACTTTCTGGATATTCTTCTGTGTGCCAAGGTGAGTCTTGAAGAACACACATGAACTAACTGTAACTATAGCATGGGCACATTTCATTAAGAATCATTGGCAGATACCTGAGCATTGCTGACTGCCGTTTCCTCACCAGATATTCCCTTTTCTAGTCTTTTTGGCTGCTGTGTGTGCTTGGAATGTCTGGATGCAATAGGTCAAATTCAACCATGCTATAAGTGGGCGATGAATTTGGTTGGATGTGCTTGGTTTTTTAATAAAGTCAATTGAAATATTTTAAAATGGTTGAAATCTAAATGAAATATTTCAAGTTTGTTGAAACAAAATGTTTCATTCAATTTAAGTTTTCAATTCGCCAAACATTTTGAAAAAAAAATTGGTTTTGGTTCAACCTGAAATCATTTTTAAAAAGCTTTTTTCAGAATTACATGAGAACTGAATAATCCATTATTCACCCAGCTCTAGCTAAAAGTACTGTGTTTGTCTGTGTCAGACCTGCACTACCTGATGTCACAGCAAAATTGGTTCTTCCTCTTTCTCAGATTCCATCTATGTGAATTCATTATACAGCAATGTGGCCACAGGGTGTCTAAGTGGTTGGATTGAATTAATTCTTAATATGCAACTCCTCAAATGGTATATATATTTTTTTGTGGGGGGTTCTTGTGGAAATTCAGAACATGAACAAAAGAATACAGGAATTGCCACTGGATCAGACATGAGGCCCATCTAGTCCGGTCTCTGACAGTGGCCAGCTCCTAGAGAGAAGTTGTACGAACCCTGCAGTAGCAGATGTGGGATAATCTGCCCACCACATTAGGTCTTATCCTCATCTCTAATAGCTAGAGATTGTCTTAAACCCTGAAGCATGAGGTTTAATTGCAAACTTGTCCATTCCAAAATTAGGATGAAAATGGAGAAGGATTACCTGATGAAGATCTACGTGCTGAGGTGGACACGTTTATGTTTGCGGGTCACGATACCACAGCAACTGGGATCTCCTGGCTCTTGTACTGCATGGCCCTGCACCCAGAGCACCAGCAGAGATGCAGGGAAGAGATCAAGGAGATTCTGGGAGACAGAGAGACCATTCAGTGGTGAGACTTCACCTTCTTTATTGCACACTGTATCCTCTTGAAGATCCATGTTGGAACAGCTAATGCTGAGAATTAAGAATGTTCCAGACTCTGCTTTTAATCATTACACATTAAGACTCGGGATGGGAGTTTGAAATTTTGTGAACATCTCAAGTTAAATTTTAGGCATGTGCAGAGTCTGAGAATATAAATCTAGAGTAACTCTTCAGACTTCAGTGGAGTTACTCCAGACTTACACTGTTGCTACTGAGAACAGAATTTGGCTCTAAGAATTAACTTGCCAGACCCTCAATCAACCCCACTGAAGTCACTTACTGCTACAGAGCATTCCTGCTGATATACATTAACTGGGCATCGGGCTTAACATGCCTGTTCTATCTTGTCACAGACACCTGAGATGTTTAATGATGAATGGCACCTTAAGGTTTGGTGATAGGCCTGTCACCCCCTACTCATGATAATTGTTGATTTGGGCATTAACTGCCATAGGTTTTATAACTGACAAACAATTACAAATGAAATGTACTAAATAAGTGCCACGAATTATCAATGAGATGAAAGCAGTCTATGGCAGAGTTAGTGCCCAAGTCATTAATGAAAATAAATAGGGAAGCACAGATCTGTCACAGTCTAAAGATTACAGCTGGCAGAAATTTGGGATTTCCAGTTTGAGAAATTTTGGCACTTTGAAATTTGACTGTGTTCCGAATCAGAACAAAACCAAATTATTCAAAATTTCTTGTGAACTGGAAATCCCCCAAACCATTGTTTTGGAAACAATGACATAAAGTCGGGGACCCCAGAGCTTCCAGTCTCCTGGGTCATCTGCTTCCTGGGCTGCTGGGAGTCTGGAGTCCCTGGGATCCCTGGCCCTGTGGCAGTCTGCATGGAAGGGCTTTCCCAGGACATCCAAGCTAAGAATCTGAGAGCTCTATCTGGGTCTCCCAAGGCTTCCAGGCTCCTAGCTGCATAACAGAGAGCCTAGAAGTCCTGGTATGGTGGGGCTGCCCCAGAGCTGCAGACTACAAAAGCATGAGTTCCCTAGCCCCAGGGCAGTCTCCAAGGGCAGACCCACCTGGCAGGGACCCGGTAGTTTTCCAACATAACTTCCTGAGATTCAGCAAATGTTCTTTGAACTCAAATCACATTTGTGAAAAATTGTAGGTTTGATGAACTGGCATTTTCCAATCAAACTCGGCTTCATCAGAAATTTTCCCACCAGCTCTACAAAGGATGCATTTGATCAAAAAACATCTAAGATGTCCAATCATGTTAGAGGGACAAGGTGACCATATTTTAAAAATATACATAAAAGTTGGACTCTTTTGTGGTGACGTTTTTTGGAATTGTGAAATACTCATCCAAATTACATATTTTTTTTAATATGTGTACTAATCTCACCTACTTCTAACTTCTGACTCCACAGCCACATGGACATATGTCTCAGAGTGGAGGACTTTCCCTCCCAGTAACTTAGTGCCCTGAATGACTTTATTGTGTAACCTTGAAGGATATTGTTAAACATGCACTTTGAGCAAAAGAACAGCTTTGATTGCACCTGCGCTTTTTAACTTTTCCTTTCACTGCAAACAGCATTCATTACATTGAACGCTTGTTCCACTGGACTGGGGCTTCTGGTAAAAACAGAACAAATAGTACCAGATCTAGCAATAAGTCTTGGACAAACCGTTTGTAAGTTATTAAACCCAAATGTCTGAGATGGATGAAATGAAAAAATGAAGACATTGTGGGTGTCCCAAAAAGAGTTCCTGATACAAGAGAACGGGAGCTGATTGAAAAATGCCAATTATTTTTCATGGAAATTTAAGAACATTACTTTCAAAATTTCCCATATTTTGTTTTGATTTTTGAAGACAAAACAAAAACAAATCTTAAAGAAATGTCAGAAAAAGAGTTGTGTTTTCACAAGCGAAAACCCAAGAAAAACCTGAAAAGTTGTATTGAACATTTTTTCAGATTTTAGTTTCTGCTTTTGAAAAACCAGAACATTTCAACAACAAAAAAATAGATTTTCATCGACATTTTTCATTTTGGTCAACCCATAAAAAATTTTCCTCAAAAACTTTCATTTTGATCAAAAAGCCATTTTTCATTAAAAAATATTGTAATGAAAGAATATTGAGCTGCTGTAACCAGGATATCAGATAAGTAACTGATCCTGGTTTTGGATATCAGGTATTTTGTAGGTGGAACAGATTCTGCTCTCAGTTACAGATGGAGTAACCCCACCGCATTACTCCAGTTGAACACACTGCTGGTGAGAGCAGAATTTAGGCCTCACTGCTCTTTGGGTATGGAAAAACAGAACAGCGTTTCCCAGTTTTAGTCCGAATTCTTCCATTTGAAGAGGAGAAGAGGGAACTTCTTTCAGACTGTAGATTCCCTTGAGGGTTTGCAATCTAAAAGATTCACTTAGAGAAACAACAGATTGTGCAGGCATCCTTGTATTTCTGCATTGGGGAGGAGGTTCCCATGTTCAGACATATCTTTGGTTTCTTTTCAGGAATGACCTTAGTAACATGCCTTACACCACCATGTGCATTAAAGAGAGCCTCCGCCTTTACCCTCCGGTCCCTCAAGTGTATCGACAACTCAACCAACCAGTCACATTTTTCGATGGGAGGACTTTGCCAGAAGGTCTGATTCTATCCCTTTTCCTGTGTTCTTCATATGTTTAAGTGGTGCAACTTTATATATAGTAGCTAATGGGTATTGTATGTCTGTGTATCAGCTAATTATGGACCCAAGTGATGGCATTTGGATGAGGATTAAGAACTCACTTCTAAAGCTCCAGGGGTTTTGACTCCAGAGTTTTGGTTTACTCTAGTTAGGAAGGTAAGCAGTGAAATAAGAATCTGAATCTTGGTTTAGTTTCTGAACCCTGCAACGTTTGCAGTGGACAAGGGAGGTGTCTGATACAAGTTCTGATTTGACCCTTTATACAGAGAAGAGCAAGCCATGAAATTTAGATCAGGGTAAAGGTTTTGATTCCAGCCACTTCCGTGCTGCTGACTCAGTGTACCTCTACAGTGCAGCCAGTGGTGTGATTTGCACCTCATGTAGACATCCCTGGGCTAGCTGTAACCTAGCTAGCGTGCTAACATTAGCAGTGAGGATGCTGCAGTGCAGGCTGTATAAGTGCGTACGTACCCCTGGCATCAGGTGGGCTTGTGCAGCCTATGCTGAAGATCACACGGCCATGTCCTCGCTGCTATTTTTAGTGAGCTAGCTAGATTAAAGCTGGCACGGGTATGTGTACACAGGCCACAAATCACACTCCCATCTGCAGCGTAGTTGTACCCTCAAAGTCAGGGAGTTTGGACCTGGGATTTTCATTCATACCCAACTCCACTATCAGCAGGAGAAGGTTCCCAAAATAGGCACCAATAACCAAAATGGACTAGGATAAATATTCTGCCATCACACAAAACAGAGACGGTCTAATAGCGTCAGCTGAACCAAAAATCCAGGAAGATTTTCCTTGCATCCATATCCGTCACAGTCATTAATTAATCACCAGCCAGGTGTCTCAGCCATATTTCACATATCCCTCTGACCACAGCGATCTACTGCAAGGAACAATGGCACTTTGATCATAAAGTGACTGGGGAAAAAGAGAAGTCAGGGACTGGGAAGGACATTAGTTCCAGAGGATGTGGGGAATGCTCTGGTCCACTCACAGGAGGTGGATGAGTTTGCTTTGCCAGCTGACAAGATTTTTGTACTCAAAGAGAGATGAAGAGGTCTTCAGCTGACCTCCCTGTGGGCAGGAATTAGCACCCTACATTAATCTGCTGAGTAAGATCTAAAGTACTGCGACTTGTTCATTAATTGATTTTCCAAATACACACCCCACCCCTGAATGTACATCGCATATACATGACACCCAGGACCTAGGGTATTCATTGGTTTTACTCTCCAATCTATTTACCCAAAATACACAGGGTTGCCGATTCAACTTCCCAAAGCAGATGCTTTCACGAGCTGCCTGAATGCTCAGGCAGATGGCTACCTGAGGCAGTAGGCAGCCCCAGTTGGCAGCGGCCTGGGGACTCCAGGCTGGCAGGACATCAAAAGTTTTGATGGAATTGACATGTTCCCATGGCATGTTTTGATGCCATCAAACCCATTCGATCTGATGGAAAGGTGTTGTGTTGGAAAATTTTCAACCAGTTCTGTTCAGTAATCAAGTTCAATATTAAGTCTATGGACACAATTGATATGAACAACAAGGGGGAAGAAACACAAGCCAGAATAGGGAAAGAACAGGTTGAAGAATATTTAGATAAGTTAGATGTATTTAAATTGGCAGGGCATGACGAAATTCACTCTAGGGACTTAAAGAGTTGATGCAATCTTGGAACCATTAGCAATTATATTTGAGAACTCATGGAGGATGGGTGAGGTCCCAGAAGACTGGAGAAGGCTAAGCATAGCACCTGTCTTTAAAATGGTGAACAACAGACCAGACTAGTTTCAATACTTGGAAAGATACTGGAACAAATAATTAAACAATGATGCCAAACCAACTTAAATTCTTTCTTTGACAAGGTTATTGGCCTAGTGGATACGGTGGATGCAGTAGATTTGATATATCTTGACATTCTTACAAACAAGTAAAAAGCGACAAAGAGTCCTGTGGCATCTTATAGACTAACAGACGTATTGGAGCATAAGCTTTCGTGGGTGAATACCCACTTCGTCAGACGCATGTGGTATTCACCCACGAAAGCTTATGCTCCAATACGTCTGTAAGTCTATAAGGTGCCACAGGACTCTTCGTCGGTTTTTACAGATCCAGACTAACACGGCTACCCCTCTGATATTTTACAAACAAGTGTCGTCTAGATGAAACTATTACATTATGGGTGCACAACTGATTAAGACAGTTCTCAAAGAGTAGTTCTTAATGGCTCACTGTCCAACTGGGAGGACGTATGTCATGGGGTACTACGGGATGTATGCTACTATTCAATGATTCATTAATGGCTTGGATACTGGAGGGGAGAGTACACATAAAATTTTCAGCTGACACCAAGGCGGGAGGGGTTGCAAGCACTTGGAGGACAGGAGTAGAATTTAAAAGGATTTTGATGAATTGGTCTGAAATCAACGAGATGAAATTCAATGCAGACAAGTAGTGCCCTTCGGAAAGAAAAATCAACTACAAATTGGGGAATAACTCGCTAGGCCAGGGATTCTCATAATTTTTTTGGTGGCCGCTCTGACAATTTTTTCTGAAAATACTTAATTAACTTTAGAAAAAACAAATAAATATGCACAGATGTATTTTATTTATGTAGGATTTTTTTTACAGACTCAAAAATAAAAATATTGTTCAGTTGTCTCTATTCTTTACTGAATCTAAACAGGATAGAAACACAAATAAGGTGCTTTGCACGTTCTTATTTTTTTTCTTGTTATGTCTTTTGCTTTTTTGGTTGCTATTTTTTTAAGACATCCTAGTTACTAAGTCTTCTGTGAAACGTGATACAGGTCCATCTCATCTTACTCTGGGGTTACGTTCTGCAATCAGCGCCTAAAGCAAAAATCGCATATAGTCAAAATTACATTGAGTGTAATGGCGGGCGGAATTGCCCGCACTACAGAAACAGTATTTAAATTGTTATTTTTCTCTTTTTTTTGTTGTTTTTTTGTTTTTGTTTTTGCCAGCCGCATAAAGCTGAAATCACACATGTTAAATGCACCTAAGACGTGACAGACCTGTATTAACAGACATACAAATATCACTTTTCACAGCAGACTTACTCAGTCCTGGCAAGCAAATTAAGCCCTGGGTGGGGAGGTAGGTATGGAGGCTGCAGGGGCCAGGAGCACTGGGGGAGACAGCGAGGGCCGGGGGGTGGTGGTGGGGTGACCTTGGGGCCAGAGCCCGCTACTGTACGGCCGGGGAATGGAGCCTTAAGTCTGAAGCCTGATGGCTGGAGACTGACCCCACCAACCCTGGGAAGCTGGGGATCTCACTGGCTATTTGTCCCTCCAGCTTTTGTGTCTCCAGAGGGAGGCTGGGCCCAACAACTGCTGCTGCTTTGCCACCCCTTCCCCCTCAATCACTGCCCAGGAGGCTGTGCCCACAAGAAAAGTCTCTGGTGGCCATATGCGTCCACACTGACTGCATATGGGTAAGGAATGGTGTCCCTAGCCTCTGTTTGTCAGAGGGTGGTGATGGACAGCAGGAGAGAGATCACTTGATCATTGCCTGTTAGATTCACTCCTTCTGGGGCACCTGGCATTGGCCACTGTCGGTAGACAGGATACTGGGCTAGATGGACCTTTGGTCTGACCCGGTACAGCCGTTCTTATGTTCTTATTTGAGAAATGCTGCGCTAGGCTGTGGTACTGCTGACAAGGATCTGAGCTCACAGTGAATCACAAATTGAATATAAGCCAACAATGTGATGCCATTGTGCAGAAGCTAATACTATTCTGGGATGTATTAACAGGAGTGTCATAAATAAGACAAGGAAGATCATTTTTCTACTGTACTCAACACTGGTGAGGCTTCAGCTGGAGTATTGGGCACCACACTTTAAGAAAATTGTGGACATATTGGAGAGAGTCCAGAACAGATCAACATGAATGATAAATGGTTTAGAAAACCGACCTCTGAGGAAAAGTTAAAAGAAATTGGGCATGTTTAGTCTTGAGAAAAAACTTTCTAACTAAAAGGATAGTTAAGCACTGGAATAGGCTTCGAAGGGAGGTTGTGGAATCCCCATCTTTGGAGGATTTTAAGACCTGATTGGACAAACACCTGTCAGGGGTGGCTTAGGTATACTTAATCCTGCCTCAGCATGTGGGGATAAACTAGATGACCTCTTGAGGTCCCATCCAGCCCTACATTTCTGTGATTCTATAACTGGGTATGACATTTGTCATTAAAAGGCTGCTTTACTGTGCCCAGATGCCATATGACAGGATTACAAAGAACCAGTCAATCAATAATGGCTAACTTCCGAGCGTCAGTAATCGTGTGGTGGGGCAGGAATACAAAAATATAAATGGAAAGAAAATATTGTAGCAGGTGATTTTCTTCTCATGAGATCTTTTCTCTCATTCTTACCAGGTAGCTTAGTGTCTCTGCACATTTACGCGCTTCACAGAAACCCCGCAGTCTGGAAAGATCCAGAGGTACGTTCCTTTGCTTCTTGTGATGTTTAGTTTCTTTTTGCCTGAGCACAATGGAAGGAACTTGCTACACCATCCCTCCCCACCCTCCGTTGGGGCAGTGCGACTATATACCACCAGCATCTTGGGCCAGGCCTTAAAAGTACAGTCTGGGCTCTATATATGCGGATTTTTTTATTGGATTGTTTGTTTTGGATGTAGGCTTAGGACTAGTTTTTTCTCTCGGTCAGACCAGTGTAAATCCAGAATACATTTATGGACCTCAATGGAGCTATTCAGGATTGACACCAATGCAACTGAGATCAGAATCTCTTGCCTTTTATCTGCACTGATAATGAAGATGGGATCCTGACTTCTATTCATTTAGAAAGGTGTAATTGCTCTGAACCTTTTAAATCCCATCATCCCAATTAGGTTAGTCAATGAAGGTTCTCCTTAGAAACCTAAGGCCTCATTCTCCACCGTATGGCTTTGTACCTCAGGCAGTAAATGATATCCCAGTCAGGTAGTTTTTGCACATTGCACATTTGACTGATTATATAAGATACAGGCATAGGTTGGCACTATGTCCATGGTAAAATTTTTGAAGTCCATGAGCACAGATCTCAACATTTTTGCCATGAGGCACACACCCCCTTCTCTGGAGGCAGCGTCCCCCACAAATGGCTTCCCCGCATCCCCAGTGTCCCTCTGTGCTGGGGACTGTCTGTCTCGGCTGCACTGCAGCATGCTGCCTCCGGAGTGGAGCTTTGTTTCCCCCCAGCCCCAGCACTGACCCAGCTCCCAGCCCATTCCCGACCCCCACAGCTCCAGCCCTTCAGTGCCGCCCCCCCACTGCACAGCCTCCCTCAGCCTAGCTCCAGCCCTTCAGTGCCGCCCCCCCCACTGCACAGCCCCCTCAGCCTAGCTCCAGCCCTTCAGTGCCACCCCCCCACTGCACAGCCTCCCTCAGCCTCACTCCAGCCCTTCAGTGCCGCCCCCCCCACTGCACAGCCTCCCTCAGCCTCACTCCAGCCCCTCAGTGCCGCCCCCCCCACTGCACAGCCTCCCTCAGCCTCACTCCAGCCCTTCAGTGCCGCCCCCCCCACTGCACAGCCTCCCTCAGCCTAGCTCCAGCCCTTCAGTGCCGCCCCCCCCACTGCACAGCCTCCCTCAGCCTAGCTCCAGCCCCTTCAGTGCCACCCCCCCACTGCACAGCCTCCCTCAGCCTCACTCCAGCCCTTCAGTGCCGCCCCCCCACTGCACAGCCTCCCTCAGCCTCACTCCAGCCCTTCAGTGCCACCCCCCCACTGCACAGCCTCCCTCAGCCTCACTCCAGCCCCTCAGTGCCGCCCCCCCACTGCACAGCCTCCCTCAGCCTAGCTCCAGCCCTTCAGTGCCACCCCCCCACTGCACAGCCTCCCTCAGCCTCACTCCAGCCCCTCAGTGCCACCCCCCCACTGCACAGCCCCCTCAGCCTCACTCCAGCCCTTCAGTGCCACCCCCCCACTGCACGGCCTCCCTCAGCCTAGCTCCAGCCCTTCAGTGCCGCCCCCCCCACTGCACAGCCTCCCTCAGCGTAGCTCCAGCCCTTCAGTGCCACCCCCCCACTGCACAGCCTCCCTCAGCCTCACTCCAGCCCTTCAGTGCCGCCCCCCCCACTGCACAGCCTCCCTCAGCCTCACTCCAGCCCTTCAGTGCCACCCCCCCCACTGCACAGCCTCCCTCAGCCTCACTCCAGCCCTTCAGTGCCACCCCCCCACTGCACAGCCTCCCTCAGCCTAGCTCCAGCCCCTCAGTGCCGCCCCCCCCACTGCACAGCCTCCCTCAGCCTAGCTCCAGCCCCTCAGTGCCGCCCCCCCACTGCACAGCCTCCCTCAGCCTAGCTCCAGCCCCTCAGTGCCACCCCCCCACTGCACAGCCTCCCTCAGCCTCACTCCAGCCCTTCAGTGCCACCCCCCCCACTGCACAGCCTCCCTCAGCCTAGCTCCAGCCCCTCAGTGCCACCCCCCCACTGCACAGCCTCCCTCAGCCTCACTCCAGCCCTTCAGTGCCACCCCCCCACTGCACAGCCTCCCTCAGCCTAGCTCCAGCCCTTCAGTGCCACCCCCCCACTGCACAGCCTCCCTCAGCCTCACTCCAGCCCTTCAGTGCCGCCCCCCCACTGCACAGCCTCCCTCAGCCTCACTCCAGCCCTTCAGTGCCACCCCCCCACTGCACAGCCTCCCTCAGCCTAGCTCCAGCCCCTCAGTGCCGCCCCCCCCACTGCACAGCCTCCCTCAGCCTCACTCCAGCCCCTCAGTGCCGCCCCCCCCACTGCACAGCCGCCCTCAGCCTAGCTCCAGCCCTTCAGTGCCACCCCCCCACTGCACAGCCTCCCTCAGCCTAGCTCCAGCCCCTCAGTGCCGCCCCCCACTGCACAGCCTCCCTCAGCCTCACTCCAGCCCTTCAGTGCCACCCCCCCACTGCACGGCGCCCCTCAGCCTAGCTGAGGTCATCTAGTCTAACCCCTGCTCAAAGCAGGACCAATCCCCAACTAAATCATCCCAGCCAGGGCTTTGTCAAGCCTGACCTTAAAAACCTCTAAGGAAGGAGATTCTACCACCTCCCTAGGTAACCACCCTCCTAGTGAAAAAGTTTTTCCTAATATCCAACTTAAACCTCCCCCACTGCAACTTGAGACCATTACTCCTTGTTCTGTCATCTGGTACCACTGAGAACAGTCTCGATCCATCCTCTTTGGAACCCCCTTTCAGGTAGTTGAAAGCAGCTATCAAAGCCCACCTCATTCTTCTCTTCTGCAGACTAAATAATCCTAATTCCCAAAGCCTCTACTCATAAGTCATGTGCTCCCGTCCCCTAATCATTTTTGTTGCCGTCCGCTGGACTCTTTCCAATTTTTCCACATCCTTCTTGTAGTGTGGGGCCCAAAATTGGACACAGTCCTCCAGATGAGGCCTCACCAATGTCGAATAGAGGGGAACAATCACGTCCCTCGATCTGCTGGCAATGCCCCTACTCAGCCCCCTCAGCCTAGCTCCCCAGCAACAGCAGGGATATGGGATGACGGGGAGCTGCCGGAGGCAAGCCTCCCCTCCAAGAATTTGTTCCACCCTGGCCCCTGCTCTTAACAGACCCCTGCCCATAGCCAAAGCCTGCCCCTGGGAGGGGATGCCCTGGTCAGGAGGCGGAGGAGATGCCCACCCACCCTGGGATAACCCCTGCCCAGAAGGGGGGTGCCCTAGTCACCATGAGGGGAAGGGAAACCCTGCTCTACTGAGAGACCCCCCCCGTCTCCGCTTCCCACATCCAGTGACACGATGGGGGATATACCATGTAAGGGACACAAACAGGGGAGAGGTCCCAGACGTGGTGTAAATGGTGTACCCCTGGGCGCACACACACTCATCCTCCCAACAGACATATTATTTAAACAAGAACAATAAATAAGTAGTAACAACAATGCACTGGATATATGGTTTTAGGATAAATATTTATTTCAGTGCCCCATCCCACAAAAAAAAATATTGACTGCCGTGGTGAGGTACATTCAAAAACATTAAAAGTGAGTTGAATTTATTATTATTATTAACTAGCTAGCTAGGTTACTGGGCTTTTTTTTCAGTGTGGACAGTTGTGCATTATTTTGCAGGTTGAATGATGACTGAATGACATAACCCCCACCCCCCATCAATGTCTGTCACTCAGTCCGGTAATTTTGTCAAGTGTCCGTCATGCAACATGGTGGTGCCTACCCCTGGATGCCAGTCAGTGCAGAATGGGGCCCAATTGTACCCTCAGTCACAGAGGAGATGGGGGATCATCTAACTAGCTGAGGGAAGAAATGGACCTTGCTGTGTGAACACAGTTGCCAAACCCAGCAGTAGCTTTGTCACTAAATGTCTTTAGAGTACAAGTGATCTTTTCTTCCAGGTGTTTGACCCCCTGAGATTTTCACAAGACAACTTGTCTGATCAGCATCCCTTCGCCTTTATGCCCTTTGCTGCTGGACCACGGTGACGTATTAATTAATTAATTGTGTGAAACCTAGAACCAGAAAATCAGAAACTACAATGAGAGGAGAAAAAATTACCTCGTGTACCTCTAATTGTTCTCAGAAGTGATGATTATCATAGATTGTCCTTTAGGGCTTGATCCCAAGTCCATTGACTATAAATACAGTATTTTTATTACAGTAGTACCTAGAGGCACTAACCAATATTATGGGGCCCCACTGTGCTAGGACCTGTATATACACATAGGAAGAGACAGGGTAACCACTGATGAGAGTGTGATAGACGTTCCCCTCTGTGCCCAATCCGTAGAGGCTACTCATCTGTTACAATCCCACTTAGAGAGCCCAGGTATTTATCTCAAGATGTATCAGCTCATGCTTTTAGCGCTGGAGGTCCCCGAGTCAGTCCTCGATGTGTCAGTCAAGGTGGGGGCCCCCGCAGTAGACCCTGCCTGGAAGAGCTTACAATCAAAATAGTCAAAGACTTGGAGGGGAAACTGAGGTACAGGACAGGGACGTGACTCAGTGGCAGAGTCAGTAATGGAACCCAGAGTCCCTTTCACTCCCTGTCCACTAGAGCAGGTACCTCTCTTTACACTCCGGTGGGTTTGAGTCAGACCATTAATGACTTAGCCCATAAATCTCCCGTACAGACTGAGTGTTTTTCCTTCCCTTCTCAGGAACTGCATCGGGCAGCAGTTTTCCATGGTTGAGTTGAAAATGGCTCTTGCCCTAACCCTCCTCCACTTCGAACTCTCTCCTGACCTGACTACACCTCCCAATGAAGTAACTGAGCTTATCCTGCGCTCCAGGACTGGAATACACTTGCATTTAAAGAAACTTTCCTAATACCTTTGATATTTCATGCTGAAACGATCATTGCTATTTTTTTTCAGCAAAGCTTGCAAGTCACAAGACTTTCTTAGCAGATTTGCTCATCTTAAATCTGAGGAACAGTAAGTTACCGTACTAGTGTGTGGGGGAGAATGAAGGGTGAGGCTGGGCGGAGACATTCTTATGGGGCCTGATCCTCAGCCACTATAAAGTGACATAGCTTCATTGACTTGGAGCTATGCCAATATAAACCAGCTGAGAATTTGGTCAATGATGTTTACAGATAGGCCATATACAGGAACACAAAGGAAACTACAACAGGAAATCACTGGTTTTAAAATCCAGTAGAGTGAGGGCATCATTATATTCTGTATAGAGAAACTCCTCTCTCTTTTGGCTTTCCAATCCCCTTTATCTATGCCTTCCGACCCACCTTACAAAGCAACAAGGATCTTAATATTATATCTGCCAGAGTAGGAGGGGGAAGCATTTTCCTCTCCACACTAGGAAGTGAGCTTCCCATTTATCTTTGGGCCAAGATGGAAAAAGTGTTGGGAGCAAAATTGTCTTGTTAAATGCAATCTGATTTAATCAATGGTCAAAGCCCGATTTTGATCTCACTTACCCAGATGTAAATCACTGCATAATTCCATTGATCTCAGCGGCGTTGCCCTGGATTTGCAAGAGAGAACAGGGTTTGTGCGTTATAAAAGTTGCTCGTGGAGATCCATATTTACTAAATCGGGTGCAGTTTTCTCAGGAATGGATCTGGCAATCCCTTCTGTAGTTGAATCCCTTAATAAAGAGTTGTGATGTTTTTTGAATACTCAATTACTTGTCCAGGTTTTGTTGAGAGCATTTCAATAAACACATTCATAATCTTCAACTACTCGGTGACATATTCTGGAGTGTAAAATGGGCATAGCTGGCTTCATGCAAAAGGTCTCTTGTAAGGTATCATTACAAAGCTTATAATCTACTTAGTGTGGTCAACCTATTTGTATAAATGTATCACCCTTGTACCTGAAACGAGAAATATGAAATGTAACTCTGAGGACCTAGTGTAATTATGCAAAGTGGGGGCCATTAATGGTGGTTTGGAATCTTGATGGCTCCCATCAACCAGGACAACTGACTGCAGATGGCTCTGTTTTACCTGTAAGTTTTCCTGTATAGGTGTCTGCTGGCAAGTGGACAATGAAGTCTTGCAGTGACATGTGATCATGTCACCTCAACTGGAATTTATCTTTTAATCTGGTGCTTTTTCAGTGAGGGGGGGTCAAAACCCAGAGGGACAAAGGATTTCCGCCTTATGCAAAAGATATATAAAGGGGTGGAGGAGAAGAAAGCAGGAGAGGAGTCATCATGAAGAATTCTCTAGCTACCCCCTGAGCTAGAACAAGAGCTGTTCCAGGGGAAAGAAGGCCTGGAAGGTGTCCAGTCTGAGGAAAAAACTTACTGAAGCATCTCTGAGGGTGAGATTATCTGTATTTAGTTTGATTAGACATAGATTTGCGCATTTTATTTTATTTTGCTTGGTGACTTGCTTTCTGTATTTAATGAAATCACTTTTTACTTATTAATTAACTTAGAGTATGTATTAATACCTGGGGGAGCAGACAGCTGTGCATATCTCTCTATCAGTGTTATAGAGGATGAAGAATTTTTGAGTTTATCCTGCATAAGCTTTGTACAGGGTAAAACAGATTTATTTGGGTTTAGACCCCATTGGGAGTTGGGCATCTGAGTGCTAAAGACAGGAACACTTCTGTTAGCTGCTTTCAGGTAAACCTGCAGCATTGGGGCAAGTAATTCAGACCCTGGGTCTGTGTTGGAGCAGATGGGAGTGTCTGGCTCAGCAAGACAGGGTGCTGGAGTCCTGAGTTGGCAGGGAAAGGCAGGGGTAGAAGTAGTCTTTGCACTTCAGGTGGCAGCTCCCAAGCGGGTTTCTGTGATCTAATCCGTCACACATTGAATCTCAGTCCACATAAAAAATACAGTTTAATCCCTGGATAGGAACAAGGTAAGCTAAAACAAGGGGATGAGAACAGGGAAAGGACTCAGGAATGTAAATTAAGAAGGACCTAACCCATCTTGCAATAACTCCTGAAAACCAGCAACAAAAATCAGTGTGACCCTTGTACCAGAGGTTACAGGCAGTACAAAGGGCTGGTTCAAATGTCTAAGGTTCCTTCTGAAAATGTAGCAAACAACACTGACTCATGCCCCTGCCCAGAAACCTAGGACACCTACATACTCCCTGAGGTGCCCCAACAGACAACACTTCTCCTCACAAGCACTGAGTCCATTGTACAAAACAAAGAAAACGTTACTCACCGTTTGTTGTCACGGCTAAGCGGAATTCAGGCAGGTCTATCTCCAGCCCCAGTGGAAAGCGCTGCCCGATCAGCTCCGGGAGCTATACCACTTCGCCCAGCTGCAATGATTACTCCTCTCATTGTTGGGTAGCAGGGACCCTCATTAGAGTTCCTCAGCTGACCTGCCTCAATAACACCTCTGTGTCTGCCACTGTCTGCAAAGCCATGTCTTCTTCATGAAAGCTCCCTCTCCTCCACTCTTCAGAGACAGGTCAGTGACATAGCACTGGGCACAGTTCTTGCTACCAGAGATAGCATTGCCACCTAATGTAGCAGCCCCTCCTCCTTCTCTCATATTGTCGGGGCTCCAGTACCCAACCTTGCCAGACTGCAGTGATGGTTAGGGTGGCACATATTTGCAGGCATAGTTGGTGCAGTTCTCCTCCTCTTTTCTTACCCACAGGGATAACAGTGTTTTATTACCCCCAGATTTAAAATGTAACTGAATTTTGACCACAGTTTCCCAAACTGCCACATATGGGAAACACAAATGAGGCCTGGCCCATCCTGTCATTTCCCTTGGCTCACCAAGAAATGCCAGCAGACAGCTCCCTCCCCTATAAAGCTTCTTTCATTTGGAGCTCTCAGCAGCTCTGGGGCACCATGACGGGATTCACTCACCAGAGCAGCACTTCCTGCTGGCTGTCTCGGGGATTAGCTCTCTCAGCTCTCTTCTGGTGAGGCCTCTCCCGCCGCCTTCTCTGTCTGCAGAAATGCCTGATTCCAGGAACCACAGAGTCCTCTTCATGACTCGGCCCTCTGTCCATACCACCATCCACGTTTTCCCCCTTCTGGGGGAAGGGGGAAGAATCTCCCAGCTCTATAGTCCAGCCACTTCCCTAGTGGCGAGTGGGGGGGAAACGGACGCACCCACTACTCTGGGTCCCAGCCCAGGGACCCTACAGATAGCAGCCTCCGGCTGCCTCTCCTTAACTTCTCTGACAAAACTGCTTCAATTCCCTGGGCCACTTCCCTGGGTTCTACCATTTGGTAAATCTGCTGCATTTGTGAATCAGCGTAGCTGCAGTGGAGGATGCAGTTCATAGGATTTACTATAGAGACAAGGCAGGTGAGGTAATCTCTTTTATTGGACCAGCTTCTGTTGGTGACAGAGACAAGCTTAAGCTTGACTCTGTGCATACAGGAAGTACAGAGTGCAGCAGAAGCTGACAGGGTTGGGGGTTTTTATACAGTGCCTGCGAATGAGGGCAGCCGCATGAAATCTGTACTGGAGACAGTAATGAACCCTTCTGGGGTATGGCTGAATGGAGCTGTCTCCCAGATGTTTCAGCTGATGGCCGTGGTGTGTCTCGCCTGTGTGGTTCTGAAAGCAATCCAGCTGTACTGGAGGAAGCAGAAACTGCTCAAAATCTTCAAAAGTTTCCCAGGACCTCCCACCCACTGGCTGTATGGCCACCTTCAAATGGTAAAGTAACAACTGGGACTGTAGCGCGTGCGTGTGTGTGTGTGTCTTGGGACTGTACTTTTGTGTGGGTGGGTGGGTGAGTGTGGGTGTAAAACTAGGGTTACCATATGTCCGGATTTTCCCGGACATGTCCGGCTTTTGGGGGTTCAAATCCCCGTCCGGGGGGAAATCCCCAAAAGCCGGGCATGTCCGGGAAAATCAGGAGGGAGGGAGGGCTCGGCGGGGCCTCTTTGGCCGGGGCCGGTGCGGGGCCGGGCCGGGGTCGCGGGGCCGGGGGCATGGTGCCGTGCGGGGAGCCGGGGGCACGGTGCCGGGCCGGGAGCCGGTCCGGGGTAGCGGGGGGGTGCGCCGGGCTGGGGCCGCGGGCCGGTCCGGGGTAGCGGGAGGGTGCGCCGGGCCGCGGGCCGGTCCGGGGTAGTGGAGGGGGGGGTGCGCCGGGCTGCGGGCCGGTCCGGGGTAGCGGGGGGGGGTGCGCCGGGCCGCGGGCCGGTCCGGGGTAGCGGGGGGGGGGCGGGCCGGTCCGGGGTAGGTGGGGGGGGGGCGCCGGACCGCCGGGCCGGTCCGGGGTAGCGGGGGGGGTGCGCCGGGCCGCGGGCCGGTCCGGGGTAGGTGGGGGGGGGGGCGCCGGACCGCCGGGCCGCGGGCCGGTCCGGGGTAGCGGGAGGGTGCGCCGGGCCGCGGGGCCGCGGGCCGGGCCGGGGTAGCGGGGGGGTGCGCCGGGCCGCGGGCCGGTCCGGGATAGCTGGGGGCTGCGCTGGGCCGCCGGGGGCCGGCAGTGCTGGGCGGGCCGGGGCTGGCACCCTAGGGCCCGAGCCGACCCAGGCTGGAGCCGCCGGGGGCCAGCCTGGGCCGCGCCTCCTCCCCCCACACTCCCCGTTACCTGCTTCAGGCTTCCCGCGAATCAAATGTTCGCGGGAAGCAGGGGAGGGGGCGGAGACTTTGGGGAGGGGGCGGAGTTGGGGCGGGGGCATGGGCGGGGCGGGGGGCGGGGCCCCGTGGAGTGTCCTCCATTTGGAGGCACAAAATATGGTAACCCTAGTAAAACCAGTAAGGTAGCAATTGGGACTGTACTATGTGTGTGTCTGTGTAAACTGATCATAGACCAACCTCAACTACTAGACCAGTGGTGAGCAAACTTTTTGGCCTGAGGGCCACATCGGGGTTGCAAAACTGAATGGAGGGCCGGATAGGGAAAGCTATGCCTCCCCAAACAGCCTTGGCCCCCACCCTCTATCCGACCCCTCCCACTTCTAGCCCCCGACTGCCCCCCTCAGAACTCCCACCCCATCCAACCCCCTCCCCCCCCCCCCGCTCATTGTTCCCTAGGAACCGATTTAAGAGTAGCATTCAGAGTTCTCCTTTTGGAAGCGAGGGGACCGGTCGAAGGAAGGATTCTTTAAGCAACACTTAACATGCATTCCTGCCTAGGCCTGCTAGCTATTGTCTCATCTGACAAATCCAGTCCCCTGACTGTAACAAGCCTAATCAATAGCATTACTAAAATGCAGACACATACGCATACTTGGCCTATTAACTATTGTCTTGAACTACATCTACCTTTAATTTACAACACAGCTTCAACAGGAGGATGAACTAGACAATACAGTATCCTGGGCAGAACAATACCCACACTGTCACCCCGTCTGGCTTGGCGGTTTCTTAGTATTCTTGTGGATCAACCACCCTGAATATGCTAAGGCGGTCTACAGCGGAGGAGGTAAAGACACTGCATCTTGTGATGTCCTGCGCCTCTAAATGTTTGAGCACTCTCTCCTTCCCAGTGCTACGCCTCACTTTCTTGTTAGTTTCAGTTTTTCAGCTAGAACAATAAAGAAAGCACAGCACAAAGCTGTGTTTCTAGCAGCCCCCTCTGTGTCTATCTCCTTCTCTGCTGGGTCCAAAAATATAACACCTCTTATATCTGAGTGATCATAATATCATTCCATACTGCAAATGCCACTCAATGCTATTATCTGTAAAGCAGAGCTCTCAGAAATGGATATTTACTTAAGGGTGAAGTGAAAAGCACCTATTCAAAGAAAATGCCATTGTTTTAAGATGGAAACTGGCACAGAATGAAATCAGAGTACTTTGTGAGCATTTTGATCAACTGTTTTCAATCCTCACACAGAAAATGATCACTCTCCATCGAAGAGCAATTAACAAGTGCTGAAGCCCAAGCACTGAACGCGATTTACACCAGCTAAGCAGGTTCTGGCTCCTCATATACAGGGCCTGCAATTATTTACGCCTGCAACTTTGTGGGTGGAAAAAGGTAGATCTATTTAGACCAGTGTGAAAATGCAGCCCTTCATGTCCATTTCAATCTGCATTGCCCACACTCCAGAGAGGTTGGCTCATTGCACATGCCTGGAAAATGACAGGTTGTGGTCACTAGAGCTGTAGCCTCTTCCTCAATGGGCCAAGCTTATTCAGCTAAAAGCACCACCACACTCGAGTTATGTTTTTATCAGTGCAGACGGAACCTGACTCAGGGGCAACACTCAAGTTTTGAGAATCGGGGGCTAATGAGTCAATATTCCTAAAGGAAAGAGCATGTCTGAGCAGGCACAAGGTGGAAAATGCAGACTGGGAGGGGATGGATTGATTGGAAGGGGCTTTAAGCATAACCAACCCAATTTGGTCTTTCCCCAGTGCTCTGATACTATGGTGATGGGAATGAATCTGGATAGATGGATGAATGAGGGAGAAGAGCATGCTCTAAATAGAGAGAATTGTGGTCACCTCTTTTTACTACAGCTCCATTTATAAATAGTCAATGATTAGAAAGAATTGATGTATTGGAAAATGGCATGTTAATTGCTATAGAGGAGTCCAAGAGGTCAGTAGGTTGCTTATAGCCATCTATTGTGCCTTTTTCTGATGCGGCTATAACCCCCTATAACAACACATATTACTCCTCTCTGTTACATGCTTACAATGTCTGTCAGACATTTATTAACCCTTTAGAATCTTTGACTGGAACCTTGATATAAAATGTAAGAGTTTTCCTTTATGGAGATTGTCCTTCCCAATACAGATTTTACTACTAACGAGAGCATGATTAAAGCTTAGAAGAAATTCTAATAATTATTTGACTAATATAGGACCAGATTTTGATGCCTTAGTCACCGTGAGTAGCACCTTATTCACCTTCTGTATCATTTTACCCTAATAATATATTTCTCTTCTCTATTGAATTCTACAGACCCTAAGTCTCTTGTGACATACAGTTTCCTGGTTCCCTGGATTGGTTTGTACTATCATATTTCATTCTCATTTACCTCATGTAACAGTATTGCTGGTGATAGTCATGAGGGAATCCGCACCATTTGTTTTGCCACGTAGATACAGAGCGATAGTATTTAATAGCTAACTCACAAAAACGACTGTGACAGTAACTGGAAAGGTGTGAATGAAATGCAGGAAAGTGGAGAAATCAGAGTTCAGATGGAGAAATGGGCCTTAAGATCCCTCCCTTTACTCATGTCATTATTGTAACTAGATATTTCAGAGGTTTAATTCAGAGCACATTAGTTACAGTATTTTAAACATGATATTATGTGGTAATACGTGACAAATGTAAACAAGTATCAGATTATTTTTGAGCCTTAACCTTGAATTTCCTTGTCTGGATTGAAATTAGAACAGGTTAAACTTTTTTGTAAATAAAGTTTTCTCCTCAAAAAAATATGGCCTTGTTGAAACTGAAATTTGTGGGGAAAAATATCAGTTCTGGCACAAGTTTTCAGCTTTCAGCAGGAAATTTCTCAGTGAAACATGTTCTGTTTAGCCTTGAAATATCATTTTGTTTTGGTTGTTTTAGTTGAAACAAAATGACATTTTAAGTCTAAATAAACTGAAAGCTTACATTTAATTTCAGAAAGGTTGATTCAAAATGAATTTTGGTTTGGCTCCCACGGGAAAACTGAAAATTGTTGATTAAAAATTTTCAAACAAAGATTTTTCATTCGAAATTTCTCACAGGGGGAAAAAATTGGTTTTCCAAAAAACTCTAAGTGAAATCAAGGTTTTTACTGATGTCACTCAGCAAAAGAAGTACTTCTTCGCACAACACAGTGTTAACCTGTGGAACTCATTGCCAGGATAAGTTGTGAAGGCTAAAAGTCTAACTGGGTTCAAAAAAGAAATAGATAAATTGATGGAGGATAGGTCCATCAATGGCTAATAACAAAGATGGTTAGGGATGCAACTCCATACTCTGGGTGTCCCTCACCTCTGACTGCCAGAAGGCGGAAGTAGACATCATTGTCATTGGATAATTGCCCTGTTCTGTTCATAGCCTCTGAAGCACCTGGCATTGACCACTGTTGGAAGGTAGGATACTGGGCTAGATTAGTGGCTCTCAGCCTTACCAGACTACTGTAACCCATTCAGGAGTGTGATTTGTCTTCCGTATCCCCAAGTTTCACCTTACTTCAAAACTACTTGCTTACAAAATCAGACATAAAAATACAAGTGTCACAGCACTTACTGAAAAATTGCTGACTTTCACATTTTTACCATATAATTATAAAATAAATCAATTGGAATATAAATATTGTACTTACATTTCAGTGTATTATATATAAAGCAGTATAAACAAGTCATTGTCTGAAATTTTAGTTTGTATGAACTTCACTAGTGCTTTTTATGTAGCCTGTTGTAAAACTAGGCAAATATCTAAATGAGTTGATGAGACCTCTGCGTAGCCCTGTTCAGAACCACTGGGCTAGATGGACCAGTGGTCTGACCAGGTATGGATGTTCTTATGTTCTAAAGAAAAACTCTCATCCTTCTGATGAATACACTGGATAGAACTGAGCAGATATTCATCCATGTTATAGCTGGATTGTAATCATGCCACCTGAAATGATCCATTGCTTAGTAGGAAGTGATCTAACCAGCTCTTTTGCATTGTGCTCCTCCATAGGGCAAGGATTGTTGATGTTACATGGGCCAAAGTGGTTCCAGCGTCGGAGGCTGCTGACGCCAGGGTTTCACTATGATATTTTGAAATCTTACGTGACCATGATGGCAGATTCTGTCCGCGTGATGCTGGTAGGAACGGCTGTTGGCACTGTAATGAGTTCAAACCTCCAAGTGCTCCTTCCTGATTTAAGAGCCTTTACCTAGTAGATTAGAATGATTTAAAAACATTTAGAGTGTTCTTCCCGGTGCATGCTGGGTCGGCTCCCAGCGCTGCAGCAGTGTAGGACCGTGAGCAGAAGCGAGCCCATGCTAACCCACTGCAAAGCTCCACAGAGTGACCTGTGATGACTTGGCAGACATTGAGCCCTGTTAAAGGTGCTCCTGCCATCTCTCATCCTCCCATGCAACCCAGGGTTTAATCTCAAGACTGTCAGTGAAACTGGCTGGACCGTTAAAGATCACAGCCACCTGCCCACAGGCCCAACATCCCCAGATGCAGGAGGTGGCCCAGACCCAAGTGAATGGCTGTAACCAGGATTCTGTACTCCCAAGAAAAGTTCTCCCTTCTCATTACTCTTTTCCAGTAGGATAAATGGGAACAGCTGATCACACAGGATGACTCAGTGGAGCTCTTTGAACATGTCAGCTTGATGACTCTCGACAGCATCATGAAATCCACCTTCAGTTACCAGAGCAACTGCCAGACGGACAGGTCAGTACCGGGTGATGTCAAATCCTGAAGAAAAGTTCTTGTTGGCCTTAAGTGACTTTAAATTCAGTGAAGTGCAATTGTGTCCGATCTGGGAACTACACAGATGTGATAGAAGTAGTGGATACATTAGCCTCTTGATCTTCATGTCACTAACACAGGGGAATATTGGGATCAGAGGTGCTGGGACCCACTTCACCACCTCTTACAGCCTGCCTCAGGATCTAGACGTGCTGGTGTCTTTTAAATGCAGAAGCTACTCAGGTATTGATGCCACCAGCTGATCTTTATGAGAATGAGGTGTTGTTTGGTGGGGATGGTAACAAAAGTGAGATTGTTGTTGTTTAACTGAGACCAAGGGCATTGTTTCAAGGCAAACCAAGAAAGCTGTTTCCTTTACAGTCAATCGTATTATAGAGCTATTCAGATCTAAGAGTAGGTAAAATCATAGTGAGTCTAATCCAGAGGTGCTGGAACCTGGGGGTGCTGGAGGTGCTCCTGTACCTGCTGGCTTGAAGTGCTTTCCATTATATGCAGGGTTTACAGTTTGGTTCAATGGCTCTCAGCACCCCCACTATACAAATTGTTCCAGCACCCTGGTCTGATTTTGCTCTGAAGTTAGTGGGGGGAGGGGTTGCTATGGAATTCAATGTGATAAAGATCAGCCCTAGGTTTTCATGTGACCAGTGACTGGGAAGGCATCGAGCACCTGCCACTCCTATTGCAATAAAGGAGATCTGAGGGCACTTGGCACCTTATAGAACAGGGCACATGGCTTATCAGACACTTACACTGGGGGTGCAGGGCCAGGCAGAAGTGCTGCAAGCTCAAAGCACTCAACTACAAACACTCAAGTTATTCCCCGGGAACACTGCTTAGCCTTGTGCAGGCCGGCCTGATGCTTTGGAAGGAAAAGTCCATTCTCTGAGGCAGTCTACTGCATTACCGCCTGTTCACATTGCTCTCGTGCTGGCTGAGCTTGGTCTTCCCCTAACCACACACTTACCATTAAAATCAACCGTTCTGAAATCTTTGCAATCTCTCCCCCAATACCCTCAAACTCGCTGCCCAGTCGTTATCCATCTCTCCCTTGATTCTCTTTCTGCAGTGACAACTTATATATCCAAACGGTCGTGGACCTCAGCTTGATGGTGCATCTGAGAATCCAGACGCCCCTGCATCACAACCATCTCGTTTACTGGCTCAGTTCTCAAGGGCGTCGATTCCGCAAGGCCTGCAGATTAGCACATCACCATACGGGTATTTCCCACTATCCTCTTCTCACCTCTCATTAAGGATTTGTGCCAGGCTCCAAGATAAGCCCTAGTCTACACTACAGACTTATCAGTATAAGTACGGCACTCAGTGATGTGGAAAATCCACACCCCTGAGCTAGATAGTTATATTGAAATAACTTGTGGTGTAGACAGCCCTAAGTCAATAGGAGGTCTTCTCCCATCAATATAGCTACCGCCTTTCAGGGAGGTGGAGTACCTACACCAACGGGAGAAGCGCCCGTCGGTGTAGGTAGTTCAGGCAGCTCTGCTGTGGCCCAGATTCTTTACGTCCCCCAGAAGCCACGCAGAGTGATCCATCTCATTTCAGAAATTATAAGAATCAAAGAATTCTGGTTCCCGGGTATTTTGGGATCCATTGGGGTTCTGGAGAATCACAGTGCACATATCGCTCCAAATAGGATATAATTACTTTAATGTTTCCCTGATGCAGATAAAGTAATCAGAGGAAGAAAGGAGTTCCTTAAAGATGAGAGACAGCTTGAAAAGATCCAGAGGAGGTGCCACCTGGACTTTCTGGACATCCTTCTGAGTGCTAAAGTGAGTGTTGCAAGAACTGATCAGAGCCAAGTACACGAGCATTTCAAGTAGCAGCGCTGAGAGAGGCCTGGGCATTGTGGACAGCAGCTTCCGAAAAATATATTTTTCGTTCAGAGAAAAGGTTAAAATTGTTTGGCCAGATTCATCAATGTTCAGAAGCATAGTTTTGACACAAAGGATGGATTCTGCCCCAACTCTGTGGCTGCAGAACTTTGCAGTATACAGAGCCCTGTGTGCATAGTTAAAGCCTTGTTCATGTGCAGTTTGGGTTATAAACCACACTTAGTCCCAGTTACCTAAAATAAAGTTACTGGCAAGACATAAGCAGACTCCTGTAGATCGAAAGAGTGATCGTTTTATAGAAATGATCACTTTAACTCAGCAATGATTGGGTGGCAATGTAATTATGTAGGACTGTGCATACCATTTAAGCCAGGGGTGGGCAAACTTTTTGGCCTGTGGGCCGCATTGGGTTTCGTAAATAGTATGGAGGGCCGGTTATGGGAGGGGGTCGTGACCCGGCCCCCACCTCCTATCTGCCCCCCTCAGGACTCCTGGCCCATCCAACCCCCCCAGTTCCCTGACGGCCCCTCTGAGACCCCTGCCTCATCCACATACCCCGTTCCCTGTCCCCTGACTGCCCCCGGATCCCCGCCGCCCCATCCAACCCCTCCTCTCATTCCTGATGGCCCCCCCCAGGAGCCCTGCCCCATCCAACCACCCCTTCTCCCTGTCCCCTGACTGCTCCCGGACCCCAGCCCCTAACTGCCCCCACCACCCAATCCAATCTCCCCTTCTTCCTGATTGCCCCCCAGGACTCCTGCCCCCATTCAACCCCCTGTTTTCCCTCCGACCATCATCCACCCCTCCATCCCCTGACTCCCAGCCTGAACTCCCCTCTCCTCTGTCCAACCCCCCTGCTCCCTGCCCCCTTACCGTGCGGCCTGGAGCACCGGTGGCTGGTGGTGCTGGATCTGGGCCACGCTGCCACCACCACCACATAGCTCAGAGACCAGGTCAGGCCAGCTCTGCAGCTGCGCTGCCCCAGGAGCTCACAGCCCCACCGCCCAGAGCATTGCGCTGGTGGCGGAGCGAGCGAGCTGAGGCTGTGGAGGAGGGGCGACAGCAGGGGAGGGGCTGGGGGTGTGCCTCCCAAGTCAGGAGCTTGGGGGCCGGGCTAGGAAGGACGGTCCCGCAGGCCAGATGTAATGCTCCAGGGTTTTCTTTCTAACACATTTGTCGCTTACGCTCTGAGCAGCAGGAAACCTCATGTCTCTTCCCTGGGAAAGCCCATGAAACCTGATAGAAGCCATGTGTTGTTAGGATGAAAACGGAGCTGGATTATCCGATGAAGACCTACGTGCCGAGGTGAGCACGTTTATGTTTGCGGGTCACGATACCACGGCCAGTGGGATCTCCTGACTCTTGTACTGCCTGGCCCTGCACCCAGAGCACCAGCAGCGATGCAGGGAAGAGATCAAGGAGATTCTGGGAGACAGAGATACTGTTCAATGGTGAGAACTTATTTTCCTTTCAAGTGACCTTCCAAATAACTTTTAAACCTCTATCAAGAAATCAGTTTATTAACCCCAGTTGTCTCTCTCCCTACCCCCCAGTTCCCAACTGGGAAAGCTAGTTCTCCTGGACTTCAGGAAGCCTTTTCTTCTGGGGTGAACCCACTTGAATGGAGGACCATCAAGGTTGATGATTCTTGATGAATTCCCATTTTTAGCCCCTGGGTTGGATGTGAGTAGTCGACGGGGGAGTGGCAGCAGTCGACTCACCGTGGTGACTCGATCTAAATACGACTTCAGCTACGTTATTCACGTAGTGGAAGTTGCATAACTTAAATGGATCCCCTCCCCCCCAATCTGTTTAGTTTATCAAAAAGAAGATTGAAAGGTGACTTGATTACAGTGTCTCTCGTGGGGAGAAAATACTAAAGAGCTCTTTAATCTAGTGGGGAAAGACATAACAAGAGCCAGTGGCTAGAAGCTGAAGCCAGACATACTGCAATTAGAAAATGGACACATTTTTAAAAGTGAGGGTGATTGACCATTGGAACAAAGAATGAGAGGAAGTGGTGGAGTCTCTATCTCTTGATGTCTTCGTATCAAGGTTGGATGCGTTTTTGGAAGATATGCTTTAGTCAAAAAAACTATTGGGCACAACTGGGCTCATTTCAGAGGGATCTGGGTGAAATGTAATGGTCTGTGATATATAGGAGGTCAGACTAGATGATCTAATGGTCCTTCTTGCCTTAAGCCCTAATAACTCTATATATTATAGGTGGAGAGGTAGAGAAGCTTGCCTAAGTGGGTCCATTCTAATCACTCTTCCCTTTTCAGCTCCTTTTAAACAAAGGGAGCTGGGCAGCTCCCCCTTCTCTTATAAAACCAGAGCGAGAACTCTCCCTCCTCTACTTGGCTTGCATAAGCAGTGCCTCCCCACTGCTCTCCCTCCTCCTTGGCTGTCCCAGTGAGAACTCCCATCTGCTTGCAATCTGCTTGATTTACTGGTTATAACGTTCACCTTTCAGTTTTCTATTTTCCAGGTCACAGCTCTGCCTGTGGGTGAATCTCTGTAGAAAATATGAACAATATCTTTTTGGCCATTATCAGTTGTCCCCAATCTCTGCCTCTGGTTCCTTTCAGGGATGACTTGGGGAAGATGACCTACACCACCATGTGTATCAAAGAAACTCTTCGTCTTTACCCTCCGGTACCTGCCGTAGCACGAGAACTCGGTGCACCGGTAACATTTGCTGATGGACATACCTTACCAAAAGGTCTGCTTAGTCTATCTCCTCTTTAAATGCTAATTAGGCTGGTGTGTGCCTGTACATCAATGGCAGTGATGCTCATGTCTCTCACTTGTATATTGCCTCTGATTCCAAAAGCATGTTATAGACAGAGAATGAAAGGAGGAAGGGGAATTATTTAGGGAGACACAGGGACTATTATTAGGAGTAATAGTGTGATATTTGATTTAGGCTAAATTTCAAGAACATCCACAAATGCAAATTCAACTACCATCTCCGTGTGGACGATTCCCAGATCTGCCTCTCCACTCCAGATCCGTCTCCTTCTGTCCAAACAAAATTCTCAGCCTGTCTCTGACATCTCCTTGTGGATGTCTAGCCATCAGCTCAAGCTCAACATAGACAAAACAAAGCTCTTACTCTTCCCTCCAAAACCATCTTTGCTACCTCCTTTCTTGACCACCCTGTTACCCATCACTGAGGCCTGTAACTTGGGCTTCATCTTTGACTCAGCCTGGATGTGAGAACCTAGAGACAGGTCTATATCTAAGTCTTGCAGACAGTTTCTGCATAATGGCTCTAAAATCTGGACTTTCCTACCCAGCCACACAGCTAAAACTGTAGCCCATGCTCTCATTATCTCGCATGTCATGACAACATCCTTTTCTCTGGCCATGAACAATGCAATCTTGCCTCACTGGTATGCATTCAAAATGCTGCTGCAAAGGTTATTTTCCCAACCTTTGACCAAGGTCACTTTGACCTTGTCATCCCTCTTTCTGTCCCTCCACTGGCTCCCTCTCCTCTATTGGATCAAACATAAGCTACTTGTCTTCACTTGGTAGGCCCTTCATGACCTATCGCATTCCTCACCCCTACCTATCATCCCTCGTTCAGTATCAAAAGGTCAACTCCCATCTCCAGCCGGCCCATGATATCAGCCTCCATTGCCCACTTGTTAAATTTTCCAACAAGCATCTTCATGCTTTCTCCCATGCTGCCCCTCACACTTGGGAGGAACCATCATTAAAACTCTCCCTTTGCCATAAACCCTAGAAAAAAATCACACCTAGGCTGCTGATGGTCTGAGACAGCTGCCTGTCACGCTTCTGTGACCCCCTCCCATCAATCTGTCTGATTCCATATGTTGTCTCTTGTCATATGCTTAGATTGTAAGTTCATTGGGGCAGGAACTGTCTCTTTGTTCTGTGTTTGTACAGCACCTAGCACAATGGGGTCCTGGGCCATGGTTGGGGTTCCTCAACACAGGAGCTATACAAATAAATACCAAGAGTAAATTCCTAGTGGTGTGGTGTATAAGTTGTTCCACAATCTTCAGAGGTAAAAGGTGGAGGCCCCAACACTGGACTCATTTAAAAGCAGATAAGACAAAGAGCAGGAGGAAAAAAACACAAGGAAAAACCTTGCATTGATAAGGACATGGAGCACATCCACCAGAACTCTTTCATCTCTCACATCTTTTGGGACTTCCCCCCCATCCAGCCTCAACATGTCCCCTTCTCCTGATGCTTAGCTAAAGTGACTTTTTTCACCTTCTGTAGAAATTCTTTGACACTTTTGGCCAATTTTTGTTTTATTAGTTAGTAAGTATGAAGTGGTTCCCTGTTGGAACTCTGATACTCAATAAACACATGGGTGGCTGATAAAAACAGGACTTCAAAAGGAGATTTGTTACTAATCTAGTTTTACAGGATTCCACAAGTATAGATGGACAGAACACCATAGTCTAGGGCATGTTTTCCCTCTCTTATGATGCTTTATTTCTCACATTCTTAACAGGCTCCCTGGTTTCACTGAATATTTATGGTCTTCACAGAAACCCCACAGTCTGGCATGATCCAGAGGTACTTCTTTTACTTGAGACTGATAAGATATTTTTGGAGATGGGATAGCTATTCCTTGTGCACTTGTCGGATCAACGAGAAGTTCCTATGTGCACAGGAAGCAGCCCCTTTTCTTGGGTAGATGAGCATTTTTCACTAGATGTATGTAGATAATACAGTGTTCATGCTGTATGAGGACTCCACTTAACTGTAGATTGTAGGGGATATGTGAAGACCTTTGGATAATGGGAGGTCCAGACAAAACTAAATTTTGTTTCTATGTGAATTTTTCATTAAGGGTGGAGAGAGAACCAAGTTCACCCATGAATTGGGCCAAATCCTAAAGCTGACGCAATACCTTTCATTGCCCTGACTCCTCCCATATTTGTTTGGGCCACACGCACCCATCTTCATTTTGGGAAGTTTGTAGATCTCTCAAGAATCTTCTGTAGGGGCCCATTTCTCTGCTGTAAGCTGGGAGCCAGATACTAATACAAGGTGTTAGCTATGGAGAGAGACTGTGATGCAAATTATGTCCCTTTTCCCCTCCCAAACCATTGGTACACATTGCCCTATGGCATTAAGATAAGGCCGTTTACTTGTCTTTAGTGGGCTTGTGCAAGGGTAACTGAGAGGGGAATCTGGCCCTTACTAGCTAAGCTCGGTTGCCAAACTAAGCAATAGTTTCAGAACTACGTGTCTTTCCTATTCTTTGCAGGTCTTCGACCCTTTGAGATTCTCACCAGAGAACTCAGCGGGATGCCATTCCTATGCTTTTCTGCCTTTTGCAGCTGGACCCAGGTGGAGTATATTTAATTCTATACGTCGCTTTAGTTAAATAAAATCCTCTTCCCTGGACACTGATGAATCACTCCCACCTTGGGGTGACATTCCGGTTCCCGTGAAGTCAGTGGGAGTTTTGCCATTGACTTCAAAGGAAATAGAATTTCACCTTTTGTCTTTGCCATGTGCCATATCAGAGTGCTCTTGTTTTACACGTGCTCTCAAGGTATTCAACAGTGTGTGCTTAAAAAGGAACATTGGGACTGAAGCAAAACTCCAAATCCAAACATCCCCTAACTCTGGAAACTCTTGGACCTGGAGCAAGCGCAGGCTTATGTCTGTTTAAATCCACAGCATGTCAGAACAATACCTCCATAGCATCTTCAGTGTGGTCCCCTATACGTGGTTTGACCATGAACTCATGGGCAAGGCCCCTGCTTCTCTCCACTGTTACGTCCCACTTTTTGCTGTGCTGCCTGTAGGGAACCTTGTTGATTGGTATAGAAAATTATTTTGTTATTTTCCTGCCCTGGCCTCTGTCTGCTTCTTTGTTTGTCAGCTCTTTGGGGGAAGGGACTGTCCTTTGTTGTCTATCTTGCCAAGTGTCTAGCACTTTGTAGGCTCTATTGCACAATAATATTAGTTATTAGGACATGGGGTGGTCTAATGGACAGGGGCACTGGGCTGTAAGTCTGGAGACTTGGATCTATGCCTGGCTTACCCACTGATGTGCTGTAGGACCGTGGGCAAGCCAGTCTCCTCTGGTCCCAGTCTGTCAAATACACATATTGTGAGGATAAATTCCATAAATGATTGCAGGTTGCTCAGATATTACTACTAGGGACCAAACAGGTAAGAAAATATTGCAATACAATGCTCCTACTTGATTCAGATTGATCTAGTTCACTTATTAATCTGAGTGCAAGGAAATAATATAGTTTTAATAGGGCTAAATGTAAATATCTGCATCTGGGAACAGAGAATGTAGGCCATACTTACAGAGTGGTGGACTCCATGCTGGGAAGCTGTGACTGAAAAAGATTTAGGGGGCCGGGTGGATAATCAGCTGAACATGAGCTCCCAGTGTGATGCTGGGGCCATAAAAGGGATGCATAAACCAGGGAATCTCGAGCAGGTGTAGTGAAGTTATTGGACCTCTCTCTATGGCACTGGTGCAATCACCATTGGAATACTGTGTCCGGTTCTAGTGCCCACCATTCAAGAAGGAAGGTTTTTTGAAAACTGGAGAGAGTTCAGAGAAGAGCTACAAGAATGTTTAAAGGATTAGAAAACCTGCCTTATAGTGATAGACTCAAGGAACTCAATGTATTTAGCTTAATAAAGAGAAAATTAAAGGGTGATTTGATCACAGTTTTTAAATACCTACCATGGGTAACAAAATTTAATAATGGGCTCTTTAATCTAGCAAAGAAAATTATCACATGCTCCAATGGCTGGAAGTTGAAGCTAGACATATCCAGACTGGAAATAAGGCGTACATTTTTAATGGTGAGAGTAAGTGGCCATTGGAACAATTTACCAAGGATCCTGGTGGATTCTCCATCATTAACAATGTTACAATCAAGATTAAATGTTTTTCTAAAAGTTCTTCCTGCAGCTGCTCGGATTGGCTGCTCTTCCCCCAAGAAGTGAGACAGTGGGGAAAGCAGCCAATCAGAGGCTTTCCCTCCCCCCCCCCCCCCCCCGCAGGAGCTGAAATCGACTAGAGGGCTTAAGATTGTGGTGTTACCTGACTCTAGTCCTGGCCAAACTCGTGACTTGTGAAGAACTACCCTGTACATATTCTTCACTATGGAGAGAGGAGGTGGCAGCTTTCCTGCTGTATTCACAGCAGAACTGTACATGTAATTGTCACCTGTGTCTAGAATCCTTCTTCCCTGACTAGAGCCTGCAACAAAAGAACAAACCTTTTGTTTTATTAGAAATCAGCCAAGAGATACACCGTTAGGTGCTGCTCATTGCTCTCTCCTGTTCCACCACAGGGTCCAGATTCCCAGCCAGTGTAGATGGCATAGTTTCCTCAACTACACTGAATCTATGCTGATTCACACCTGCCCTCTGCCTATGTTTGTTTCTGATGAACTATCCAGTAGAGCTGGTGAGGAATTTTCCGTTGGAATAATTCTAACAGAAGAGGCAATTTCTTCCAACCTGAAATTTTCCTTTGGAACATCTCAATGAATGCTCCCCAGTCTCCCCACGCTGCCTGCCTGGCTTACAGGAGTTTTCATTGAGATTTTCCTCAACATTTTCCAACAAAAATTGGAAATGTTCTTGAGGAAAATTTCATTTTTGCTAAGACTGCGTTTTCTGTTGGAAAATCAGTCCAGTGGGAAAATCCCAACCAGCTTCACTGCTCAGTTTATCCGAAACAAATACAGGTAGAAAGCTGATGCTTAGCCAATCTCAATCCACATAGAAAAGTTGATGGCTCTTTGCCACTTTAAACTAGCTTCGGACCTGGTCTTTATACTAAGAAAAACAATGAGGAGTCCTTGTGGCACCTTAGAGACTAACAAATTTATACTGTGACTGAAGAGAGCAAAGTGCAGCACTTGGTATTTTTCGTGCCCGACATAATTAAGTAAAACAGGTATGTTCTCTGGCTGCAGGCATTAGCGGGGGAAGATGTTTAACATCAGATGACAATTACGTTTACAGCTCTGCTGCCATCGCTTTTCTACTTGGTGAAAAAAGAGCAGGTGCTAGCCGCTTCTCTGCGCCACAGTCTACTCAGGGAACTGGGGGCTCGTCAGCTCCCCAGGCTTTCACATCTCGAGGCTTATTTGAAATGAAAAAAATTACAAAAATGCAAAATTTTGTTGTGGGAAGGAATTTCCATTTTCCAGCCCTTTCTACTAACCACTCAATAGAAGTGAATCCCGTTAATATTTGTCGCTTCTCTCTGCTCAGGAACTGCATCGGGCAGCAGTTTGCCATGAACGAGATGAAGGTGGCTCTCGCGCTGACTCTGCTGCGCTTTGAACTCTCCCCGATCCAGCCAAGCCCCCCATCAAAATACCTCAGGCCATCCTGCGCTCCAAGAACGGGATTCACCTGCACTTGAAGAAACTCCAGTGACACTTAAATCACTGGGACTAGGATGTGATACATGACAGAGTTTAATCTAAATTTGATTGAATAACTAGAGCTGGGTGGGAATTGAAATTCCCCTTTCACGGGAAATTCTGTGATTTCAAAATGTTTTCATTCAGAATTGCAATGGAAACAGAATTTCCCACTAAATGAATATAAAAAAATAATTTTGGTAAAATTTTAAAAATTCTTCCGAGATTATCAAAATTTTTGCTCTGATTTTGACTTTTAAATAAAAGGCTAAACGAAAAGTCATTCTGAAATAAACAAATCTAAAACTGTTCCGTATCAAAAAACATTGATAGATTTTTTTTTCAAACCAAAATTCTGTCCAAAGCAACAATTTCTGTTGAAATTTTCCCAGTCGGTTCTAGTCAAAAGAAAGGCTGTGTTTTATCTCTACAGATGTATCCCTGCTAACTCCTCTTTGTGATTAACTAAAAAATTATTGGGGGTGGAAGGGCCATAGAGATGCAGCTGTGTATTTTTACTGATCATAATAGTTTAGCAAGGGCTCAGCGTTGTACAGAAGAGAGAGAGGACAGCATCCCAGCTCTCAGAGATTTGCAGTGAGGCTAGATTTTGACACAAGGGGTGAAGGAGGGATGGAGCATAAGGAGATTTTCTTTCCTCTTTTACGCTCTGCACACGGGCCTGCCAGATTTCCAGCCCCTGTGCAGGGACCACTTCCTCTGAGGGAGCGAGATGAGTAGGTAGGGAGTTGTACTGGTGTACCCCAGAAAGGGTACTGCAGTAAGTCCACCAAGGGACGGGAGTGCTCTGCAATTCCTGCTGGAGTAGTGTGCCTCCACACTGCGCCCCAGGGCGATGCTACGTTTAATAGGAAGAAGCCCTACATAGCGGTAATGATCATTATTGTTTATTTACATGAGTGCCTAGAAGCCCCAATCAGGGATCGGGACCCAGGTGGGCTGCTTGGGCACTGGACACTTCACATGATTCTAGATAGGATGTAAATCAATGGCAGCTTCGTTGCACAAAAGTTGCCTCTCTTTAATCTTCCCCTGCCTTCCATTCAGAACACTGCAAAGGCTGATCTGTTGCCATGGGACAGCCTGATCCAGCCCTTCAGCTAACTCAATGAAGGAGAGTGCAAATCCTGGTCTACACTGAACAGTTCTACAGGTATATCCATGTCGGGGAGGGGTGTGCTTTTCACTGCTGGTGTTATACCAGTAAAAGCCTGAAGATGGCTGCATTGACATTATTAAGGTGCCTTATACCCATATAGTTCTTCCCGTCCCATACAGAAATAGCTATACTGGTACAGAGCACATTTATACCCATAGAGCTGCATCCACACAAGGGAGGGGAGTTGTCCCACTTTACCTGTAGTGGCATAGTCAAAGCGGCACAACTTTTGACTCTTCACCGTACAGTAAAATTGTGTGTGCCAGATCAGGCATCCCATCGACCCAGCAAGCAATGTAATCAATGTTTGTAAGGATTAAATTCAAGTGTAACCCCTTTTATCAACTGGTTTGTATCTAAATTATCTTGAGATTTCACAGCTGTATCAATGATGAATAAATTAAATAGTGAGCATTAAAAAATATCTTCATTCCATCTTATTAGCAGATTAGGCTTCTAAATATAAATGTAACTGGATTCACGCTCTCAGATCCACGCCTCTCATCCCGTGGCCGATTGTGTCTCTTGCTGTGGCCTTATGCAATGTCCTCATCCCACTAATGCCTGGAGAACCAAACAGAGATTGGAGCCCCATTGTGCCAGGAACCATAGAAACACATGGTGAGAGAGTCCCTGTCCCGATGACTCTAAATAGACAAGACGGACAAAGGATGGGGCGAGAAACAGAGGGGAAATGACTTGCCAAAGGTCATGCAGTGTCAGTCAGTAGCAGAACTGGGAGTAGAACCCAAGTCTCACAATGTAGTGTCCTAGCCACTAGACAACACTGCCAACCCCAACAAGGGACTCTGCTGATTATCAGGGTATGACTGTTTGGGAAATCTGTACGATTTGTGGATTCACTATGAGATTATGGACTCTCTGTGCATATCTTTAGCAAGCAGCAAACTCCATTTTGAATGTGGGGGCTTTGAGTGCTGTCTTCTCTGTTCCCTCTTTAGCTCCAGGTTGAACTGAAATTCTGACAGGGCTGACAATAGAGGGTCATTAACTTGGGATGGTCCTCTAGTCAAATACAAACATATTAAACAATAGTCTAGATCTCAACCATGAAAACTGGTTTGTCAGAACAGAGGGTGTCTGGCAATGAAGTTACCTAGTAGAGGTCTTATCATTTGTTAAGGTTTCAGAGTAACAGCCGTGTTAGTCTGTATCCGCAAAAAGAAGAACAGGAGTACTTGTGGCACCTTAGAGACTAACAAATTTATTAGAGCATAAGCTTTCGTGGACTACAGCCCACTTCTTCGGATGCATATAGAATGGAACATATATTGAGGAGATATATATACACACATACAGAGAGCATAAACAGGTGGGAGTTGTCTTACCAACTCTGAGAGGCCAATTAATTAAGAGAAAAAAAACTTTTGAAGTGATAATCAAGCTAGCCCAGTACAGACAGTGTGATAAGAAGTGTGAGAGTACTTACAAGGGGAGATAGAGTCAATGTTTGTAATGGCTCAGCCATTCCCAGTCCTTATTCAAACCGGAGTTGATTGTGTCTAGTTTGCATATCAATTCTAGCTCTGCAGTCTCTCTTTGGAGTCTGTTTTTGAAGTTTTTCTGTTGTAATATAGCCACCCGCAGGTCTGTCACTGAATGACCAGACAGGTTAAAGTGTTCTCCCACTGTTTTTTGAGTATTTTGATTCCTGATGTCAGATTTGTGTCCATTAATTCTTTTGCGTAGAGACTGTCCGGTTTGGCCAATGTACATGGCAGAGGGGCATTGCTGGCACATGATGGCATATATCACATTGGTAGATGTGCAGGTGAACGAGCCCCTGATGGTATGGCTGATGTGATTAGGTCCTATGATGATGTCACTTGAATAGATATGTGGACAGAGTTGGCATCGGGGTTTGTTACAAGGATAGGTTCCTGGGTTAGTGGTTTTGTTCAGTGATGTGTGGTTGCTGGTGAGTATTTGCTTTAGGTTGGGGGGTTGTCTGTAAGCGAGGACAGGTCTGTCTCCCAAGATCTGTGAGAGTAAAGGATCATCTTTCAGGATAGGTTGTAGATCTCTGATGCGCTGGAGAGGTTTTAGTTGGGGGCTGAAGGTGACAGCTAGTGGTGTTCTGTTATTTTCTTTGTTGGGCCTGTCTTGTAGGAGGTGACTTCTGGGTACTCGTCTGGCTCTGTCAATCTGTTACAAACATTGACTCTATCTCCCCTTGTAAGTACTCTCACACTTCTTATCAAACTGTCTGTACTGGGCTAGCTTGATTATCACTTCAAAAGTTTTTTTTCTCTTAATTAATTGGCCTCTCAGAGTTGGTAAGACAACTCCCAGCTGTTTATGCTCTCTGTATGTGTGTATATATATCTCCTCAATATATGTTCCATTCTATATGCATCCGAAGAAGTGGGCTGTAGTCCACGAAAGCTTATGCTCTAATAAATTTGTTTGTCTCTAAGGTGCCACAAGTACTCCTGTTCATCATTTGTTAAGGCTGTTCCAGGAGTCACTTGACCAAGGGCCTGAAAGGGTATAAAAGGACACACAGGGGGATGACTGAGAGCCACAGAGGAGTTTTGGGCAGGAGAGGGAGAGGGGATGGAGTGGCCAAGGGCAGAATCGGAGAGCTGGGTGGAGACAGCTCCATGTTTCGGGACACAACGCAGGCACTGACACAAGAAGGACTCCAGACCCTAAGATAAGGACAGTGCCTGGACTCTGTTCAGACTCTGGAGGCTTAGGACATCCAAGGGATTCCATGGCTGGATCCTCTCACGGCAGTCTGGTGAGTAACCAAGAGGTGGGGCTCAGATGGAGCTGTGACAAAGGTGCCTCTTACAAAAGATCCCTAAAAGGAAGGAGAGATGGCTCTATCATCCACGGAATATACACTACATCTAGCCATCAAGTTAAACCTACCTTCCAAATACACTCCTTGTAAATCATTACTGTCTCACACACACACACAATTGTCCGCCGACACTAGAGTGCGCAGGAACAGGCTGGATTCTTTGGGACTCTAAAGTGCCTTAATTCATCCAAGAAATGTGAGAACCGAGGAACAGTCACATGCCAGTGCATCTGTGGTTATGTGAAGGGGCTGTAATTCTTTAATCGTTTAAACTCAAGTGTATGGTATTATTTAACTAGAACATACAGCATAAGCTACCAATTAGTTGGCAGATACAAAATGAGTAACATACCATAGAGATACCTAGCAAATATTAAGCTCCCAATAAAACTTTCTGGAACAGACTGGCTGCAATCTGAGTCATTCCTTCTGCTTCTTGAAAAGACCATTTAAATCACCCTTGGACTTTAATACAAATTATCTCTATTTGTCTTAGTTTGTGTAGAACCTATCACTAGTTACATAACAAACAAAGAAGCCAACTAGGTGGGTAGCTGCTACGTTCAGTAACTGATTGATGAGTTTTCCTGCTCACTCCAAGGCTCTGGGTTTAGTGTGGAGTTTTCTGCATGCTTTGGAAAACAGGTCATCTTCCAATTAGAAGTACATTTCTAGCCCTCATGGGGGTAAAGAGCTGTAAATGCAGCACATTTTGAGTCAGATCTTCAGCTCAATTTTTGGTCCTTTCTGCCTGTGAGGCTATAGAAATATTCCTGCTGATAACCTCACAGTTTATATTGAAACAAGAACAGGACGCAAGGAACCGCTAAATATTTCATTGCTCTTTCCACTATCGGCCCAATTCAGCCCTGGTGCAAACAGGGTGCATACACCAAATGTGGCTCTGTATGTTTGTAGAATTTCAGTATACCTCCCTGGGGCTTTAATGCAAGAGGTCAGAGAAGTAGCTGATCTGGTAAAACACACTCATTGAGGAATGTGACGGATTTGCTGCAATAAGCCATCAGACCACTGGGGGTACTAGAGGACAAGGTCAGAGATTTTTTTTTCCACTGTGTAAGCAATCTTGCAAAGGTCACCCCTGTTCAACCACAAGTCTATCATCCTCACTAGTGTCTATGTACATAGCTGTGAAGGACGGTTCCCTCCACTGCAGGGATCCCTGGGTAAAATGCTATGGCCTGCGTTATACAGGAGATCAAAGCAAATGATCCGACACTCCTACTGGTCTTAATATAGATGAATCCAGTGTCTGAGTGCCTCAGTTTACCCATCAGTAAAACAGACAAACCGCAGATCTGAAACTTGATCAGGGTCCACCATGCACCAATGGACCTTATTTTTATAGTGCACCAAAACCAAAACTCCTGTTCCAAACACCCCCCCAAACCCAGGAATGTATGCTTAAGCCTCACCATGGGTATGAGGGTTAATTAATGTTGTTTTAGTGTATGTCTACACTGCCATGTAAGTCCAGGGTTTGAACTCAGACTCAATCCTAACCCTCCTTCCATCTATACACAAATCATGCTCAGAGCTCAGACTCAGGATATGAGTACCCCATGGGGGTGGAGGGCCAGAGCCTAAGTCAAGATGGGACCCAGGTTTCAGGCCATATTGCCAGGGCCGGTGCAACCACTAAGCCAACTAGGCAGCCGCCTAGGGCGCCTAGTGGTTGTGGGAGCCTAAACGCCCGCTCAGGCGAGCAGGTGGAATGGAGGTGAGCTGAGGTGCGGGGGGCACAGGGAGGGCCACCCGCAGTAACGGAGGGGGTGCACAAGGGAACCGCTCCCCGCCCCAGATCACCTCCACGCTGCCTCCGCTGAGCACACAGCCCCCACTCTAATTCTCCTCCAATCGGCGCCAAAAACCTGGGAGGAGGATTAGAGCGGCGCCAGCGTGCTCAGCGGAGGAGGTGGAGCAGAGGTGAGCTGGGGTGGGCTCCCCGGGCGGGGTTAGCTGCTGCAGAGGGGGAGGGCTCCCCGGGCGGGTGGGGGGGGTTAGCTGCCGTGGAGGAGGACTCCCTGGGCAGGGTTAGCTGCAGAGGGGGGGTAGCTGCTGCGGCAGTGGGCACTTCGGGTGGTGGGGTGGTGGGCTGGGTTAGCTGCCACGGCCGGCGGAGGGCAGGCTGTGGGGGGGCGTTAGCTGGGTGGGTGGTGGAACAAGGTGCAAGTTTCGCCTAGGGCGCAAGACTTCTTTGCACCGGCCCTGCATATTGCTTTGCAGTGTAGACACAGCCCTACTGGACTAGTGCTCTGGGAGTCCCCAGAAGCATCCCTCAGGCTGACTTTCTTTGTCTTCTGGGCAGTCAAGTTCAGTGAACGGTCAAGTTTTCCCACAGTGCACCATGAACAAAGGGCTAGAATAGCCACATTGTGGGAGAACACTAGGAAGTCTGGGCTATGTGTGGTTGGACTCAAGCCTGAATAATTCACTGTAGAGACTGGAGCCCCAGTTTGGGACACAGGGTTCTACAATTCCTAACCGAGGGTTACAAATGAGTGTGGATGCTCAAACCTGGGGTTAACAAACCAATGGTGGTAACTTGGAAGTCGTATGATGATATGTCTTCAGTACTCCATATATTGAGTAAGAATTCATGAAGTTTCCTCAGCAGGATCTCACCTCTGTATTCCAACATTTCTGCAGGAATGCCATCAGATCCAGGAGCCCTGCAGTTGTACATGGCATGGATTGAAGGGCTGACTTTGTCAAGGGGTGGGGCTGTGTCCATGTTGTCATTACACGTTGGATGATCTACTACTCTTATTAGTGCCTTGTCTGTAATGCTAGACAGCGTGTTAAAAAAAAAAAAAATCACTGAAATGCTGTTGCCACTTCTGAAAAATGTCTCCTTTGTCAGTGATCAATTTTAGGCCATCCACTCTTCAAGGGCACTGTAATGGTAGGCATCGGACCATACACTTCTTTAAAAGCCTCAGAGAAATCTTTGGTCTCCTGCTGGTTGGTGTAGCCTTGGACTTCATCTGCCATAGTGTTCCACCGTTCTCATCAAACCAATCTTGACAATGTTGTTTTGCTGTACTCAAGATAGAAAGAGTGACTTGACATCCCATGTAGAGAAAAGTTGCCCACTCACTGTTTACATTAACACTGGTAGTCAATCCAACAGGGTCAGACATAGCTGCTGCAATGTTATTACAGAGCTCCACTTCATCTTGTAATCACTTTATGTTGAGCCATCTGATTGGTTTAGATAATGACTTGTGATACTCTGGTTGAATTACTAATACTAGTTTGGAGAGATCATGTGATGGTCTTTCCAGAAGTCTGCCCTCGCATGGTTGCAGTGGTTTGTACATCCTGTAGATCTTGCCACTGGACAATGATGTAGTGGATAAGAGGCCATTGTTTGGCACAATGAGTTTGTCTAAGTTGCCACAGAACTTTTCTTTTTTTGTTTTCAGTATTTGTAATGGTCGGAGCATAAGCCCTGATGATGGTAACATACCTCTTAGGTTTCAATGGCAACTACAAAACCATTGGATGATCACTTACGCCTTTAGGTAGACTTTTAAGCTTGCAAGCAATGGAGTTGCTAATGGCAAAGCCAACACCCAGTTGGCCTGGCTCTGAGGCTGGGCAACCTCCCTAGAAGAATGTGTATCCTGCACCCATCTCTGCCAATTGACCTTCGTTCACTGAGCAAGGCAATGTCAACTCTATGCCTGGCCAGTTCTCTTGCAACGAGAGCTGTGCCTCTCTTAGGTCGGCTGGTGGAAGGGTTGTTGCATAAAGCGCTAACATTCCATGAAGCTAATTTAAGCCCAAGCGGCCGTGACCAGCCACACCTGCAAAGCCTGCACAGACTGGAGGCAGAGCTTAAAAGGAGAAGCAGAGCAGAGCGGCTCACAGGGGGCAGGTAGTGGAAGGGAGAACACTGGTGCTCTGAGGGGAAAATACTGCCCAGGAGCTCCTTGCCTGAGGCCTGACTGCACTAACTAGTGGGAACCTACAAAGGAGAGAGAAATGACTGAGCGTGCAGGTCAGAGACTTGGCTGAAGTGACTTACTCCATGAAGCTAAAGGGGTAGGAAGGGGAAGCGGCTTGACACCCCAAGGTCTCCAGTGTAGCTGCCCACCACTGTTTGGGGACCACTGATCTAAGGTGATAGCCCTTCTGGAATAGGCCTTGACTGCCCACGGGCCCATTCCCCAAATCCCTGTGCTGAAGGAGAGGATGGGTAATCCTTGGGGCGGGGCGCTGAAAGGCAGGACCACTTTTTCAATGGGAAAACGCTTGCCGACCCCCACCTGACCACTAGGTGGCACTGTGGGTGTTTGTGCATCTTATAGACTCAGACTAAGGTCAGAAGGGACCATTATGATCATCTAGACTGACCTCCTGCACAACGTAGGCAACAGAATCTTACCCACCCACTCCTGTAACAAACCCCTGAGCTATGTCTGAGCTTTTGAAGTCCTCAAATCATGGTTTAAAGACCTCAAGGTGCAGAGAATCCTCCAAGAAGTGACCTGTGCCCCACACTGCAGAGGAAGGCGAAAAACCTCCAGGGCCTCTGCCAATCTGCCCTGGAGGAAAATTCCTTCCCGACCCCAAATATGGCGATCAGCTAAACCTTGAACATGTGGGCAAGACTCACCAGTCAGCACCCAGGAAAGAATTCTCTGTAGTAACTCAGATCCCACCCCATCTAACATCCCATCACAAGCCATTGGGCATATTTACCTGCTAATAATCAAAGATCAATTAATTGCCAAAATTGCCCCCACTACTCCCCTTGGAAGGCTGTTCCAGAACTTCACTCCTCTAATGGTTAGAAACCTTCATCTAATTTCAAGTCTAAACTTCCTAATGTCCAGTTTGTGTCCACATTGGTACTAAGCTTAAATAGTTCCATTCCCTCCCTTATATATTTATAGAGAGCAATCATATCTCCCCTCAGCCTTCTTTTGGTTAGTTCTTTCATAAGACAGGTTTTCCATTCCTCGGCTCATCCTAGTAACCCTTCACTGAACCTGTTCCAGTTTGAATTCATCCTTCTTAAACATGGGAGACAAGAACTGCACACAATAGTCCAGATGAGGTCTCACCAGTGCCTTGTATAATGGAAATACCTCGCCTGATGCATCCCAAGACTGCATTAGCTTTAACGGCCATATCACATTGGCGGCTCATAGTCATCCTGTGATCAACCAATACTCCGAGGTCCTTCTCCTCCTCTGTTACTTCCAACTGATGTGTCCCCAATTTATAACCAACACTCTTGTTATTATCCCTAAATACATGACCTTGCACTTTTCACTATTAAATTTCATCCTATTACTATTACTCCAGTTTACAAGGTCATCCAGATCTTCCTGTATGATATCCTGGTCCTTCTCTGTATTAGCAACACCTCCCAGCTTTGTGTCATCCGCAAACCTTATTAGCACATTCCCACTTTTTGTGCCAAGGTCAGTAATAAAAAGATTAATTAAGATTGGTCCCAAAACCTATCCCTGAGGAACTCCACTAGTAACCTCCTTCCAGCCTGACAGTTCACCTTTCAGTATGACCTGTTGTCTCCCCTTTAACCAGTTCCTTATCCACCTTTCAATTTTCATATTGATCCCCATCTGCTCCAATTTAGCTAATAATTCTACCATGCAACATAGGACTGAATGGAATATGGAGTGGATCAGGCCAGAGGTCCATTTAGTTCAGCATCCTCCTCTCTGACAATCCTGGCTTGCACCAGCGACTTCAGAGAAAGGGTGCAAGAAATCCTGCTGTGACAGGATAACCTGTCCACATGGGAAGCTTCTTCTTAATCCTCTGTAATAAGAGGTTTCCTTTGGGCACTGCTAAATGCCTGAAGTAGGGGGCAAGGACAGATGAACTCACAGGACAGTTGGGTCTTCTCCTGCCAAGCAAAGTCTGGCCAATTGCTGGTGAGAACTTCAGAACTTTCTCCTGCACATTCCCAGTAGGTTACTCGGCACACAGCATTCCACACAAGCTTGTGTGGGAAAGGGGAGGGAGTTATATTGCTTTGACTATTGGCTAATCCAGACCCTAAAGGAATGTGAGCACGGTGAGAGATTCAGAGTCTGTCACTGCCACAGAAGCTGCAGGACCATGGCATTTGCACTGGAGAAAATAGCGACCTCTTCCTCTCTGCTTTTGTACCTGGCCGCTGGATTTTGCCTCATCTACGTGCTGCTGAAAGCGATCCAGCTGTATCGCAAGAGACAACAGCTCCTCAAAGCTTTTGAGAGTTTCCCAGGTCCCCCCAGCCACTGGCTGTATGGCCACAGCTCTCAGGTAGGGAAAGATGTGGGGTTATGCAGCTATATATACACCATCCAGATTAGTGTCAGAGAATAGGCAGAGGGAAGGTAAATACAGTGAGTGGGGTCTGTGAAATCTATTCGTTAGGAAAGGATCCGGGCAGGCGGCGGCTTTCTTGTCCTACCCTTTAACAGACACCACAATTGTATGTTAGTGTCATGTTTGTGGGGGGACAAATAAAAATGCAGCCACAGTAAGAATTGTGTCCAATTTTCAGCTCCAGTCCTTAAGCAAACAGACTTGACACGGGTTACTCACCCGCTTATAGTTAACATGCTTTCCAGGATCAGGACTTTGATGATCAAATTTAATAGGAGCAACATAAAAAAAGTTTCTTGCCTCCACTTAAGAGGCATCTTCTCTGTAGGAAGTAGGTTTGAGTTTGTTTTCACAGCTACTAAGCTTTGCTGTGTGTGTGAATATGGGGAATTTTTATTTCAAACATTTTCAGCGTTTCCTGATGCAGCCATTTGGGGCTTTATGCAGTTTTTTTATCCAATTGCAATGTTCACCTCACCAAAACTCAAACAGATTGACATCAAATACACGTTTAAAATAGTGATACTCAGACCGTGACTTTCAATCTGCAAGTGTCTCTTTAATGTGTCCCCTGTAGATCTTTGCAGCACATGATATTAAACTACTGTGTGATTTAACTATTAATCAATCTAAGTCATTAACCAATCAGGATGCTTTTACTGTATTAACCAATTGTAATTGATAAAATATTACTTGGTCAGTCATTTTGCTATGAGATAGATAGATAGATATTCCCCTGTCATACTGTTTAAAGATGAATCTATAGTACTATAGTAAATGAAGCAATGAATTCTCACTACTGTGGCTCTTTTGGGGAATGTTGATCACTAATTTGGCTCCTGACCCACTGAGGTCTGAGTGTCACTGGTTTAAAATGTTGAGCCTGATTCTGCCCTGCTTTGCCTCTTGCAAGGTCAATATTTTTTCATCAAGATGCAGTTTTAGCCAAGAAAATGGCTTTGTCTAAAGCAAAAATTTTGCATGGGAAATTCATTTTGATGGTGTTCCTTTTTTGATGCAAAACCAGAAACTGTTTTTTAAGCTGAAATTTTTTTAAACTTAAGAATTTTAACTTAAAACAGCTTTCAAGTACCCCCAACATTTTCAGGTTTTGGGCTACAGTTTTTTATTTAAAAGATTCAGAGGAAAATGTTGACAACGTTTAATTTTTGACATTTCTCTGAAAAAATAGCAAATTTTCCAAGCAGCTGCCTCATTTCCCCAGTGCAAGGGGAGTGTTAAGCTTTACCATTGTGATTTGCAAAGGAGACAGAGCTGCAATGCTGCTCCCTCTGGAACTGCGTAGCCACTGTGTGTAGATTTGGGTCCTCTCTACCCCAGCCACTTTGGGGCAAGCATGGCATCTTCCCTCCAACTCGAGGGGCAGAGCCCCTCATTGCAAATCCACTCCACTGCTCCCTATCTCCCACAGAGAGGCCTCGAGCGGCCCAGATGGCCTCCTACAGACTTTCCACGCTGAGGTGATTTCACCCCTTTCTCCCTAAGCTCTCCCTCACTCTCTTTTCACTATCATTGCAGATTTCTCAAGGTGGAGAATTAAACAAGTTGCTGTCTTGGGCAAAAAAGTACCCCTATGCCTACCCCAGATGGATTGGAGGTTTCATGGCTTTCTTAATAGTCAACCACCCTGATTATGCCAAAACGGTGTTTGGCCATGGAGGTACGGTCATTGGAGCTTACTTCAGAAAGGTTCGCACTTGATGCCCTCTCCCACAGCAAAGGCCAAGTGCTATTTCCACAGAGTACCATTCAGACTCTTCTTCCTGCTTGTCTCTTCTTTCGATTATTGCAATTCCCTCCTTTATACCCTTCCCAAATGCATAGCTCTTCACCGTTAAATTGGGGCACTTTCTATACTCACCCACAACGGGAAATGGGAACCAAACACCTGCACCCTCAGAAATGTGTCTGTCTTAGGGTTTCCTAGAGCACCCACCACCGTAGTATCTAAGTTGTTGCCAGGAAAAGCAGCACAGAACATCTCCTACATGTAGGGTGACCAGACGTCCCGATTTTATCGGGACTGTCCCGATTTTTGCTTCTTTGTCCTGCGTCCCGACCGATGTTTGGTCGGGACACTGGACAAAAAAGAAATGTTGTGCTATGCCCCGGCTACGCCCCCCCTTCCCCCATTGGCTCCCTCCCCAAATCCCCACCCTGGCCCCGCCTCTTCCCCAACCACACAACATTCCTCCTCCCTCCCAGGCTTGCAGCATGGTGGCACAAGCCTGGGAGGGAGGAGGTGGCGACGGTGCCTGGATCCTGAAGCTGGTGAGTCAGCTCCAGCACCCGGGCACCCGGCAGGCAAAGGGGGCTGGCAAGGGAGGGAGATGGGGGGCTCAGCTTTGAGCCCCCCGCCACCCGGGGCCAGGAGCGCAGCCTGGATGCTGCTTCAGCCCTGCAGCCCGCGGGGTAGCGCGGTGGGTCCGGGCGGGGGCAGCGTGGAGCGGGCAGGGGCCAGTTGGGCGGCATGGGCCGAATCCCTGCTGCTGCCAGGGAGCCCTGCGCCTCTCCCTCCCACTCGCGGCTGCAGCTTCTTCCCGGTGGGACGCGCCCACCCCGGCCTGCCCCGGCCACATGTGGCACGCGTCCAGCTGCTCCTTCCTGGTGGGAGGGAGAGTAGGTGCAGGGGACGCACGTCGCATGTGGCCGGGGCAGCGGAAGGTGCGTCCTGCCGGGAAGGAGCCACAGCCGCGAGCGGGCGGGAGAGGCGTGGGGCTTCCTGGCAGCAGTGGGGATTCGGCCCCTGCTGCCCACCCGGCTCCTGCCTGCTCCACGCTGCCCCCACCCAGATCCACCGCGTGCCGCATATGCCGGTGGCGGGCCAGGGGGGTGGGAGGCTCCGCGGGGAGGGCAGCGCGCAGGACCGGGGCCTGCTAATGCCCCCAGCCCCTTTTAAATGCCTTTTTTTTCTGGCTCTGCCCTCCCCCCTTTTTTTCTGATATTTTGGACTACTGATCTGGTCACCCTACCTACATGACATCCCAGAGTCTTCCGTTGTTCTCCCTTTCTAGTGTAGGAAGCTCTAATTATTAGAACTACTGCTGTGGTAGTACCTAGGGATTATGACTAAATCACATTGTTCTAGGACTAGGCACTATACAAACAGAACAAATGACAGACCCTGTCCTGAAGAGATTACTATCTAGAAGTATATCTCAATATTAGTCCAGTTCGGATGGGAAAAGCTTTTTCAAAGAGGAGGTTCTTGCTGCACATCCTAAATGCCGTCAGAATCTGGATGAGCCTAATCTCAACAGTTGCATCATGACCCTAGAAGAGCACAGCTGCTCTGGTGGATCATTGATGTCGATGTGATCCCTGATGTGGCTTGGGCCTGACACATTAATACCTTTGAAGATCAGGCCCAAGGCCTTGATCTGGCAATAGCATCTCCATTGACTTTCTTGTTCCTCCAGCACAAAATGACCTTCCTCAACTTTAAAAGCTTCCATGGACTTCCCTTTCCTCACCCATATCTCATCTTTCCATCATCCTCCCCAGTCCCATGTGCATCTACTTAATGAGATATATGTAAAAGACTGTAACAGTGTTGGGACTCACCCACCACAGTGCCTCCCACTGGTGACTCCAGGAATTAGCTCAGTCCAGTGGAGCGCCCCCTCCTGGTGGTGTCCCGTCCATCATCTCGCCCTCAGTTGGCATGTGGACCTGCGTTGCTCCCAACTTGCGGCATCCTCTTCAAGCTACTGCCCTCTGGCAGTGCCCCTTAGTCCATCCTCGCCCCCTTCCGGGGGAGGGGGGACCAAGCAGCTGTCTTTCTGCACCCCGGCCAACATGGGCAACTGCACCCCCAAAGTCACACCCCTCTTGGCAGGGGGTTGGTTCAGCCCTAGACAACCGCTCCCATCAGCTGGGTGTAAGGCAAGGGGGGGGGGGGGGAGACCCAGACTCACCCACTACTCTGGGTCCCAACCCAGGGACCCTCTAGTGGCAGCCGTCCTGCCCTCCTTCTCTCCCTCCGTCTGTCCATGTCCCTGGGCTGCTTCCCCTTCGGCCCCTCACACCGACTAGCCCTTCCCCTCAGGGCCTGCAGCCTGCCAGACACGGGGCTGGAGTTCCCTTCTGCTCCCCCGGGGCTGCCCAGCACTGCGCTGTCCCAGGTGCTAGTCTCCCAGCTCTGGAGACAGACCTTCCCCTATTGAAGGCCTGGGACAGACTCCTGCTCCCTCCCTGAGCAGCCTTTTTATAGGGCTGAGCCTGGCTCTCATTGGCTGCCTCCAATCTGGGCCCTGATTGGCTCCCAATAGCCCCTTTTCTTATTGGCTGTCCATCTGCGCAGGCCCACTGGCCTGTTGCAGCCTAAATTCTCAGGGAGTGGGGCAGCTGCCCCACTACAAAGACCCTCTTTAAAATGTATTAATAGTATGAAAAGAAACATTCTTTAAATATTTAATATACTAAATAATTCGAAAAGATTTAGCTGTCTAATTTCTATACCCCTCATTTCCTAATTAATTGAGCTTCATCGCCATGACTAGAAGAGTGAATTCATACCAGAAATGCAGCTAGATTTTTGTTTTTGTGGTGTGTCAACTCCTAACCTTGTACTTCTCTTCTCTGTTGAATTTCACAGATCCCAAGGGTCTTGCAATCTATAAATTCTTAATTCCCTGGATTGGTATGTATAATCATGCTTCGTCCATCCTTTTGAATAGTTTCATGAATGAATCAAGGGCATGCTATGTCCTGGAGTGTTAGCCCAGAGTTTCAGTCCTCATCCTCAGTTTCCTTGCTTCATCAGTTCATGCTGGGCTACACACTTCTCTTGTAATTTGATTTACTTTATTCCTTGCTATTATAAAACCAGAGAAGTTGACCATTCTGCTATGGAAAGCTACTAGAGATGACATGACAAACACAGGAGATACCGTATTAGACTAGACCATTTCTCTATTTAATCCAGAATCCTGCTCTACAGTGGCTAGTATCTGATATTTCAGATGACGGTGATTACCTTCCCCCCATAACCAATGCACAATTGAGATTGTGCAGGCCAAGTGATGCCCTCAATTACACATATTCGGCTTTATGGTCTTCAGACTATGCCCTCGGTGCCACCACTGCAACCTCACTGAAGTCTAATGGGGTTAGCAGGTGTCACTGAGGATGCCTGAGAAGGAAAAAACCCAGCTTGACTCTCAGAACCAAAGCTGAGTTTACAGGGCTGGTAAACTGTGTAACCTGTAAACTGAGCAAACTGTGTGTGGACTCAGCAAGGCGCATATGCACTGAGTTCCATAATTCTGCTTTTACTGAGTAGAACCACACTTTGTGCATCAGGGTAATTCTGGACATTAGTATTATTGTTCCCAGCTGCTGATGTTTATTGCACCATGTCATTCCATGGCACAGGGTATTAACATTGCTAATACCTGTGTCATTTGTAGAGCTGGTTGCAAAATTTTTCTCTCCCATGCAAAACATTTCTGCTTTTAGTCAAAAACCTGGGAGAAAATGCAGAAAACTTAAATGTTGGGTTTCCAACCAAAAGAAAAATGGTTGCCATCAAATAAAACCCATAAAGTTTTCAGTGTAAAACCAAAATTTTTCAGACCGGTCAGTTTTTTGACCCTTTTCATTGAAAATTGGTTTTGCCCAGCTCTAGTTGGTGCGACAGAGATTTCATACTTGCTGGGGCATAACGAATTTCAGCCTTATTAAGGGCCCTGTGTGGCTGCTATCAAAATACCAATAAGGTACTGCATCAAATATAGATCCCCTTCCACCTTTGCCCCTGCCTTCTTTCAGTAAGTGCCATCCCCCCTCCTCTCGAATGGTGTGTTCTTTCTAATCTCTCATCAAGTTCTTAAGACTCCCTCTCCTTCCTCATGGTGACATCCCCCAGAATACGATCCACTGAGGACTTGCTTAGGTATAGAATTAAGTATTCATGTTTTAAATGTTCCCTCTCTTCAAAGCACCGAGACTACGATGAGTGCTATAAAAAATAATAACAGTAATTCATTGTACTGTGGAGTGATCTGACTGGCTCTTTGCTATTTATATTCCCCCAGGCAAGGGATTACTGATCTTACATGGGCCAAAGTGGTTCCAGCATCGAAGACTGCTGACACCAGGGTTTCATTATGATGTGCTGAAACCTTATGTCTCATTGATGGCAGAGTCTACCAAAGTGATGCTGGTAGGAATCATCACCAAAGCTGTGCTTTCAGCTGCAGAGCCAGGAAAATAACTGGGTCTGATGTTGAACAATTAGAAGAAAGTGGAACGAGATGTTCTAAACAGTTTGCGTCCCACAATCGCTCTACAACCCTTTAGTAAAGGGGCCAGCTGGTGTAATTCAGTGAAGCGACGCCAACCTACGTCAGTTTAGAATCTGGCCCAAGATATTTTTCTGTCACCTGGTTTCCAATAAAGTGAACAGTAATACAGTAACTTTTCTCAGCCTGGGGATGGTGAACATAGAAGATAAATGAGGAGAACAGGCTGACTGCCAGATAAGAAACTAAACTTGGGCTAGTATAAAATAGAGGGAACGAAGAGCGGATGAAGAGGAGCTCAGGGTGGACTCTAATGAAGTTCATATACTATCATGCACTATCCATAAGGTGCCCACTTCTACTAGCCCAGCTTGTTGGAAGAGTCCTTTTATCTCAAAATTCTCTCTTTAGCTAGAAACTGTGAATTCGCAAGGATTGTATGTCCCTAATAATAATTAAAGTCTCTAAGCCAAATTGACCTCTGGGGTAACTCCACTGACTATAGTGGAGATACATCAAGAGATGAACTTGGCCCCAAACATCTTCAGATTTTCAACCATCACTTGAGGTGTGCTCTAACCACCTAGAAATAACCATTATGTCTCGCTTTTTAATAAGGGTTGTTGCTAAACTTACATTAGTTTGTTTACAATGCTGGCAAATAAAACAGTTTGCTAGAGACAATCACTCAATTGCAGGGCCGCCGAGAGCGGGTTTGGGCCCCGGAAAAAAAAATTTGGGGTCCCCCAGCAAGGGCAGACCAGCTAAACAGGGCCGACAAGAGGGGGGGGAAGCCGGGCCTTGGGCCCCCTTCCGGACCGCTGGGCCCTGGTAATTTGTACCGGCTTCCCCCCGTCTCGTCGGCCCTGCTCAGTTGCAGAGATCAAAGAAATTGTAGACACATCCTTTAATCCAGCTGGATTGTACTCAGATAACCAAATCCTTCTGGCGTGGCATATCTGTTGAATTGTCAATGAACTTTTGCTCAGAGGACATTTAATTTATGTGGAGAGGCTCGCTGCTGAGTCATATAAATGATGAAACCAGTAAAAATGAACTCAAGTCTTAATTTACCTTGATTTCCGGTTATATCTGTTGCGCATTAGATATGCCAGTGGTGACAGACATTCTAGAAAATACATTAGATCAACAATGCACCACTGAATGTGGATTCTCCCTTCCCCCTCAGATTTGGATCTAGTTCCTGCCCCAAAATAATTGGCCAAAGACCTATTACACAGATCAGTTTCTTTTCACTTTGTTGAAAATAATCTCAGGATATCATGAAAACCACTTGAAAATAGAAATGGCTCTGAGCCACTCCTGGTCTGGCTCCAAACTTGCTTTAGGGATGTTTGGATTTCGGTTTCTAGTTCAGGCCCAGGACAACAAAATCCAAATACAGATCCAGATCTTACTAACCCCAAAGATGGGGAAAGAAGAATTCAGATCTAGTTTTTCATTTTGGCCTGATCTCCAGCCATAAATAAATAATCCTGTAATCTGGTTCCAGAATGTCAATCCCAGCTAACGTTGTACCTTTTAGATCAGAGTCTTTGCTTACAGACCAGGGTTTAACATGCAACAGGGGTTTGGCAGGATGCAGATATGGAAAGCAACAAAAATAAATAAAGAGCACTGAATGGGATCTCTGTAGTCAGCAAAACCCTTTTCTGGAATCCCATCCCTCCTCATCTCTCTCTCCTCCGTTAGGATAAGTGGGAACGGCTGATCACACTGGATAAATCAGTGGAGCTCTTTGAACATGTCAGCTTGATGACCCTGGACAGCATCATGAAATGTGCCTTCAGTTGTCATAGCAACTGCCAGACTGACAGGTCAGTGCCAGGTGCTTTCAAATCCTAACAAAAATGTTCTTGTCAGCCAGATCCATATTAGCCTTATTTGACTGTTCTTTTCCTTTAGTGACTCAGACTACTACATCAAAGCAATCTATGACCTGACCTACCTGGTGTTTCATAGAATCCGTTTTTTCCCATTTCATAATGATTTCATCTATCGAATCAGTCCTCAAGGACGTCGCTTTCAGGAGGCCTGCCGACTAGCACACCAGCATACAGGTATTTCCCAGTGTCCTCCTTTTCTTCTCCTATAGACTGTAGGATGTTGCCTAGTTTGGTGGGATTAACCTACTGTTAGCTGGTCTGTCTATGAATGGAAACCCTGGAGAAACTTTTTCACTAATTCTCCAGGGAAGAAGAATGGTTTTAAAATCGAGGCACAAGGCTGGTAGTCAGTAGATCTAGGGCCAAATCCAATGCTGGTGGAATTCCATGAACTTCCGTGAAATTCCACTAAGGATGGATTTCTATTCCTCGCTCTGTCACTGATTTACTGTGGGACTTCAGGCAAGTTACTTTGTCTCTCCACAGGTCAGTTTGATCACCTGAAAAATAGAGGTAATGATTCCACTGTTTGTAATGTTCTGAGAGATCTCTCAGTGGAAGGGACATAAGAACATAAGAACGGCCATACTGATCAGACTAAAGGTCCATCTAGCCCAGTGTCCTGTCTTCCTACAGTGGCCAATGCCAGGTGCCCCAGAGGGAATGAATAGAACAGATAATCAAGTGATCCATCCCCTGTCACCCATTCTCAGCTTCTGGCAAAC